>NC_060276.1:80768434-80946896 GCF_021613505.1 Equus quagga
GTGGTGGGGGGCGTGGGGGGCGGTGGGGGGCCGGGAGGTCCGGCTCTCTTATTACCACAGGTAACTCAAAAGCAACTTAGCCAATGCTGAACTGATTGCCCCAAGTTGCTCTCTTTCTGGGTGTCCTATCTTTGCAAATGGCAGCACCATCACCTGGTACCTGAGTGTCGTTAGATGCCCCTCGTTCTGCCTCACCTGTAGTCAGCCCCTAGGTCCTGTGTATGCCAACTTATTGTCTCTTTATCCCCTTCCTTCACATCCATTCCACAGATAACCATTAGTGGAAGCCACATGGTGTGGGGAGGGGAGGGGAGGATTGAAAATGACCCCCGTTTGTTGAGGGAGTTCTTTTCTCCCCAGCACAAGTGAAGGGAAGGAGAAGACCTTGACCCTAATCAACGTGTACTGCCCTCACGCGGACCCTGGGAAGCCTGAGCGGCTGGCCTTTAAGATGCGCTTCTATCGCTTGCTGCAGACCCGAGCAGAAGCCCTCCTGGCAGCTGGCAGGTACTGTAAGCCTGGACAGCAAGACTTCTTTTGAGTTTGTCCTGGGTGTCCAGCCCTCTGTCAAGCTCCATTGGGAGGAATATGGGGTCTTTGTCTTTTGAGTTCCTTCGCAGCCCAGTTGCAGACACCAGCATAGACCCTGTTTTCTAAGAGCTGTGAGGACCACGTAAAGTGACACAAATATGGGTTTTGTGCTCAGATACCTCTGAGCATCTATCTTGGTTCCTCCTTTTACTCACTGTGAGCCCCAAGGCTAGCCTTGTCTCTGTTTTCCCTTTTGTCAGATGAGTGTATGAATCCCTACCTCACAGAATAGTTTTAAGGATGAAAGGGGTTAAAGAAGGTAAAGTGCCTTGGAGCAAAAGAAAAAGATCTTGTCCCAGGGAAGGACAGAAAAGGGTGGGTTAGAGTAATCAAGGGATGCTTCCTAGAGGAAGTGGTACCTGAGCTCAACTTTGAAGGACCGGAAAGATGCCATTATATAGAGATCAGTGAGACAGTCGTATCACACAGGGAATGATTTCACCTTCCGACATCAGAATTGGGTTGGTTGTAAAAGGCAGCAAGGTTATGGTAATATTGGAAAGGTAGGCTACCATGAGTTGCTGTTGGCTCCCACTTTGGCCTCAGTGTAGAAGGGCCCAGGAGGAGGTAGGTAGGCCAGGACTACTGCTTCCCTTTCTTGAATGTCCAGTTGACAGTGCCACCTTGTTTTTCAGCCATGTGATCATTCTGGGTGACCTGAATACAGCCCACCGCCCCATTGACCACTGGGACGCAGTCAACCTGGTAAGGCTTCTTCTATGCCCCTGGCCTCATGCCTGACTGTAGTTCTGTTCAGCTAGCGAACCTATGCTCTTTTTTGGCCCAGGTGCAGCATCCTTCATGGACGAGCAGAGCTTAGTTTGCAATACTCCTCTCAAAGCACTGAGGATTGTTCATTCCTTGAGTAGACATTACTGACTGTGACCTTGGACTGGCCCTAAGCCACGTGCTGGGGACTCAGTTACTAGTGAGTTCTGGCTCTTGGCCCCTCAGAGCTTTCAGCATGGTGATGGACTATGGACACGTGATCAGCCCATTATGGAATGGTGTCTTCAGGGCTGAGGCAGAGATGGCAGCCCAGGAGGTTAGAGGAACCCAGAAATGGGGTTCCTGGGCCAGCCTGGATATCAGGGGAGGCATCTGAAAATGGCTGAATCTTAAAAAATGAATAGAACAGAGCTTTGGGGTGGGCGGAGCAAGGCATTCTAGCGTGAACAAAGGCTGCAAGCTGAGAATTGGCCTCATGTGCATGGAAAACTGCAAGTCCCATTCTTGTTAGGGAGTGACATAGGGAGGGAGGTGAGTGGCAGGAGATGGGGCTGGAGAGTCCTTTGGCGGCCAGATTTTGAGGGCGTTGAACTCCACATTGCCTTGATCATTTCCCTAATTCACGATTTCCTGCTCATGAACCTTTAATACCTCCCTGTTACCTCTGTGATGCAGAGAAAACATCTAGGCCTGGCATTCCAGGCTCTTTCTGGTCTGTGCCCAGTCTCCATTTTCATCCTGAGTACTGCTACACACTGTGTCCACTCCAGCCGAGTCATCTCCTCTCTGCCTATTGCAAAAGTTATTCTCATTTTGGCTTTTCTCACTGTACCCTGAATTGGTGGGCATGTGCTCCCTTCTCTCTCTTTTTCTTGTATGAACTTCTCATTTCTGAGTCCCTCTAGGCCAATGGTTCTCAACTCCTGACAGCATATTAGAACAAGGAGCTTTTACAAAAATATCAATACCTTGGTGCCGCCCCAGACCAAGTAAATCAGAATGTGTTGAGTGTGGGGCCAGTGTGGCAGTATCTTTTAAAAGCTCCCAGGCTGATTTTATTGTACAGTCATGCTTGAGAACCACTGCCCTAGAATCTCTAAGCCAGTTCTCATCTTGGCTTGCCTCGTGAGGGGAGGGGTCAGTAATTTATGCAGCTTAGCACTGGCTTGACTCAAGAGGGGCTGTAGGAAGATTCCTTTATGAGTTTGCTGAAGAGCCACATAAACATAGATGTAGATCCCAGCTGGGAAAATGAGCAGAAATGAGAGAATGGTGATGGTAATGTGGTGGAGAAGGGAGTGTACACTAGAAAGAGTAAGCCTTCGGTCCCTCTCTACCTTATTGCTCATCAAGCATTTACTCAGTCTCTTCGTTCTGCTTCCTGTGATAGCGTCATGTACCTTTATGCCTTCTCTCCTTAGTTCAGAACTATCCTAGGTCTCTCAAGTGCACCTCTTACGTTCTTCCTTCCAGGAAAATAGAATTAATAGTACAGGTCACATGATAGATACAGTCTTTCCAAAATAGCAGAATACGTCTACTTCCTACGAGACTGGCTCTTCTAGTCTTCTTTAAACGGCACCATCATCCTCTTGGTTACTTCAGCCAGAATCCTGGGAATTGTGTTAGTGTTGTCCTTCTTCTCTACCCCCACCTTCCCACATTCAGTCAGTCAGCGAGTACTGTTGATTCTAGCTCCAAATCATCTCTTAATTTCATTTTTCTCTGTCTCCTCTGGTGCCATCCTGGTCTAAGTGACCATCATCTCTTGCTTGCGTGGACTGCATAGTCATTTCCTGCTGATATCCTGGCCCCTAGTCTGGTTTCCCCCTCAAGTCTTTTGGGTACAATGCCCCTTCCTTTCACAGGCCCTTTACACAGGCTGTTCTCTCAACTTGTAACACCCAGCCTTCACTTCTCAGCTTCAGATCATCTCCTGAAAGGAAGCCTCATTGGTCCCCAGGATGAGATCAGGTTCCCACTTTGTCCCTAGCATCATGTATGGTATATAATCAGTGTTCTTTGAACGTTGTTACATTGAATGAGTGGGTGGGTGGTTTGGATGGATGAATGAATTGGGGATCATAGCCAAAGGAAGTATTCAGACATAGATCCCTGGAGTGCCTCAACTCAAGAGGGAGGGGTGGTCAGTGAGGGTTTTGACAAACACAAGATAAGCCAAATAGTGCCAGAGGGTTTAAATGAAAAGGCAACAGTCTTCTTAACTCTTCACTCCAGCCCTATTTCCTAGAGGTAACCACTTTTAACTTCCTATTTTCCATTATTTTGGTGAGCAGTTCCAAGAATTGCTTTGATTAAGCAAACAACAAACTTCCAGATTTGGCATTCATGGACTGGTGCAGTGCAATTGTAGCCCGATACAGAGGAAAAAACAAGCCTGGGTGTTTAAATCAGTAAGGATGGAAATTGAATCCCAGCTCTGCCAGTTCTGGACTGTGTCACCTTGAGCAGTAATCTTCTTTGGAACAACCACATTTTCTTTCTGTAAAATGAAGCAGTTAGTCTAAGTCCCTTTCAGTTTAGGCATCTAGTTATGCCTCTCTCTTCATCTCTTTTCTTCTTCCCCAGGAATGCTTTGAAGACGACCCAGGGCGCAAATGGATGGACAGCTTGCTCAGTAACCCGGGGTGCCAGGCTGAGTCCCATGTAGGGCCCTTCATTGATAGCTATCGCTGCTTCCAGCCAAAGCAGGAGGGGGCCTTCACCTGCTGGTCAGTAGTCAGTGGCGCCCGCCCTCTGAACTATGGCTGCCGGCTTGACTATGTGCTGGGGGACAGGACCTTGGTCATAGACACCTTCCAGGCCTCCTTCCTGCTACCTGAGGTGATGGGCTCTGACCACTGCCCCGTGGGTGCAGTCTTGAGTGTGTCCTCTGTGCCTGCCAAACAGTGCCCACCTCTGTGCACGCGCTTCCTCCCTGAATTTGCAGGCACCCAGCTCAAGATCCTTCGCTTCCTGGTTCGTCTCGAACAAGATCCTGTGTTCAGGCAGTCGGCGCTGCAGCTCAGCGATCAAACCCAGGTACAGATGCGCCAAAACAAAGCCCGTGTGCGCTCAGCCCGGCCTCGGCCAAGTCAGGCTGGCTCCAGCAGAGGCCAGAAAAACCTGAGGAGCTACTTCCAGCCATCCTCCAGCCATCCCCAAGCTTCTCCTAACTTGGAGCTTCCTAGCCTGGGCATGACCCCAAAGACCCAAGAAGAGGAGGTGATGGCCAAAGTGGTAGAGGAGCAGGCCAAGGCTTCAGAGGCCAAGGATGAGAAGGAGCTACGGACCTCATTCTGGAAGTCTGTGCTTGGGGGGCCCTCGCCCATGCCCCTCTGCGGGGGCCACGGGGAGCCATGTGTGATGCGAACTGTGAAGAAGCCAGGACCCAACCTAGGCCGCCACTTCTACATGTGTGCCAGGCCCCGTGGTCCTCCCACTGACCCCGCCTCCCGCTGTAACTTCTTCCTCTGGAGCAGGCCCAGCTAAACCAACGCAGGCCCAAGGATGTCTGTCATGGTCAACTCTGTACATGATCTGAGGCCAGCTCCCTCCTATGCTGCCTCTGTCTCCTCCAAGGCCTTCTTCCCCTCCTCTTCCTCCACCTCCTCCTCCTCCACCTTCCCCAAGGACCCCTCCCTTTCCTCTTTCTCTTCCTCCTCTAAGGCCTCTCTTCCTCTCTCTTCTTTCTGCCTAGCTCTAATCATTGGTGAGCTTCTTGTGCCTTAATGCTGCGACCTAGACCCTACCCCACTTCCCACCTTCCTGTCAGAAGTACACAGGAACCAGTTGCCTCAGGAAGTTGTGATTTCAAACCCCTTCCTTCCTTGCTGGGAAATGTATCTGTGCCTAAATAAAGTTTGTGTCTTTGTTTTAGTGTACCGTGTCATGCGGACGTCCTAGATGTGTTCCATGAAGTTGAGTCAGAGAGGTTATCTCAATAACTGAGTTTGCCAACTGCCTGTAGCCTGATGATATGACTCCCAGGGAGAGGGGAGGGAGGAGTGGTGCTCACCGTAAAGAGCTCTGCTGAGTTGTAGGGGTTCCCTGCACTGCTAAGGTTGGATCAGCAAGGGAGGTGCATGTGGTGTGACAGAAAGCACCTTGTGTAGCCTTAAACCAGTGCTTCCCGACTGATGTGTCCCACAGCTGCCACAAATGAGTTGCAGGGTGGAAAGAAATGGGCCCCTCAGCCCTAGAGTTGCCAGACAGGGCCAGGAATTGCACAGGTGTCAGGAAAGATTGCCTCTTAGGCAAGTCGTATCTTTAGTTCACCCAAGTGTGCCATGCAAGTGTTTTTTGTGCACTGTGACCTGGAAAGGTTGGGAGGATTGCCTTGAACAAGTTGCTTGCTATAGCCCAGCCTCTTTCTCACTTTGGAAAACAGGGTTGGTAAGTCCTGTTCTATAAGGTACCGTGGGAAGGAAAGAGGATAATGGATTGAGGAGAACATCCATTCTCTTTGCTGGAAAATACCTCCAAAGTCCTCCAGGCAGTTTGGTTAGGGCTGACTCCAACTCCTGGCTTCAGGGGATACCTGGGGCCTGGGTTCTAGGTCTGCCGGTGAAGAGTCAATTCCTGGATTTTTGTTGAAACTATTGGGAAAGAGCCATTTCAAATAAACCTGCCAAGTGTCCTAGCTGTTTGTGCAACTCACTGTGTAGTTTTTGGCAATCTCCTTCCTCTTGCTGGATTTCAGTTTCTCTATCAGTAAAATGGGATGGTCTGACCAACAAGTGATCTGTGATTTCTTCATGGTTCTGCCACTTGTCTGAGGGAGTCAGATACAGTGCAGTTGTCTGTATTCTCTCAAAAAAAAAAAAATGGGCTACAAAGGCTGCAGTTTGCTCTTTATTTATTTTCAGACTCAAGTCAGCTAGAGCTACACAACAAAGCAGAGGACAGAAGGAGGCCCAGCCCTAGGTGAAGTGCAAGTGGAATGGGGATCCGAGGCAGCTGGCTTCTCAGGCATAGGTGGTGACATACTGGGGCCCCATGTTCCCAAAGTAGGAACGTTCCCATTCACTCATGAGCTCAAAGTGCACAGGCCGGCGACAGAAATTGCAGGCAGCCATAGACACATCCTGGAGGGGCAGCCCCACCTCAGTCCAGGCTTCCAGCAGCTTCTCTGAAGGTGGTGGGGGGAGGAGAGGGAAAGAATTGGTTAGATTAGATCTTAATCCCTATGTCACAGTACAGATATGCCAAGATATTGATCCCTTCAACCCTTCGAGATGTCTTGGAAATAAAAGTACCCTCCTTTGTTTCCTCCATTGTGTGCTATGAATGTTACCATTTGTGTATGGGTGCTGTGACGTATAAAAGATTGGCAAGCACTCATCTGACACAATTGAAGCTGTACTGGCCTGGCCTGGACCACTCCCTAAGTACAGGACATACTGTGGCCCAAGAAGTGAATCCATCTGCTTGGAAATTCCTAACTTAGAGAGGAAGGTGACACTGACAGTAACCACACAATGTCATCAGTGTTGTGACCTGGGAGCCTGGGGCGAGGGGTGTTCCTTGAGGGGGTGAGAACCCAGAGAGAACCTGACCCCACTGTCGGAAGTGCCTCAGATGTGTGCCAGGTCTCTGTCCTTCGCTTTTTTTTTTTTTTTTTTTTGAGGAAGATTAGCCCTGAGCTAACTACTGCCAGTCCTCCTCTTTTTGCTGAGGAAGACTGGCCCTGAGCTAACATCCATGCCCATCTTCCTCTACTTTATATGTGGGACACCTACCACAGCATGGCTTGCCAAGAGGTGCCATGTCTGCACCTGGGATCCAAACTGGCAAACCCTGGACCACCGAGAAGCGGAACGTGTGAACTTAACCACTGTGCCACTGGGCTGGCCCCTGTCCTTGGCTTTTTTAATGCTCACTCCCTGGGTGATCTCATCTAGTCTCATGGCTGTTAAGCACTATCTATATGCTGATGGTGTGAAATTTTCATCTCCAGCCCGACTCCTCTCCTGAATTCTAGACTTGTATATCCAACTGCTTTTTGGTATTTCCACTTGGATGTCTAATAGACTTCTCTAACTTAACATGAGCACAACTGAGCTACTAATCTCCCTACCCTCCACCAAGCCTACTCTGCGTTCAGCCTTACCCATCTCAGTTCATGGCAATTCCAGTTGCTCAGTCCAAAACTTTTAGAGCCATCCTTTATTTTCCTCTTTTTCTCCTACCACATATCCAATCTATCAGCAGATACCATTGGCTCCGCCTTCACAATCTGACCACTTCTCATCACCTCCAATGTCTGAACCACCATCATCTCTTACCTGGAAGGAATATTACAGTAGCCCCTTAACAGATCTTACAGCGTCCACTCCTTCTCCCTTTCAGTCTATTCTCAACATAGAAGTTGGAGCAGTTCTGTTAAAACCTGAGTCAAATATGTCACTCCTCTGCTCAAGTCCTTCAAAAGGCTTTCTATTTCAGAGTTAAAGCCCAAATCCTTCCAATAGCCTACAATACCCTACACAATCTGGCTCCACATTGCCCCTCTCTCCTCAATTTTCCACGTCTTTCCCTCTTGCTTACACCAGTCCATCCACATTCATCTTTTTATTGTTCCTCAAATACAAAAAGAATTCTCCTGTGCTGTGGTCTTCTCTGTTTTAGGCTGTTCCTTCTGCCTGGGATGCCCTTCCCTTAGATATATGCCCAGCTAACTCCTTTACCTCCTTCACATCTTTGTTCGTGTCACCTCAATGGTCTCTACCCTTAACACTATTTAATGCTGCAACTCTCCTCCAAACTAGCCCCTGCCCCCCCCCCAGCACTTCCTAACCCCCTTATCCTGCTCTATTTTTTCCATACTGCTTAGAACTACCAGGTTATATAATGTGCTTATTTTTTTTTATTAAAGATTTTATATTTTCCTTTTTCTCCCCAAAGCCCCCCAGTGCATAGTTGTATATTCTTCGTTGTGGGTCCTTCTAGTTGTGGCATGTGGGACGCTGCCTCAGCGTGGTCTGATGAGCAGTGCCATGTCCGCGCCCAGGATTCGAACCAACGAAACACTGGGCCGCCTGCAGCGGAGTGCGCGAACTTAACCACTCGGCCACGGGGCCAGCCCCAGATGTGCTTATTTTGAAAGTGTTTTTTGGCTATCTCCCTTCACTGGAACGTAAGCTCCAGAAGGATAGTAATTTTGTGTCTGTTTTGTTTACTACTAGGTCCCCAGCACCTGGAACAGTGTCTAGCACACAATAGGCACTCAATAAGTATTTGTTGAAATAATGAATGAAAGGATGCCTAAGTCTAGAAGATGAAAGAAAGTAAGCCAGGGGAAGGGGTGAGGGAGGACATTCCAATCAGAAGGGAGCGTCATTAGCAGTCCCAGAGGTAAGAGAGTAGGGCAAAATGAGAGAACTGCAAGTCATTCAGTGTAGCTGGAGAAATAACATGAATGTGGGGAAGAGATGAGAACATAGAGATCACCATGTTGAAGGCATTAAATGCCATGCCAAAGAGCTTCAACTGTTCTGCAGGCCAGTGATCTCTGAATTTTGAACTATACATTCCTATCAGCACAAACATTTCAGCATGTACCTCCAATCTATGTATGTTTATATACTATATACATATATCATTGTCAGTCTATATATTAAAGATCAATATTGGTAATGCTTAACTTTCTATGTTTTAAGATAAAAAGTAAACATAAAATTCTAATAAATCCCCTCACCCTGTATATCATCTTGCATGCCTCACATTGGAGACCACTGCTCTAGTCTATACAATAGGGAAACAAGAAGAGGTTTAAGCAAGGGAGCTATATGGTCAGAGTTTTAGAGAAATCTCTCTGGTGGTCAGTATGGAGAAGGGATTAGAAGGAAGCAAGAGAGAAGCAGGAAAATTAGGAAGAAATCACACTGACATGGATTAAAGTGGTAGTGGAGGAAATTGAGAGATTGTTGAGAACATTTGCGGTATTTCAGGATGGGTTGTCTGTGGGGTTGAAGGACTGGTGGAGTCATAGTGGATGCCTCTCATTTATTTCCTGCCTTTGCATAAATGGACACTCAGAGAACTGAGAGTACCGAGAGCTCTGTAATTGAAGCCCAGCGCAACTGAGAGGACTGAGAAAAAGGTTCAGAAGTCTGGCTCATCAGCTCAGAGAGGTAGTAGACCTAGCGGTTATGACCATGGAGGTAGAGACAGACTCCCCAGTTCAAATCTAGTAGCCGTGTGACCTTGGACCAGTTACTATATATTTTTATGCCTCAATTTCCACATATATAAAATGGAACTGCTGATAACAGCATCTCTACACCATGAGGATTAGATGAGTGAATACATGTAACATGTTTAGAACAGTGCTTGTCACATAGTAAGTACTTAATAAATGTTGGCTAGTGTTATATGGTGTTTTTAAATGAATGAATGAATGAATGGCATCTACCTATCTTGTCTTCCTTGAACTCTGATACTACCTATGCTCCAGACAAACAGAGCGACTGTTGCCAATACATGCTCTCTGTTTTCCTATCACTAGGTCATTGCTCATGGAATTCCCTTATTCTGGAATGTCCTTCCACCATACCACATGTACTTCAAGATGCAGCACAAGGACTTCCTCATCCACAATGCCTCCCTAATTTCACCCTTCCTACCCTCTCTAGCCATAAATGAGCAACTCCTTCCAGCTCCCAGAGCACTGAAGCTCATGACACCGGACCAGTACCATTCAAGTCTATGTCTCTCCTCTACTAGACCATCAACTGCCTACATGTCTTTCACCCCATCTGGAATGAGCACCAGCTCTATGCCGGGCCCTGTGCTAAAAACTGTACCCAACAGGAATCCAGTAAACTTTAGGTGAATTGACTAAGTTGGCATCTTTCAGGATAAAACCTAGGCTACTCAGTCAGCTCTATAAGCCTGTCAATCCAGTCCCTGTCTTGTGTTGTCTTTGTAGATTCATAGATTGGCACTCCCCTCCCCCACTCCATTCCTACTACCTACCCTACATTTCAGTAGCATCTGCTTATTGTTCTTGAAATATCCCAGGCTGCTTCTCACCCTCCACCTTGCCTTTCTTTACCCTTTGCCCTCTACTAAGAATACCCCTTCCACAACCTCTTTCTTCTCTTGCTTTAATATCATTCACCTTGCAAGACTGAGCTCAGGTGTCACCTTCACTAGGAAGCCTGTCTTGAATCCCACAGGTTGGGTCAGGCCTCTCCTCTCTGCTCCCTCAACTCCCCCATGCACTGTTTTTGTTTAACTTTGATCACCCCTTGAAGTCATTGTGTCTGCTATGGCCTCTACAACCAAACTGGAGGCCTATAAGTCTAGGGACTGTTTCTCATTCATTTATGATCCCAGTATAGGGTCTGGTACAAAATTATGTACCAGAAATATATTTTTAGACTGAATGCAATCCATTCTCTCAACTTTTTCAGATCCTGGAGCTGAAAGGAGGGCGAGTGCTGTAGGCATCCATGCTGAGGACTTACCCACAAAGTCTTCCATCATCTGAGGGCTGTGGTGGGGGGAAGGTGCAAGGCGCAGCAGCTCCTCACCCCGGGGGACAGTTGGGTAGTTGATGGCCTGCACGTAGATGCCGTGCTTGGAGAGCAGGAGATCACAGATCTTGCTGTTCAGTGCTGCATCACCCACCTGGCTCAGGAGAAAAGCCTGTAAGTATCTACCACTCTGGCCGTACTATTACTAGCTCCCTTAAGCAGGTGGAGGGAACCAGATCGAGGAACGCCACTGAATTTGGGGACAGACTTTTTCATAAGGGGCTTGGTCAGGGGAAGTTCCAGAATTTCTATCAAGGAGTTGCTTAGATGCAACAATCAATTTGAAAGGGGTGGGGTGGAAGTGGTGCTAGGGACCTTGTCTTGAAGCTATTTGCAGAGCAAGGACACTGGTTTTAGTTAGGTAGTATGTTAATTTGGGCTGGTTCTGGTAAGAGGATAAACCTCCCAAGCCACCTCTGGGGTGCTGTCACTGGGTTAATTAAAACATATTTATAAAAGCAGTTTTTCAAGGGAATATTCAGTTAGCCCAAAGAGCAGTGACTATTTCTTTCTCATCCATAAAACAGTCACAAAAAGGGTCATTCCCACACCCCAACTTGCTGACACACACAAATAGATGTCATTTAAGAAAGAAGTAGCAGTTCATTTTTTAAAGGCAGTAAACACTCAAACATAGTTGCAAATCCAAAATAGCAGCTAGTCAATGGCTTTTGATTTTATAGTTTCTGACTTCAATTCTCAGTAAGAAATAACATCTCACACCATGACTATACTATACACATACACACATACATGTGCATACACACATGTACAAAACAAATAAATTTCTCATAAAATGATACACTTACTATAGGTGATATATGACATTTTCTATTCTATTTCTTTTTTGAAGAAGAAGAAGAAGATTAGCTCTGAGCTAACATCTGCTGCCAATCCTCCTCTTTTTGCTCAAGAAGATTGGCCCTGAGCTAACATCCATGCCCATCTTCCTCTACTTTATATGTGGGATGCCTGCCACAGCGTGGCTTGATAAGCAGTGCGTAGGTCAGCACCTTGGATCCAAACCAGGGAACCCCAGGCCACCGAAGCCCAGCATGCAAACTTAACCAGTATGCCACCAGGCCGGCCCCTCTTCTATTTTTTAATGCTAGTCATAACCCACTAAACTGATTTTGTGACTCACTAATGGTCTTGATCCACAGTTTGAAAAAAACTGAATTATAGGCCATGGGTACTCAATATTGTGTGGGTCAGTGCAGTCTAATAAGCATGACATAATAGCTAATGCAAAAAAATACTGGTTAATCCAGAATGGCTGATAATTTTTCAAAGGTAACAAAGCTGGCGATAAGAAGGATGGTTAACAGGAAAGCAAAGAATTGATGACAGGAGCAGGTGTTGGTTTGCTGGGTGCAGGAGAGCTCCCAGAAGAGATAGATGGGAGGGCAATGGGCGAGGTGGGGCTCTCACCCTGATGGGGATGATGTGGCTGGGGCAGGGGATGACAGGAAGGCCCCTGTCCATTAGTAGCTGGCGCATATGCTTGACATTGCGCTGGTGGGCTCGCCTCAGGGCTTGTCCCTCCTCTCCCTTGAGCAGCCGCACAGATTCCAGAGCCCCAGAGAGCACCATGGGAGGCAGTGAAGTGGTGAAGATAAAGCCGGCAGCATAGGAGCGCACCATGTCCACCAAGTCACGAGTGCTGGCGATGTAGCCGCCCACACAGCCAAAGGCCTTGCCTAGAGACAGGGAAGAGGAGGAGGGTACGCACAGAGGAACAGGATTATGCCCCAGATAACACAAGGAGGTGCACCAGAAACTGGAACTCCAGACTCCCTTTCCAGGCCTCTGCTCATCTCTCCTGTCCATGACAAGGCAGACAGAGCTGATAATTCTGCTACTTTGAGATAGGACTTTCAAGTCCCGCCATATGCAATGACTAGATAGGCAGGGACTGGGTGGGGACCTTCAGCTGGTTAGGCCGAAAAGTGGAGGTAAGATGAAGCTTTGGGCTGGGGTGGGGCAGGAGTTTAGGACCATAGCTCTCCACTTATTGAGTTGAACCCAGCTATTTGGCTCAGCTCAGGGGTCTTCTCAAAAAACCCTCCCAGGCTTTCTCAACAGTTCTGCAGTAGGGTGGGAGTGGAAGGAGGGAATCCACGAGTTCTGCAGCCTGGGGCTGTGAATTCTACCCAAATAGCTCCTGCAGCTTTGGAGAGGAGGAGGAAAAGGGTCTTGCAGAGGCCTCCTTTTCGGATTGTATATAAGGGCAGCCCAAGACACTCACTCACCGAGAGTTCCAGAGATGATGTCCATCTTGTGCATAATTCCATCACGCTCCCCAATCCCAGCGCCCCGGGACCCATACAGTCCTACAGCATGAACCTCATCTACGAAGGTCAGAGCTCCATACTGATGGGCCACATCACACAACTCTTCAAGGGGACAGATGGCACCTGAGCAAAGCCAAGGAATCGATGTTGGAGATCATAACCCTTCCCCAGCTCCATTTCCAGCATAGAATTCATGACCCCTAACTACTTTGGATTGGAAAAGGGGGAAGATGTGCACCGTCACTTGGGACTGTGCCAAACCTCTTTATATGTGTTAACTGCCTTCACCTCACTCCCACCCAGGCTGTATGTGTGTGTGTGTGTATGTATGTGTTTTCCCCAGCCTGTGATCAAGGCGTGCCTCTTGTTCTTTCTGTTTTTACTTCATTCTGACAATATCTGTCCTCTTGTATATGCCATTTTCCAGCCTCTCTCTGCTTCCGTTGTTTTTTCCTGCAAGTCTATGTATTTCCATGTAGGGTTGGCACCAGCCTATATGATGCCTTTATTTAAATAAATTGAAAGAAGTTACCTTTTGCTCCCGGTTAATGCAGTCCTGATTTCAGATCCCAGTCAGCCCCTCAGCCAGGTGCTGTTGGCAGCCCTGTCAATATCTTCACTAGTCCTCCCTATTTCTATCTTTCTGGCTTTCTGTCATTATCTCTTTTTGTGGCCATCTCCATCTTTATGTCTATGTCTCTATTTTTCTGTCTCTGCCTTTGTTTTTCTCTCTCCTTTCCCCTTCCTCCCTCTCTGTCGCTGTCGCCCTCCTCCCCTCCCTTCCTCACCTGACGCTTTCTGTCTACCTCTCTGACAATCTGTCTGCTTCAGACTTTCTTTCTCTGTACCTTTGTGTCTCTGTGTTTCTTTGTGCCTCTGTCTCTTTGTCTTTTCTATGTCTCTGTGGCAGTGTATTTCTCTCTCATCTCTTTCAATGTTGTTGTTACCTGAGGTCACCCTCCCACAGGCTCAGTCTCAGTCTATTGAATGAAAGTGAATTAGAAGTAATGTGTATGTTCCTCTCCATTTCCCACACAGATTTATCATTGTTTCAAGGTTATTCTAGACATCTTCTATGCTGATAGTTGTTTATAAGGTCTTCAAATGGCTGTGTATTATATAGATTTTGTGGCCACTCTGCATATACAAGAACCCACACCTTCTGCCATTCCCTATCCCTGGAAACTACTAGGTGCAGTGAGTTGGAATACAGAAGAAACTTCTTCAGGTGGAAACAGGGGCTCCAGGCCAGGATTAAAGAATGTGAGTAACTGGTAGGACAACATGAAGGGAGACAACCACAAGAGGTGGAGCTCCAGACAAAGAGGACAGTGTGATGGCTCAGGCATTATTTCAGTGGGAGAAATTCAGCTTTAGGACAGACAGTTTAGGCAGAATTTCCACCAAAAAAAATAAGGAACCATTTATTTGCAAATGTAAGGAAGTAGAATAGTCCCAACATGGTTTCCACTAGAGAAATAATGAACTAGTGTAGTCTCAGTGGTAGAAACATAATCAAGGGATGGTTTTACTTTCTTGCTAGTTTTAGAACGTGGGAGTGGGAAGGACAATAAGTTATTCACATATATTAACTCATTTAATTCTCAAAACTATCATTATCACCTCCATTTTTCAAATAAGGCAACTGAGACACAAAGCAATTAAGAAACTTGCTCAAGCTAGTAAGTTGTCGTGCTGGGATTTGAACATGGATAGTCTGGTTCCACAGTCTGTGCATCATCATTACATGATGCTGATCGCATTTATGTTGGCTAAATCAGAGAATACTATGGACTCTCAATGTTTCGTAAAAGTGACAAATAAATAAAAATAAATGGAATAAAGTGAAGACCTCTTTCCTTTAATAAATTCAGAAGATGATGCCTGAAACATGATTTCTGTTCAAGAGCAATAGAATGATTTGGGCATTGTTTTAGTTGGGGGAGGAAACAAGGTAGGAGGGTAAAGGTCATTTATTTCTACTTAGAACATAATGAATGGAATGGCTTCCATCATCTTTAATTCTTTTTTTCTGGTTTTGAAGATTGGCCCTGAGCTAACATCCGTGCTCATATTCCTCTACTTTATATGTGGGGCACCTGCCACAGCAGGGCTTGCATAGGTCCATGTCTGGGATCTGAACCAGCGAACTCTGGGCTGCTGAAGTGGGGCAGGCGAATGTGACCGCTATACCACTTGGGGTGGCCCCCATCATCTCTAATTCTTACAACCAGATATTTTGCCTTGGGGAGAACTGAGATTTGGAGAGTTAAATATTATCCAAGGTCATAGAGTCAGTTAGTGCCAGAGGAGGGATTTGAACTCAGGTCTGTCTAACTTCAAAACCTATTTTGATTCCAATGCTTCAGACTGGACCTTGAAAAAACTCCCAGGCCATGGTTTGTAAAATTTTCCATTGCAGAGACCAGACACAGGATGATTGATTTGCACATTATTTCTAATGGAAGGAACGTCATGTGAGGGAATTGAAATCATATGTTCGAGGGTGCAAAGGCTCACTCTGGCACCAATTTACAGAGCTACCCAAGACAAATTGGGTGCTGTCTCTGAACTTTAGTTTCTTAACCTGTAAGATCAGTATAACAGCTGCCTCCATCCTTTGTCATTTACTGGCTGTGTGACCTTAGGCAAGTTACTTAACTTGTTTGCTTCTCAGTTTCCTCATGTAAATAAATAGAAATAATAATAGCACCTACCTCGTAGAATTGTGAAGATTAAATGAATTAATACATGTAAAATACTAATAAATTTGCTTGGCACATAATAAGTACTCTATAAATGTTAGCTGTTATCATTAACATCATGGTTTTTGTGAGACTAGTGTTAGTAAACATAATCTCACACATATACACACCATCCATGGAGTGAACAGTCTCGAAGGCCACAATTTTGGGTGTCTCAGGGTTGGACTTCTCTAGAAGTTTCTTCAGGTGGTCAGGGTCATTGTGCCTGAAGACAAACTTGGCTGCTCCACTGTTGCGGATACCTTGGATCATTGAAGCATGGTTGCCCGCATCTGAGTAAATCTCACACCCTGAGGAACCAGATGCATGATTCTTAAGCTTATGTCCTGGTATTCCCACTTCAACCTCAGGACTGACCTGGCAGAGGCAGACAGCCAACCCTCCCCTCCCTCTGAAGATCCTGTTCTGTTTCTCTCTCCTCAGGAAGCTCTTGTGACACGCCTTTCTCCCTTTGGAGAACTCCCTTGCCCTGAAATTCTGACCCCTACACCCTTCTCTCAATTATTTCTAACCCTAGTCTGGCCTCTGACTATCTTGGGGTGGAGGAAATTTTAATTTCCCAAGAAGCTCTAGAGTTTTCAGAGGACAAAGACTAGGTTCATTCTCACAGGCACAAGACCAAGCCTTGGAAAAGAGTTTATCTCAGATAATGTTTGTTGACTTGGTCTTTTGCTAGATTCTTTCTGGTCTAGATGAAATCCCACCTCTTCCAGGTAGCATCCTTCTGCTTGTAGTTACAGAGTGGATACTTATCAGACTTTCACAGTTTAAATCATAAGCTCGTGGCATGTCATAGCTTGAAGGACCATTAGTGACCATGGAATCCAGTCCCCTTACTGTACAAGTGAGGAAGCTAAGGTCCAGAGAGGGGAAGACTTTTCTCTAGGACCTGAAGAATGCAGGGCTTTTTACTGGGCAGTGCTGAGAGGGCAGGTGGGAAATTGGTGGAAGGAGTTGATTCCTGCCTCCCAAAATTGCAGTGACACCAAAGAACTGTAGTCTTTCATTAGAGTAAGGGATCACTTCTACCTGAGAAAATCAGGCATGACTTCCTGGTGGACCTACCTTGAACGACAAGTAGACTGGGAGTTTTTTGAGAGCAAAAAACCACATCTTTTTATCTTTTTGTCTCTGGTACCCAGTATAAAGGTAAGTACAATGAATGGATGAATAAGTAAATAACTGATTTATAAGTGAGTGAGTGAATATATGAATGAATGTATTACTGAATGAAAAACTGAGAGGAGAGGTGTCAAAAGATGAGACTGATGAGGTAGGTAGAGACCAGATTATTGAAGGCTTTATAAGCCAAGATAAAGAGTTTGGATTTGGTCCTAAGGGCAATTGGGATCCATTAAAGGGTCTTGGACAGGGGAGTAACAAAGATAAGCTTGTATTTTAAAAATATCATTCTGATCACTGTGAAGAGTAGATTGTAGGAGGGCAAAGGTGAAATCAAGAAAATGATGTTGGTCTACGCTAGGATTGGCGGCAGTGGAAACTGAAAGAAGTTGAATTCTAACAGTCGAAGAGGGAGTTCAATTGAAAAAATTCCCAAAGATGTTGGATTTAGTTGGATTTATGTGTGACCTCAGAAAAAGTTTCCAAGAAGCAGTGGTGATGTTTATAGTGTGCTGAAGAATCAGCAGGAAGTGAGGAAGTAGATAGCAAGTGTGGAGACTTCTCTCAAGCACATTGCCTACTATAGGGAGGGGAGAGATAGGGCAGTAGCTACAGAGAGATGAGGAGAAATGGTTTTTTGAGATGCAAGAGACTTAAACATGTTTAAAGAGAGGGAGAGGCTGAAGATACAGTAGAGAGAGAGGAAACTGATAGATCAAAGTTCCTGAGGAGGTAAAGGGGAATGGGACACAGCACCAACAGAAGGATTAGTCAACAAGAAAAAGTTCACCTCTTCCACTGTGACAGGAGAGAAGGACTGAGGAGAGGACATGTGGGGATGCTCGTGAATTTGTAGGTAGTTCGTGGCAAGGAGTTGAGGACATTGCTACCTGAGGTCTTCTATTTTCAGTGTGGTAGGAGGTGAAGTCATCTGCTATGCGTGAGGGTGAGGTGGAGGTATGGGGAGGCTGAGGAGAATGGAGGTTTGGCAAAGCTGCCCTGGAGACTTGGAGAGCTGACCATGGAAATGGGATTGCCAGACAGCATAGAGGACCTGATACAGGTTGAGGATCATGAAATTTTAGTGGCTTCCATCTGAGAAATTATATAAGTCCAGGATTGACATAGGGAAGGCAGAGAGTTATATTCATCTGGGGGTTGGAGCTTTGATGAAAGGATGACAGGCATATGTGTTGTGGACATTATTGGCTAGAGAGTGGGAGAGTGAGAAGATGGGATCCAGGTGGAATCCAGTGTACAACTGATGGAATTGGTTTTAGGCAGAAGGAGAGATGCACCTTCAAATTGTAAAAGGAAAGAATGAAAGGAGGGTAGATGAACAATCAGATAAGCTTGTAGGTTTGGTGGCTATAAGTTAAAGGAGTTCCTGTTTGGTTGCTTCTGTTTTCTTTCCGATGTAAGATGTGAGGTTATTTGCTAACAGTGAAGGAAGAGGTAGTCACAGGTTTTAGAAGGGAGAAGAAAGTTTGAAAAAGTTGATGTAGGGACATAGAAGGACTTTTTTTTTTTTTTTTTTTGCTAAGGAAGATTTTCCCTGAGCTAACATCTTTTGCTAATCTTCTCCTTTTTGTATGTGAGTCACTGCCACAGCATGGCCACTGATAGATGAGTGGTGTAGGTCTGCGCCCAGGAACTGAACTCATGCTGCCCAAGTGGAACACACCGAACTTAACCACTAGGGCACTGGAGCTGGCCTTATAAGGACTATTTTTGAGAGTTAAGAGCCAAGTTGAATTGGGAGGTGACAAATTTATGGTGTTACCCTTCTATGAATTTGGGCAATGTTCCTCAGTAGTGGTCTTCAGCCTATGTGCAGAAGGAGAGAAAGGAGAGGGATATGGTCATCCAGTGTTGAGGATATGCAAGATGGGTAAGAAGGAAGGGCAATGGGAGCAAGTGAAGTCAGGATAGAGGGAAGGAGTGATGGAGGCAGTGAGACTGGATGCTATATTGCAGGATACCAGCCCTGAACAAAGCTAAGGC
This sequence comes from Equus quagga, assembly GCF_021613505.1. Taxonomy (NCBI): domain Eukaryota; kingdom Metazoa; phylum Chordata; class Mammalia; order Perissodactyla; family Equidae; genus Equus; species Equus quagga. The sequence continues at coordinate 80,787,482 of NC_060276.1, forward strand.
CTCAGACTTACCTGGAAGGATCTTGGCCAAGGTGAAGAGAGTAGAGTCATTGGCCACAAAGCAGGAAGAGAAGAGCAGGGCTGAGTCCTTTTGGTGTAGCTCAGCCAGCTCCTGCTCCAGCTCCACATGAAACTTACTGGTACCTGAGATGTTGCGTGTGCCACCGGCTCCAGCTCCATGACGCTGCAGGGTCTCCCTGGCCAGGAGAAAACAGGGGAGACAAAGAAAGAAGAAACTCTTGTCAGACAGTGAGGAACTAGGTAGGTTTCTTTTCCTTGATGGGGGTCAATGTTGATTTAGTGATGCTGTATGACCTGTGTCCTATGTGACCAAGTAGGGGGCAGGATGAGGACAATGGGGAGACATAGACTCTCCTTCTCAGGCTGAAGGCACTCGGGAATGAGGGGAGAAGCTAGGTTGAGCTTGAGAAGCTTGGCAGACCTTCTAGAGGAGGTCACACACCATCTCTGGCAATACTCATTCCTCAGCCATAGTAAGAGCTTATGGAGAGTGGACCTTGCTTGGTCTTCCATCCTTTCCTCCACAGCATTGAACAACCAAGAGTTTGAAAAACATGATTTGTTGACTGACTTAGTTCATATCTGAGGATTAGATGTACTAGAGGACCTTGGACAAAAGGGGTGGTGGATGGAAGTCAGGTTTCCACTGCCAGCTCGGCCTTTTCCTTCCATGTGTGGCTTTGGCTCTTCTCTGAATGCATCTCCAAAGCTCATGGCTCAGACCCTACTACTCACTGTGTGGCTTGCAAGACCCGAGGATGCCGGCTCATGCCCAAGTAGTCATTACTGCACCAGACAGACACATCCTTTGAGGCCACAGATGCCTCAAAGAAGTGTTGGGCAAAAGGGTATGCATCAGCCCAACGGTTCACAGTCTTGAACACACGGTAGGTGTGGTCCTGTTTCTTCTCCATGATCTTGTCCCTGAAAAACTGGTCATAACCAAAGACATGGTTTCCTGCAGGAGTAGAAATGGGGATGAGAAGAATTCATTTTAAATCACCTCCCAGCTAGTCCATATTTTATTCATGCTGTTGATTTTGAGTTCTTCAATTCTCTTTCCATTTATTCATTTATTTGTTCAGTCATTAACTTACTGGACTACGTTAACTCTCCACTACTTCTTTCAACCATCCTTTTACTCACTCACTCGCTCATTGACTCAGTAATTTATTCATATATTCACTCAGGCTTCCTAGCCCTGGCAGGGCCTCATCTCTTTTCTTGAGGTTAGTGTGGTAGCCTCCTTACTGGAATCACTACTTCCAGTTTCAGTGAAAAGAGTATTGACAGATCTAGTTTCCAGTCATCACTCTGCTACTTCCTAGTTATGTGACCTCGGGCAAGTCATGAATCTTCTCTCTTAGTTTTAATTTCCTCATCTGTAGAATGGGACTAATAATACCTTCCTTGCAGAATTGTGAGCATCTGATGACAAATGGAATGCAGTACACTCAAACTAATGTCTGGCACATAGTAGTATTATTATAACTATAGTAATAGTAGTAGGAGTAATAATAATAGCTAATATTTAATATTATTATAACCAACATTGAAAAAGTGCCCATTAAATTTAATGCCTTCTCTTAGGAACTTTCTAGATATTGTTTCATTTATTCCTCACAACAACCATATGTGGAAAGTTCTATTGGGATCTCCATTTTTCAGATGAGAAAACTGAGGCATAGAGAGGGGGTAGGTAACTTGATCAAGGTCGTGCAGCAAGAAAGTGGCCTACAAGTAAGTAAGCTAGAGTCCACTTTAACCACCACCACCACAAAACGGAGCAGCCCTATTCTCAGGATAAATTGAAATAATATATGCCAAAGGGCTTGTTAAACTCTAAAACTCTATTACATGAGACAGAAATCATGATTGTTGCAGATGGCAACTTATGTGGCAGGGGTACAAATTGGTAACATCTTTGTTGCAAGGATCTTTGGAAATATGTATGAAGAGTTTTTAAAATGCACATACTGACATACCTAGAGAAATAATTGCAGCATGTTTAACAGAAAAATGATTAATATCCAGAATTTATTTTTTAAAAATTCTGAAAAATTACTATGAAAAAATGTCACCCCAGTGGAAAAATGAGCAAAGAATATAAACAGACAATTCAATAAATGTAGAAAAAGATACTTAATCAGGGAAAATCAAACTGCAAGAACAAATTTTTATCTATCAAATTGATAAAGATTTAAAAGTTTGATAATATCGAGTGCTGTAGAGAGTGTGAGAACACGAATGTTCTCTTTGATAACTGGCACACCACTTTGGAGGACTAATTGGCAATATTTATTAATATTGAAAACGTACACACCCTTACACCCTGAGAATTTCTATCTCTTACTGTCTATCCTAGAGAAACACTTACCTATGTGCACTAGGAGGTACATTCAAGGATGTTTCCTGCACCACTGTTTGTGATTAGGAAAAATTGGAAGCAACCCAATAGAGGAATGGCTAAATAATTTCTAGTATATCCATACTAAGTCTAAGATACTACTATATGTATTTTTGGGGTACATTTAAATGCAAGTAAAACCAATATACAATATAAACTGGAAGAATACGCACAAAAAACTTGGAAACAATAACCTGAATTATAGGTACTTGATTAACTGAATTACATTGCATCCATGCTACAGAACACACTTCAACCATTAATAATTATTATGCAGCTCTATATTTAGGGACATGGAATGATGCCCATGACATATTGTTAAGTGAACAACGCAAAATAACAAACTCCAGGTAGAATGAGATCACATTTTTAATAAAAACATGTGTGTGGAGGGGAGCATACGAGGGGTGTGTGTGTGTGTTTAGTCATAGGAAAATATCTGGAAGAAAATATAATAAAAAGTTGATGTATGGTGGAACTCTGAGTGACTTAAATTAACCTCTTTATGCCTTCCTGTATCTGTTGAAAAATATTTTACAATGAATCATATTCCTTTTATATTAGGAAAATAAGGCAAATTCCACTATGAAAAATGAATATAAACACATACAAGACAGGGAAAAAGGCTCTGTATGAAGGATAAGAGTTTTTGAGGCAAGCGTGGAGAAGAAATAATAGGAATAAACTAAATATTTAATAAGCCCTCATAAGAATCTATGAACACTTCCATAAATGTAATTTTATTTCCTCTTCATTAAAACCTGTTGAGGCAGGTATTAAAATCCCACTGAAGGGAAATGACTTACTTGCCAAAACACACAGATCCAGCAAGAACCAGCATTCAAATTTGAACAAAGACTCCCTTTGGTTCCAAAGCACTTCCTTACCATTTCTTCTACTGTGTCAGAAGCCCTTTCAGCATTCCTTCCATATTCCTACTCCCTTTATTTCTACCTAAGCAAACTCACCAGCCATGTTGTTCTGAATCAGATGTGTGACCTTCTCTGAAGTTTGCTCTGGCTCCTGGGGACTGGAAAATGGCTCCCTCAGGCTGGTTGAGGTCAAGGAACTGGGCAGGTCTGAGAAGGAGTGTGAGATTCATTGGCCATGAAGAGAGGAGGAAAAAAGAAAGCGTGTATCATCCTCTTTAAACTCGATATAACATGTGAAAATTCAAATTCATGAAGTGGGGAAGCTTTCTGCAGAGAGAAGCTTTCTGCAAAGCAAGCCCCTACTCATCTCCCTAATGGAGATTCCCGTGTCAAGAAACCTTCCATAAGGTGAATCACACTTCTCCCCACTAGGACTTTCCCTTGGGTGAGGAAACTGGGGCAACCACCTTGGCTCTTACACTTGAAAGGTAGATGCATGGCAGTGTACCTTCTTTTTCTTTTTTTTTTTTTTTTTGTTTTAAATATTTTATTTTTTCCTTTTTCTCCCCAAAGCCTCCCAGTACATAGTTGTGTATTTTTAGTTGTGGGTCCTTCTAGTTGTGGCATGTGGGACACTGCCTCAGCATGGCTTGATGAGTGATGCCATGCCTGCGCCCAGGATCCAAACCAACGAAACTCTGGGCCGCTGAAGCATAGCACCCAAACTTAATCACTCGGCTATGGGGCCAGCCCCTATTCTTCTTTTTTGAATGTCATTAAAATTCTATTTTGAAGTTTTTATTCTTATTGATATCCCAAAATGGCCTATGAAAGATGTCAACAGTGTGGCCATCTATCAAATGGATTATCTTGAGTGGTCTGCACCAGTTGAGTTGCCCCGGGCTCCATACCCTTCTAAAGGATGTACCTGCTTCCAATACTTACTGTTTCATGCAAATACAGATTGTCATAGATTGATATTGCTTAAATGTTGGAGCCCAGCCTTTTGGGATCCATTTAGCCACTTGTGAGAGAGAAGGCAGAACTCTACAGGGCTAATTTTAGGCTAATGGCTAAAAGTTACAGGAGTCTGTGCACATATGTGTGCATTTCAGTGCACAGTCTAAGCTATTGCCTACCATGGTTCTCCTAGAAAAGATTGGACTTCCCGTGGTGGGATGTGTACTAGCTGACCTTGAATTAGCCTACTTCAGGACTGTGATGAAGTGAGTTCGGACATTAGGAGTAGAGGTTGGATAAGGTAGAACTTGACTCCAACCTGTCTTGAAAGTCTTCACATCTTCCTGGACTTCTGGGGCCGCTTTCTGTACAATCTTGCTCTTCCCATCCTGGAGTTCTGACAGCATGAAGGGACAGTGGCTTTTAGCCCAAGATGGAGAGTCTATACAAAGGTAAAAGAGTACATGGCAGTGCATTTCTAGTCATAAGTTCAGTTTAACAATGATTACTAAGACCTACGATATTCCAAAACTCCATCTCAGGCTATGGTAGAGACACAGATATGGATGAATCTGGTCACTGTACTACGGAAGCTCCTAAGCTGGTGGGAATGGCATACACTGAAGACACACTATGAACAGTGCTGAGATGAGGGGAAGGACATGGGCTATGGAAGGCTAGAAGAGGGAGGAGACATGACCCAAAATCGAAATTGCACAGGCTAAAGGTCTAGGTGGGCTTCACAAAGGAGATAAAATCTCTCACAAGAAGTATGACATACTCTGGTAAGTGTCAAAGGAAAGGGTTATTTGATAGGAGCAAAGCCACAGAAGCTTGAGACAACAGAGTTGATCCAGGCAATTTTAAGTAGTTTCAGCATGACTGGAGTATATAGAGTGTGACACGCATGAGAGTGCGACTCTTTTTAGAGACACTGGCAGAAGTCAGATGCCAGGTGTATTGTTAGGCCAGCTCATTCTGCCTTGATACTTTTCACATGAACCCTCCCAATTATTAGGAAATGATGGCCAATATGACCTGGAACCTTGTCTCCAGGACCCAGACATTCTCCCCCATTTACCAGCAGCCTCTTCTTACCTCCTCCAGCCTTTGTCGCCTTAAGGTGGATTTGAGAACAGATTGGTTCATGCGTAGCCAGGATGGGACAGCGTCCAATACCAAACAGGAACTGGTGAGTCTTAATCACCTTGCCCAGGATGCCTGTGGGGCCTCGGGCAAGCACTGGGCAGCGCTGTAGCAATATGGCTGCTGCCACCATCTTGAGCCCGAAGTCCTGCAGAAGATGTGGAAGAAATGAGAATCCATCAGGAAGTTCTGGCCAAAAGCCAAGGGTCATTCCTGTGTTTGGTTGCCTTTAGCTTCCTACCCAATGCTCGTTACCCTCCCCAGAGAAACCCTTATTGTCTTTCCAGGGTAGGAATTTTCCCAATGTTAAAATGTACCAATAGAGTAGCAGAGAGAAAGAAATAGGAAACTGACCATTAGACAAAAGGGTAAAAGAAAGGGTTCCAACTGGAGGTCAGAAAGCCTGAATTCTGATTCAGACTCTACTGAATGATGCTTCAATGATGGTGAGGATCATTGAAGTGCGATTGTGTGTGGCAGGATGAGAGTTGACAATCCACCAACCCTTTGATCAACACTTAAGGCTAAGAAGCTTTCTAAGAATATTGGCCTCATCCAAGTAAACATTCAGCCTACTAATGCAGACAGATGCCATTGACCAGGGCTCCTGATGTTTCCTGAGCATGCCCAGCCAGAGAGGGAGAAGGAGCTTGAAGCCACAAGTACCAACTTAAGTAGATTCAGGGAACAGGATGAAAGGGCAGGCCTTAGGCCATACAGACCATGTGCCACCAGGCAGGTATTTCACTCTTTGGATTTGCTCTTGGCTTTTTAGGAAAGCACAGATAGAGAAGAGGATGAAAGAAAGACCCAAGTAGTCTGAGAAACAAGTCTGTGGGTGAATGAAAGAGGCAGAGGCTAAGACAGAGGAGAGAAAGGGAACAGTGAGAAGATCAGAAAAAAAATAGAAAACAAATACACATAGTAGGCATTCAATAAATATTTGTTGAATTTGGGAGTAAATTAGTGAATGAACAGGGACTCAAATGGAGGAAAGAGTAGGATAGTACAGAAAGAGTCAGAAGAAAATAAAAATTAAGAAAGATAAAAGGAGAAAAGTGAGAGAGAACAAAGGTACAGTGGTAGTGGTGGAGTTAGAAGAACAGAAATTGTGGGAGAGAAAGAGATCAAAGCCAGAAGGAAAGGGAACAGGGTAGAGATAAGAACAAGAAGAGGAGGAGTGATCCAGAAAAACAGAGGACAAGAGGATGATAGGAAATACAAAAGGATAGGGAAAGAGACTGAGATGAGAGAAAGAAGGTAAAAGACAGAAGAGAGGGAGATTGAGTGACAGAACAGTGGTAGAGGCAGAGACGGATAGACAAAGGGACACAAAAAGGACATGAGGAGAGATCAAGGAGCATAGAGGAATATACAAAGACCCAGAAAACTGAGAGCAGGAGAGAAGAGAATCCAGCAGGGTCAGAGAGTCAGTCAAGCACAAAGATAAAGGAGAAATGCTGTCAGAGGTTGGGGTTGGGAGAGAGAAACAAAGAAGAGTTAGGGGAAGAAGAACTCGACCCTACCAAGGGAGATGAGAGAAAGACTGAGAGGCAGAGATAAGGGAGTAGAGATAAGATCAACGGATAGAGACAGAGAGGTGGCTAAGGTGGGTTGAGGGTTGGGATGAGGGAAGGCTGAGAGATACAAAGAGAAAGACAGCTGGAGAGAGCAAGAAAGAGAAACAGATTAAAAGAAAAAGGGCAAACTGGAAATCCAGCATCAGAGGGTGAGACAAGATATGGGACAGGACAATGGGAGAGATGCAGAGGAATGTGGAAAGACTAAGGTCCTAGCACCAGCAAGAGAGCTATTGAGTAGAATCTAACAGCACCTCTGGTATATAGGGCTTTATGTTGTGAAGGACAAGTGAACATGAGGAGTTTTGGCCCTGTCCTCATACTGCAACCTCCTTCACCTCTTATACAGCAACACCCCTCCATTCCAGATCTCACAGAGCAAGCACCCTCTCCCTAACTCACAAAACAATCTCTTCCCCTTGTTTCACCCTGGAGCATCCTCCTTCCAACTTTCACAGATTATCATAGGTTGGTATGTGGGGCAGGGCTTGTGGGCCCTGAAATTGGGAAAGGCAAAGGGGTGTTGACAGGACCAAATGAAACTCATGTTAAGCCTTTAGGACAGCACCTGGCACATAGTAAGTTTTCAATAAATGTTAGAACTTTTAATTTCAATTCCAACTCCCCAACTCTCTGTTGGACATTCTTAGAAAGTCACTTCCCCTCTCTGGGTCTCAGCTTTCATCAGCTGTCAAATGTAAGTTATTTATGCCTCCCTCATATAGTAAGTAATGAATTGGATCCAATGCCTACCTCGTATCTGGAGATATGAGTTTCCCTTCCCTTGCCTGCCTGCCAAGGCTAAAGTGCTCAGGACTGAGTCTGCAGACCATAGATAAAGCTCCGAGAGTTTATCACCACTGGGGTCCAACCACTCCCCAAGCTGAGATCAGGGTGTGGGAGAGAAGAGGAGCTCCTTTCTAGAATCACATCTGAGCATCTGGCTGGGGATGACCCTGGCTTTCAGTGGTGAGGAGGGGTGGATGGCCCAGGGAGAGGCAGGCAAGGCAGATGGCCAAGTTCCAGGCTCCCGCAAACTCCTTTCCCCAATATCAACACTGACAACAATAATGACAACAACACTGGGATACATAATGGAAAGGAAAGCCCCCAAGATTGGAAGCAAAGTCCAGTCCTCCCTGGGGATGATGGTGGATTAAGGCCTACTCCTGCCCCCATGTATAAAACAGAAGTTGAATACATTCGTCATCTCTGAGGGGCTTTTGGCCATGATATTCTCAGGGACCTGGGAAAATATAGACCACTTCCTGGAATTTGTTGAATTATCAAGTTCTTTCAAACTTCAGTTGCAATTTCTCTGTTCTGAGACTCCTTTCCTGGAATTGGCCCTACCTTGCTCTGCCTGTCCATCTTTATGACCCATAACTTTGTAGCCTAGTTACCTTGACTCTGTTTCCATTGCATCCCACTACCTATCATTAGATTGGAGTGAGTAAAATTGAATCAAGGAAGTATTTTAGGCAATTTAGGGTATTAAGATCACAGCCTACTTGGTATTAAGAGTCAGACTACTTGGGTTTGATTCCTGGTTCCACCATTCACTAGCTCTGGGACCTTAGAAAAGTCACATCTCAGCTCTATGTCTTATATCTATAAAATTTAGATAATAACAAGGACAATCTATTTCACAGAGATGTTGTGAAGATTCGGTAAGATAATCTATATGAATTATATAGAAGAGTGCCTATCCCAGAGTAAATACTGAAAAAAGTGTTAGCTATTATTTTTAATTTCTACATTTTCTATGTAGGGAAAGTGAAGGTACAGCCTAGGGAAGACACGTCATGAATACACCAGACCATGTCTGAAAAGCTGATTCTTCTCTCAATCCTGCTTCTTGTCCTTATCCTGTTACAACTTACTATGTGAACTTGGGCTCTGTGCTTTTCCTCTCTGGGCCTCAGTTTTTCCACAGACAACTGGATAACTTCATAGATTTCATCTGGTTCTAATAATCAAAAACAAAGTACTCACTGTACCAAACCCTATGGTAAATGCTTCACATGCATTGACTTTTGTAATCCTCATGACAACTCTGTGAGGTAGACACTATTATCAACTTTATTTCAAAAGTGAGGAAACTGAGGCCCAAAAAGATTAAGTAACCTGTCCAGTACCAGAGCTAGTAAGTAAGAGAACCAGGGTTTAAACCTAGGCAATCTGGCTCCAGAGCCTACTAACTTAACCACTATGGATCTATGATTCAAATGTTACTACATATTTTCTTGACTGAGAACCTGACTGTAGACATTAATTTGCTCTGCTGCACTAACAGGCCCCTTTCTGGGGCATTTGATTTTGAGCTGTGACCTCTACCAAAAGAACAGATTTCTAACTGAAGTGGAATTTCAGGCACTGGTAAACACTCATTCATTCATTCATTTCACCATTTAGCAACATGTGTACCCATTGTGCGGCAATCTTTGCCAGGGGTCTTCTTAAAACAATGCTTTCACCCAAAGAGATAATGGTGAAATTTGGGGCCAAGTGACAGATCATTACTAGTAGGTTTTCCCTGCACCTTAAAATCCTCTCATGTCAGCAGCCAACCTGTAGTCCCAGAGATCAGAAGGGCTAACCAGAATTGTACCCCAGCAGAGAGCCAGAAACCACTCATTGTAACATTCCTTGTCTCTTTTCTCCCCTTTGTGGCCTACTTTTCAGGGATCAGTTAGGTCTGGAGGGGATGTGATCACTTCTTTTCAAGAGTTGGAAGCACCTGACCTTACTTCCTTTCCTAACACCCTCTTCTTGTCACGGAAGAATCACAGAGAATTTTAGATAACTGGAATCAGAGAATCAGAAATTCTTACAAACAGAAAAATTAGAAGACCACAAAATCAAAATAAGAAGAGGCCATGGAAATCATAGGCCAAGCTCTTTTTTCAGAGGGTAACTGACTTGCCTAGGATCTCACAGTGAATCTGAGTGAAAATACAAATCTATTGATTTTCAATGATACAATATTCCTCTCACCTTCTCCTCTTATTTATGTTAATTATTTATCTCTCAATTTCTTTAAATCTCTCCCTACCCAATTCATCATTCCCATTGTCCCCACATTCCCTCAGTTTCCTCTCCCTACCTCTGGCCTCCTAGGCTCTGACCCATTGAGCTCTACTGTCAGCTAAGCAGAGAGAAGGGGTCAAAGTAAGGGAGGACCGGAGAACTGCAGGAAAAGATATCAAGACATCTTCCTGGACGACAGAGAAAGAGTGGAACAGAGAGAGACAGAAAGAGAGAGACTGAGAGACACAGAGTAGAAGAGAGTTGGAAAAGGAGAAAAAGAGATTTAGAAAAAAAAGATGTAGACAGAACTCAGACGAAAGGAAAATAAGAGAAAGCTAGAGTGTCAGAGATGGAGTGATCTTGAAAAGTAACAAAGGCGAGGAAACAAGGGGAAAAAAGACAAAGGGAAAGACAGGAAGAGGCATGGGGTATGGGGGAAGAAAATGACAGAGAGGTAGATTCTAAGAAACAAAGTCAGATCTAGTCAGGCCAGAGAGTCAGCTGTGCAGCGGTGAGGTGGGCAGGCAGACCAGAAAGAGGGCACCAGGCTGAAAGCAACTCTTACCTGTTGCCCTGCACTGAGGACGAACGAACGACGGTGGGTGCTGTGGGTCAGGACCTAACATTTATTCCTTCCCCCTTGGCTCAGCTCCACCCACCCCGCCTTCAGCTGGCCTGGCCCTGCATTGGCCCCAAAGGTATCTCAGGCCCTTGCTAGAGATAAAACCCAGTGTAGTCCCCTTTCCCCTCCTCCCTCCTCCAGCACTGGCTCTCCCCTCTCTATTTTCTTCCTCTTCTCCCTCTGGAGCAGTAAAATGAGCTCACTGAACTTTGGAATCAGACTATCCGTATATAGCTAGAGCACCTTGACAAAAACCACCTCTCTGACCCTTGGTTTACTCAATTATAAAAGGAGAGCAATACCCAGTAGTGGGATGGCTGGGTCATAAGGTATTTCTAGTTTTAATTTTTTGAGAAATCTCCATACTGTTTTCCATAGTGGCTGCACCAGTTTGCATTCCCACCAGCAGTGTATGAGGGTTCCCTTTTCTCCACATCCTCTCCAACATTTGTTACTTTTTGTCTTTGTAATGATAGCAATTCTGACAGGTGTAAAGTGAAAGGGGTAAAGGGGCACATATGTATGGTGACGGATAAAAATTAGACTACTGGTGGTGAGCACGATGCACTCTATACAGAAACTGATAAATTATAATGTACACCTGAAATTACAAAATGTTATAAACCATTATGATCTCAATAAAATAATTGGGAAAAAAAAGGAGAGCAATAAAATTCAGAGGCAACTGTAGCACAAGTGGGAAGGGCTTTCTAACAGTCAGCTGCCATAGAGGACATCTAGGTCATTGTAACAGTTCAATAACATCATGTACAGAAAACACTTAGCGCAGTGCCTGGTCCAAAGAAATGACAGCTAATGTTGACTGAGTGCTTAATATGCGCTAGACCCTTCGTTAAGTGCTTTACATGGATTAATTTAGCCCATTCTCATAAGGACCTTAGAGATAGGTACTATTATCCCCATGTTACAGATAAAGAAACTGAGGCTCAGCCAGGTGAGGTAAATAACTGATAATTACGCAGCTGGTAAGTACAGAGCCCAACTATGTACCCAGGCAGTCTGGTTCCAGAACCCACACTCTTTAAGCACTACTCTCCCTTTTTAACTATGCAGTTAAAAATTTGAAGTTCTCTATTTTCTCTTTTCTATTACCCTCTCCTTATCCCATTTTAATTTTTCTTTTCCTCTTCTCACTGTCTTCTTCTCCTTCCCTTCTCAGTCCTGGGGTAGCAAAACTATGCCATAACCAGGCCATTTCATCTGTGGAGCAGATTTTCATCAATATTATATTTACATAAATGGGGTCATACTCTACATATTCATCTGTAATTTCCTTTTTTTTTCCATTTGACCATATGCCAATATGCCACATAGGTCTTTCCATATAAATTTCTTCTGTTTAGTGGAGTTATAATATTCTGGAATTTGGATGTTACCTTAATTTATTTAAACACTCCCTTATTGACAGAAATTTAGGCTGCTTCCAGGGATTTTCCTCCTCCATTATGAATAATATTTCAGTAAACATCTTTGGGCATATGTGAGAATATTTTTTATAGGGTAGCATCCAAAACAAAGAATTCCTATGTCAAAGGCTATATAGGTATTTAAAATTTTGATAATGACAATTTGCCTTATATAGTATGTGTTGCTTAATGATGGGGATACATACTGAGAAATGTGTTGTTAGGTGATTTCATCATTGTGCAAACATCCTGGAGTGTACTTACATAAACCTAGATGGTATAGCCTAGGCTATACCGTACTAATCTTATGGGATCACCATCGCATGTGGTCCGTTGCTAAGTGAAATGTGGCGCATGACTGTACATATGCTATATGTCCCTGCTAATGGTGCATAAGACTGTGTGTGTCTGTTCTCTCACCAAATCAGCAACACCATTTGGTTTTTTATCAATTTTAAAAATCTTTGTTAATCTGATAAGCACTAGAAGTGGTATCTCAGTGTTATTTTGATTTGATTTTTAATAAGATTAAGCATCTTTTCATATGTTTCTTGGTTATTTGCCTATTTCCTCTTGTGAATTGCCCGATCTAGTTCTTTGCCCATTTTGGGGATGAGTTGCCAGTAAAGGGTAATGGGCTAGAAGTGTGAGCTCTGGAGTCAGACTCACTCAAGTTATCTTACTCAGTAACCGTGTGGTTCTCTAAGCTTCAAATTCCTCTCTGTAAAATGGAAAATCATAGAATCTACCCTGTATGATTGTTGTGAGGACGAGATGTAGCTATTATTATTGTCGTAGCTTCCCTTTTGAGTTGGAGGAAACCCTAGGATAGTATGGATATTAACTCTTTTTCTGTGATATTTGTTGCTCCGCCTGGATTCATTCATTCATTCAACAAATATTTGAGTGTTTACAGTGTGTCAGGCACTGTGCCAGGTGCTTGAGGTACAGCTGCATAGAACTGGAGAATATGAGAATAGCATGGTGTCCTTAACCGTTTTTGTTTTTTAAATTGAAGATTATCTCCAGTTCTTCTAAAAAGTATTTCAAATAGACCTGCAATACCTGTGACCTCCAATTCTTTAGCTGGCTAACCATTTGTCACTTTGGAAACTGAGCTCAGATATCATCACCTCTGGGAAGCCTTCCCTAACCCCCACACTGGATCTGGTCCCCTCTTCGGGCTTCCATCTCCCTGCCAGCATTTATTACACTGTAGTATCAGTATCTTGTTTTATGTTTTCCTCCCCCATCAGACCTTGAACAACTTGAAGATAGGGATCTGGAACTATTGGCAGGAGGGGCTGTCAAAAATACTTGCTGCATTCAACTGCATTTTCTCTTATTCTCCCACCTGTTCTGTCCGTACCCAGGAAAGGAACTGGGAGATAAAACCCTCCAAGGGTGGTAGCAGACCTCCAAACTCTCCTTGAGAACCTCATGAAGTGCCCTGAAAGTGTCGGGGGCTTCCTACGTCATTGGGATTGATGCTTAGTTTGAGCTTCTCTGTCCTATTCTTGGTTCAGGTGAGTGCGTGAGAGTGGGTGGCTGTGGTTGTGCCTGAGATCCACTCTCCTTTGCGGGAAAATGTTTCCCTTTCTCTTTGAGTGGTAGTTGTGTGGGTCTGGCCTCCATGAGAGGCATTGCAATCTGGAGGGAGTGAGTTCCAGTCCCAGGTTCTCATGTGGCACCTCCTCAGGGAACACTTACTTCCCTGATCCTCCTCTCCACAGTTTCCTCTCCCTGCATTGATTTGTTCCATCTTGCCTGACTTTTACCTGCTTGGGAATTCTTCTGTGGTTCAGAGTCTAGATCTGATCCATTTCTGCATGCTTACTATCAACCTGGCAATGAGTAGATATTCAGATGATATTTGATTGAATAGACTTCAGTGATTTAGGTCTTTCAACTTTTCAATTTGCAGTTGTACTACAATTAACATCACAGTGCTTAAAGCTTTGTCTGCATCTTAGCATTCATTTTCTAAAAGTTTTATTGAGGTAAGATTTATATACCATAGAATTCACCCATTTTCACTGTACAATTCAAAGATTATTAGCATATTTACAGAATTGTGCAACTATCGCTTTAATCAAATATTAGTATTCATTTTTAGAAATGGAATTACTTGATCAAATGATGTGAACCTTTTAAATATGTTCTCATGCATATTATCAAATATCTGTCTAAAAGGCTGCTCCAGTTAATGATGGGCCCAACCATCTGTGAGAAGTCAGAGTTGAGGAACATACACAGAGTTTTGTTGGGTTACTCCTGGAAGGGTCACTCTCATTATCAGCATCTCTCTCCTCCATTAGCTATCCCTCCTACCCAGATTTTGGAGTGAACCTCAGAGGGCAGCCTATATCCTCATGAGTTTTGATAGCCATGTTCCGGATGGTTTTGTGGATATTCCAGATGCCCAGATGTGCTATAGTTCCTTCTTCTTGTAACATTGGTTTGTGGTTTCTCATTTAATTTAAATAGCACATCTGTTCTGTAAGATTTGGTAGAACCAGCCAGTATGATTATCTGGGCCCATTGCCATTTGGTGGTGGTGGTTGGGTTGTTGTTTGACAACTTTTCCAATGGTTTTCATGGTTATTTTTCTTGATGTGTTTTTAACTTCTTCTCTTATCAATTTTAGTAAATGATGTTTTTAAAAAACAGCATAGAGTAACACACAGAATTCTGTTATAATTTTTGGCTAGGTATAAAATTCCAAAGTCCAGCCCTTACTCCCTCAGAGTATTATAAATATTATTTCATGGTTTTCTAACATTTAGTATTGGAGCAAGATGTTCAATATCAGGCTCATATTCTTTCTTTTGTAAATATTCTATATGCTTAATAGGAATATCTTCCTATCATGAGAATTCAGAAATGTCCTGGGCTATATCCTAATACAGGTAGTGTTTCATTAATCCTACTTAACACTGTCAAATGTTCAACAAAATCTCACATATTCTCATACTAAATTTTAGCACATTTTGGAACAATGCCTAAACTTGTTTTTGGTTTTTTTGTTTTTAAATTCTAGATAAAGCTCTATTCTCTATCACTGTTTAATTAAGGAATGTCCTGAGATTGCAAAGTGGGCTATTAAAAATGGTTACATTTGGCCTTTTTAGTATGACTAGAATAATTGGTCTAGCAACAAGAATTTACACTGCAGCATTGTTTATCAGAGCAAAAAGTATGCATCTGTATTTTATAAAGTCCCGTTTTATGACATGTAATATGTAACAGCATGTGAGTTATATGATAGTACTATATGTTTCTCTGTTGTCCAAAGAAATGTTTCCTTTGGTTTCCATAAAATGACTTCTTAAGGCCTTATGCAGGTACATGTTTACAGCTTTCTGCCTTTTGGTAAAGAAGGATGTGTTTTCTTTCTCAGCTCCCTATTCAGCAAGCAGAGGGAGCAATAGGAACAAAAGGAAAGAAGTTTGAAAGTGCTTAGTGTGTTTCAGGAAATACTACAGAGAACAGATGACATTTTAAATCGGTTATGAAGCATGAGTTTATCAGGCAGAGGAGAGAGAGGGGGGCAATCCAGGCAAAGGGTACAATATCAACAAAATCAGAGAAGTTCAAAAGTGTTTACTGCACTTCAGGAACAATGAGTTCCCTAGATGGTGAGGGAAAACAAAAAGAGTCGGAATTATTTGCTCAGTTACTTTCTGGAGGATGAGATCTCACCCTGGTGCTTGGTTCTTCTGGGTCACTGCCAGAATGAATAGTGGTTAAGAACATGGGCTCTGGAGCCAGACTGCCTGGGTTCTGCCATTCATTAACTATGTGAACTTGGGTATATTACTTAACCTCTCTGAGCTTCAATTTCCTTGTCTATAATATGGAAATACTGATACTATCTATTTGATAGTGTTTTTGTGAGGTATAAATGAGTAAATACATGCAAAACTTATTATAATGCCTGACACATAGGCAGCTGTCAGCAAATGTCCTGTTCATTGTTTCAATTTTATGTCTTTTATTAATTCCTTTTCTCTCTCCCAAAGATCAATGTCTCAGTTCAGGCTTCATAACCTGCATCCTTCCCACTGGCTGATGGCATAATCTGTCTATCCCCAAAATCAGAACATGTCACTCTGCTGTTTAGACCCCCCCCAATGGCTTCCCACAGTTGCCAAGAAAAAGAACAGAGTCCTTTTACAGGGCCTAAAAAGCCCTTCATGATATCTTCTGCTTACATCTTGTGTCTTATCTGTTGACACTTCCGTGTAAGTTTTCCTTATTCCACCTATACTCTCTTTCTCTCTGGTCTTTATACTCTTCTCTCTGCCTCGAATTACCTTCTCCAGTCTGCCTTTTGTTGTTGTTGTATTGATCTAGTGTAATAGCTCCTGCTTGTCCTTTAAGATCCAACTCAGATATCACCTGCCCCAGAAGCCTTCTTTAATTTGTCTCCTTCTGATAGTGACAGATGTCCCTCCTCTGTGCTTCCTTGATTCCACTTCTGTGCCTGTCTCTCCTACAAGACTGAGTTCTTCAAGGTCAGGCAGGGTTCTTATGTTATTTGACTTTATTTGTATCTCTAGTAACCTAAAATAGATCTTGAAATGTAGTAGACATTTAACAAATTTTTGTTGAAGAAATGTATGAAAAAGGAACATAAAATGATTTTCTCTGTTTCTTCGTTTTTCTTGTTCTCAAACAGTTGGGGCACTGGTTAGCTTTCTGGGTTGGCAGAATTCACGGGGCTTCCTGGAGGTGACACTGCCTAGGTGTCCCAGACTTGGGACTCTTTCTTCATTCTCCATACATGTGCTCCTATCCCTGAGGATTCCCATCCTCTCAGCTTCCTGAGAAGCTGTTTTTTAGTTCTCAGAAGTTCCCTAGTGTGTATTTTTCCTGGAAATTCTCCTGTATGGACAAGGCTGAGTTCTAAGAGGGTTTGCTGTACCAAAGCCAATTGTCACATGTGCCTATTAATTTTTTCAGATAGTGAGACTGACAGCAAGAATTCTATTTCAAAGCAGGGTATGCCAGTCATAGAGGAACTCCTGGGGATGTTATCAGCAGGGTTATTCTCCAGGCCCCCAACTCTGAAAAAATTTCTGAGTATTAAAGCACGTTAGAGTGGCAGCTGGGACAGAACCTGATATGTGCTTCTTTCAAAAAAAATCAGTTATATCATTAAACAGCCATTTCTTAATGAGTATAAGTGTAATAAGCAATATATGCATAGAAAATCTATGCTGGGAACAGACTTTAGGAAAGGATGTCAGTTGGTGAAATAAATATAATATAATGTTTGTCATTTTAACCATTTTTAGGTGTACAGTTCAGTGGCATTAAGTACATTTACATTCTTTTTTCTTTTTAATTTGTTTTTTTTTGAGGAAGATTAGCCCTGAGCTAACTACTGCCAGTCCTCGTCTTTTTGCTGAGGAAGCCTGGCCCTGAGCTAACAACCGTGCCCATCTTGCTCTACTTTATATGTGGGACGCCTTCCACAGCATGGCGTGCCAAGCGGTGCCATGTCTGCACCCGGGATCCGAACCGGTGAACCCCGGGCCGCTGAGAAGCAGAACGTGCGAACTTAACTGCTGCGCCACTGGGCCGGCCCCTACATTTACATTTTTGTACAACCATCACAACCATTCATCTCCAGAACTTTTTTATCTTCCTAAACAGAAACTCTGTACCCATTAACAGTAACTGCCCATTCCCCCACTCCCCCAGACTCTGCCAACCACCGTTCCACTTTCTGTATATGAATTGGACTGCTCTAGGTACCTCATATAAGTAGAACCGTACAATATTTGTCCTTTCGTGATTGGCTTATTTCACTTAGCATAATGTCTTCAAGGTTTATCCATGTTGTAGCATGCATCAGAATTTTCTTCCTTTTAAAGCTAAATAATATTCTCTTGTAGGTATATACCATATTTTGTTTATCTATTCATCCTTCAATGGACCTTTGGCTGTTGTGAATAATGCAGCTATGATATTACTTTTTAAATATATCTCAGTTCCATTCACTTCTGTCCCTCTTTGTTGCTACCTCTCTAATCCAGGCTACCATTAGCTCATACATGAAGTACTGAAACAAATTTCTTAATCATAAGCTAACTAATTTTTTAGATACTAAATATAAGAATTCAAATATCTACTATTAAATCTAAGTACATTTGAAGCATCATACCTAGTAAATTATTAAATAATAAAAACTTCAGAAAATTTGACTCCATTTAAAAAGTAATCATCAAGTGTAAGTTGACAATTTGATTATCTCCAATAACACAGTATCTCACTGAATGTGTGCTAGATCTGACAGTGGTTAGCCTATTACTTCAGGGAGAGTAAATAAAAGAGCATATTTATGCTTTACACCTGGATGAGATCACTGATGTTTCCAACCCAGCCAGTTTAACCTGATCAGTCTCCAACCCATACAGGATGGGTACTTTAAAAATTTCTTTGTTGAGAAATGAAGATTTTTTTCAGACATAAAGTAAATATCATGCACCACCTACTAAATGGAGAAAGGAAAAATTAGTCTTTATATATTACAAATATGTAAATTGCATGAGTAGAGAGAAAAGTTGGATAAGATTTCTCCTTTCCAGATTTTCTTCTTTGGGCTGGGAAGCATCTACTGGGGATAGGAAGAGGAAGGGGATGGAATTTAGGGGGATAGGGGTCATCTTATGGCTTTTAATCAGGTTCCCCCTTTCCCTAATTACCCTTCTCATACTCCCAAATTAAATCTGCTAAATGAAAATCAAAGAAATTAGAAGTTGCAAACTCAAGAGTGGATTCTTGCACTGGTGAGGAGGGGGAGCTCAGAGCACCCCTGAGGTGCCAAAGAGTGGCCCTAACCTAGTGAGGAAGCCCCACCTGACAAGGACAGTCCATACAAGTGCCTGAACATATCCCAGGCTGGGACAAGCACCCGTAATATCCCCACAGCTTCCAGCAGAAAGAATGGGGCCAGAAACAGTGCTCCTGCTCCCCTCTAGTGGTAACAGGGGGTAACAGGGGGAATCTGCATCCTAAGAATACCACAAATGCCCACACAAAAGATTAGTTCATCAAATACCATGAGAAACTGCAGCAACAATTCAGAGCAGAAGGAAAGTGACAATTCTCCAGAAACCAACACTGAAGACACAGAAATATACAACCTAAATGACAGAGAATTCAAAATAGCTGTCATAAGGAAACTCAACGACTTACAAGAAAACATGGAAAGGCAATTCAAGGAGCTCAGCAATGAAATGAACCTCTTCACCAAAGAGATTTAAACGATAAAAAAAAAAATCAAGCAGAAATTCTAGATGTGAAAAACACAATTAATGAAATAAATAATAATCTGGAATCATTAAGAAATAGAATTGATCTTATGGAGGAAAGACTTAGTCTTCTTAAGGATAAAAATGTAGAAACCCTCGGGGCTGGCCCCGTGGCCGAGTGGTTAAGTTCGCGCGCTCCGCAGCAGGCGGCCCAGTGTTTCGTTGGTTCGAATCCTGGGCGCGGACATGGCACTGCTCATCGGACCACGCTGAGGCAGCGTCCCACATGCCACAACTAGAAGAACCCACAACAAAGAATACACAACTATGTACCGGGGGGCTTTGGGGAGAAAAAGGAAAAAATAAAATCTTTAAAAAAAAAAAAAAAATGTAGAAACCCTACAGGTGGAGGAGGAGACAGAACTAAGATTTAAAAGAACGAAGGAATTCTTTGAGAAATATCCAATTCAATTAGGAAAAGCAACATAAGGATTATAAGTATGCAAGAGGGAGAAGAGGGGGAGAAAGGAGCAGAGAGCTTGTTCAAAGAAATAATTGCTGAGAACCTTCCAAACATGGCGATGGTTTCAGATCTACAGATAAACGAAGTTAATTGAACACCCAACTTTATCAACATGAAAAGACCCTCGCCAAGGCATATAATAGTAAAAATGGCAAAAGTTTGGGATAAAGAAAGAATATTAGGAGAAGCAAGGCAGAAGAAAATAACCTAGAAAGGAAACCCTATCAGGCTTTCAGTGGATTTCTCGGCAGAAACCCTACAGGCTAGGAGAGAATGGAATGATATATTCAAAATACTGAAAGACAAAAACTTTCAGCCAAGAATACTCTATCCAGCAATACTTTCCTTCAGTTATTATGGAGAAATAAAAGCCTTCTCAGAAACAAAAGCTGAGAGAGTTCGTCACCACTAGACCTCACCTACAAGAAATAAAGATGCCCTCACACCAGTAACAGAAATGCAAAGGTCTATAAAGCTCTGAGCAAGGAGATAAATAGACAGACATGGTCAGAAACCTGCAGCTGTCTACTAGAAGAGGGAGGCAAATGCTCAATTACAACTTAAAAGAGAAAGAGAAAGAAAGCATCAAAAGTAATGATAAACACTTCAACTTAGCCACAAACTCACAAAATTAAAAACAGAACAATATGTAACAGCAATTACTCAGAAGGGGAAAGGAAAGGGAAAGAATCTGCTTAGGTTAATGGAGATAAGAGGCTATAAGAAAATGGACTATCTCATTTCCAATATCTTTCATACAAACCTTATGGTAACCATTAAACAAAAAATCAGATTAGAGCCACGATTCAGAAAAAGAGAGAGAACTGAAAAATCCCTCTCAGAAAACTAACAAAATAAGATGGTAGTCAGAAATACAAAGGAAAAGAAACAGTGGAAACATAGAACAACCAGAAAACAAGAGATAAAATGACAACATTAAGCCCTCATATAACAATAATCTCGCTAAATGTAAAGGACTGAACTCTCCAATCAAAAGACACAGAGTAGCTGGATGGATTAAAAAACAAGACCCAAGAATATGCGGCCTCCAGGAAATGCACCTCAGCTACAAAGACAAACATAGGTTTGAAGTGAAGGGATGGAAGACAATACCTCAAGCTAATGGCCAACAAAAGAAAGAAGAGTTGCCATACTTTTATCAGACAAAGTAGACTTCAAGCTAAAAAGACAACAAGAGACAAAGAGGGGCAGTATTTATTGATGAAAGGGACATTCCTCCAAGAAGACATAACACTTATTAATATATATGCACCTAACACAGGGGCACCAAAGTACATAAAGCAATTATTAACAGACCTAAAGGGAGAAATTAACAGCAACACAATAATAGTAGGGGACCTCAACACCCCACTTACTTCAATGGACAGATCATCCAAACAAAAAGTCAACAAGGAAACAGTAGATTTAAATGGAACACTTGACCAGACGGACTTAATAGACATATATAGAGCATTACATCCAAATACAGCAGAATATACATTCTTCTCAAGTACCCGTGGAACATTCTCAAAGACAGACTATATGTTGGGTAACAAGGCAAGCCTCAATAAATTCAAGAAGAATGAAATCATCCCAACCATGTTTTCTGACCACAATGCTATGAAGCTAGAAATTAACCACAAAACTGGGAAAGTCAGAAATATGTGGAGGCTAAACAACATGGTATTGAACAACCATTGGATCATTAAAGAAATCAAAGAGGAAATTAAAAAATACCTGGAGACAAACAAAAATGAAAATACAACATACTAACTTTTATGGGAAGCAGAAGAAGCAGTCATAAGAGGGAAATTCATAACAATACAGGCTCACCTCAACAAGCAAGAAAAATCTCAAATAAGTAATCTTAAAATGCACCTAACAGAGCTAGAAAAAGGAGAATAGACAAAGCCCAAAGTCAGCAGGAGGGAAATAATAAAAAATCAGAGCAGAAACAAATGAACTAGAGACTAGAAAAACAATAAAAAGGATGAATGAAACTAAGAGCTGATTCTTTGAGAAGATAAACAAAGTTGACAAACCTTTAGCTAGACTCACCAAGAAAAAGAGGGAGAAGGCTCAAATAAACAAAATTAGAAATGAAAGAGGAGAAATTACAACAGATACTGCAGAAATACAAAGGATTATAAGAGAATACTATGAACAACTATATGCCCACCTAGAAGAAACGGATGAATTCCTAGACTCATACAACCTCGCAAAACTGAATCAAGAAGAAACAGAGAATGTGAAAAAAACAATCACAAGTAAAGAGATTGAAACAGTAATCAGAAATCTCCCCAAAAACAAAAGTCCAGGACCAGATGGCTTCTCTGGAGAATTCTACCAAACAGTCAAAGAAGATTTAGTACCTATTCTTCTCAACCTATTCTAAAAAATTGAAGAAGGTGGAACACTTACTAACACATTCTATGAGACTAACATTGCCCTGATGCCAAAATCAGACAAGGACAACACGAAGAAGGAAAACTACACGCCAATATCACTGATGAACTTAGATGCAAAAATCCTCAATAAAATATTGGCAAACCGAATACAGCAATACATTAAAAGAGTCATACACCATGATCAAGTGGGATTCATTCCAGGGACACAGGGATGGTTTAACATCCACAAATCAATCAATATAATACATCACATTAACAAAATGAGGAATAAAAATCACATGATCATCTCAATAGATGCAAATAAAGCATTTGGCAAGATCCAACATCCATTTGAGATAAAAAAAAAAACTCTCAATAAAATTGGTATTGAAGCAAAGTACCTCAACATAATAAAGGCCATATATGACAAACCCACAGCCAAAATCATACTTAATGGCAAGAAAATGAAAACCATCCCTCTGAGAACAGGAACAAGACAAGGGTGCCCACTCTCACCACTCATATTCAATATAGTACTGGAGGTATTGGCCAGAGCAATTAGGCAAGAAAAAGTAACAAGAGGAATCCAAATTGGAAAGGAAGAAGTGAAACTTATGCTATTTGCAGATGATATGATTCCATATACAGAAAACCCTAAAGAATCCACCAGAAAACTACTAGAAATAATCAACAACTGCAGCAAAGTTGCAGGATGCAAAATCAATTTAAAAAATCAGTTGCATTCCTATACACTAACAATGAACTAGTGGAAAAAGAAATCAAGACTATAATCCCATCTACAATTCCAAAAAAAAAAAGAATAAAATACCTAGGAATAAACTTAACCAAAGAGGTGAAAGACCTGTACACTGAAAACTATAAGTCATTACTGAAAGAAATTGAGGAACACATAAAGAAATGGAAAGATATTCCATATTCATGGGTCAGAAGAACAAACATAGCCAAAGTGTCCATACTACCCAAAGCAATCTACAGGTTCGACGCAATCCCAATCAGAATCCCAGTGACATTCTTCACAGAAATAGAACAAAGAATCCAAAAATTTATATGGAACAAAAGACCCCAAATTGCCAAAGCAATCCTGAGAAAAAGGAACAAAGCTGGTGGCATCACAATCCCTGACTTCAAAACATGATACAAAGCTATAGTAATCAAGATAGCATTGGTACTGGTTCAAAAACCGGCACACAGATCAATGGATCAGAATTGAAAGTCCAGAGATAAAACCACACATCTATGGGCAGTTAATCTCTGACAACGGAGCCAAGAACATACAATGGAGAAAGGAAAGTCTCTTCAATAAATGATATTGGGAAAATTGGACAGCTGGATGCAAAAGAATGAAAGTAGACCATTACCTTGCATCATACACAAAAATTAACTCCAAATGGATTAAAGATTTGAATGTAAGAACTGAAACTATAAAAATCCTAGAAGAATATATAAGCAGTACACTCTTTGACATTGGTCTTAGCCACATCTTTTCAAACACCATGTCTACTCAGGTAAGGGAAACAAAAGAAAAAGTTAACGAATGAGACTGCATCAGACTAAAAAGCTACAAAGCAAAGGAAGCCATCAACAAAATGGAAAGACAACCCACCAAATGGGAGAAAATATTCGCAACTCATTTATCAGACAAGGGGTTGATATCCAAAGTATATAAAGAGCTCACACAACTCAAAAAAAAAAAAAACCCAAACAACCCGATCGAAAAATGGGCAGAGGATACGAACAGACATTTTTCAAAGGAAGATATACAGATGGCCAACAGGCACATGAAAAGATGCTCAACATCACTAATCATTAGGGAAATGCAAATCAAAACTACAATGAGCTATCACCTACACCAGTCAGAATGGCTGTATTTACCAAGACGAAAAACAACAAATGTTGGAAAGGATGTGGAGAAAAAGGAATGCTCATACACTGCTGGTGAGAATGCAAACTGGTGTAGCCACTATGGAAAACAGTATGGAAATTTCTCAAAAAACTAAAAATAGAAATACCATATGACCCAGCTTTCCCACTATTGGGTATCTACCCAAATAACTTGAAAGCAACAATCCAGTCACATATGTCCCTATACATTCATTAAAACACTATTCACAATAGCGAAGACATGGAAATAATCCAACTGCGCATCAACCGATGATTGGATAAAGAAGATGTGATATATATACACAATGAATACTACTCAGCCATAAAAAAGACAAAATAATCCCATTTTCAACAACATGGATGGACCTGGAGGGTACCATGCTAAGTGAAATAAGCCAGACTGAGAAAGACAAACACCATATGATTTCACTTATATGCTGAATATAAACAAACGCATGGATGAAGAAAATAGTTCAGTGGTTACCAGGGGAAAGGGGTGGAGGGTGAGCACAGGGGGTGAAGGGGAGCACTTATGTGGTGACAGATAAGAAATAATGTACAACTGAAATTTCACAGTGATGTAAACTATTATGAATCTCAATTAAAAAAATAAAAAGAGAAAAAAAAGAATTGTATTTTCTTTCTCAACTCCAGATTCTTCCTCTGTGAAAGTGGAATAATAACCTAACTCACAGGGCAGTTATGAGAATTAAAGGAGAAAGTCCTTGTAAAGTGCTAAGCAAAATGCCTGACATATATTAAATGATCAATAAATATTAGTTATTACTATTGTCATTGTTTATGTTACTAGTGATCATCACTTTCCAGATCAGCATTATTGCCTTCATCACAGTAACCCAGGTCTCAGGAAGATTGTTTCAAGGAGGGGTTGTTGTTAAGTTGGGGGAGGGAGGGGGAGGTGTCACGGGGTGGTGAGGCTAGTCTAGTGATTCTCATGGTTCCCTGCCGTGTTTCCCCTCCATTTCCTATTTTTGTGGTAAAATATGCATAACATAAAATTTAACATTTTAGCCATTTTTTAAGTATAGAGTTTAGAATGTGCCATGTACTTTGTAAACTTTGAAGTACTATGCAATTTTGATGTATTTTTATTATACCAAATCTTCCTTGTATTTCTAATAGGACTTAACTATTTTTAAGTGTACAATTTGGTGGCATTGAGTATTTCACAATGTCGTGCAACCATAGCCACTATCTACTCCAGAACTTTTTCACCATCCCAAACAGAAACTCTTTGCCCATTAAATAGGAAATCTTCACCCCCTAGCCACTAGTAATCTCTATTGTACTGTTTCTATGAATTTACCTATTCTAGGTACCTAATATAAATGCAGAC
Organism: Equus quagga; assembly: GCF_021613505.1. Taxonomy (NCBI): domain Eukaryota; kingdom Metazoa; phylum Chordata; class Mammalia; order Perissodactyla; family Equidae; genus Equus; species Equus quagga. Next base: position 80,812,977 of record NC_060276.1, read on the forward strand.
ATAATATTTGTCTTTTTGTGTCTGACATTTCACTTAGCATAATGTCTTCAAGGTTTATCCATGTTGTAGAATTTATTAGAATTTAATTCCTTTTTAAGGTTGAATAATATTCCATTGTATGTATATACCACATTTTGGTTATCCACTTATCTGTTGACAGGCATTTGGGTTGTTTCCACCTTTTGGCTACTGTGAATAATGCTGCTATAAACATTGGTGTACAAATACCTATTTGAGTCCCTGCTTTCAAGTCATTTGGGTATATACCCAGTAGTGAAACTGATGAATGATATGGTAATTCTATATTTAACTTTTTGAGGAACAGCCATGCTGTTTTTCATAGTGGCTGCACAATTACATTCCCACTAGCAATGCAGCAAGTTTCCAGTTTCTCCACACCCACACAGATACTTATTTTTCATTTTTTAAAACCGTAACTATCCTACTAGATGTGAAGTGGCATCTCATTGTGGTTTTGATTTGCATTTCCCTAATGACTAGTGATGTTGAGCATCTTTTCTTGTGCTTCTTAGTCATTTGTACAACTTCTTTGGAGAAATGTCTATTCAAGTCCTTTGCCCAGTTTTGTAATGGGTTGTTATTTGTTGAGTTTTAGGAGTTCTTATATATTCTGGACATAAATCTCTTATCAGATATATGATTTGCAAATATTCTCTCTCATTCTGTGTGTTACTTTTGTGCTTTCTTGACAGTGTTCTTTGATGCACAAAAGTTTTTCATTTTGATGAAGTCCAACTTATATATTTTTCCTTTTTATTGCCTGTGCCTATGGTATCATATCCAAGAAATCACTGCCAAATCCAATGTCATGAAGATTTTCCCTAAGAGTTTTATAGTTATAGCTCTTATGTTTAGGTCTTTGATCCATTTTGAGTTAATTTTTATATATGTGTAAAGTAGGGTCCAACTTCGTTCTTTTGCATGTGGATATCCGATTTTCCCATATAAGATCACATCGTCTGCAAACAGACATAATTTTACTTCTTTTCCAATTTTGATGCCTTTTATTTCCTTTTCTTGACTACTTAGTCTGGCTGGAACTTCCAATAATATGTTAAATAAAAGTGACATATGTTAAATAAAAGTGACATAAGGGCATCCTTGTCTTGGATTTTATAAGGTTAAAAAACAAAACACATGACAATTCTGATCTGGAGATATGGTGTAGAATTATAGCTCTCTGATACTCCTTTTTACTGTAATACTGGGAACTATAAAACCTGGGAATAATACAAGAGGCAACCAAAGAGAATCATGTAAGGTATGAAGAGGAAGTCAGACTCATTAGGGAACTCAAGACTTGAGGAACAACACATTAACAGGGCCCCATTAAGCTCACCTCTCCCCCAAAAAAGATAACCCTGGGCCTCACATTACCTGACTCCCAAACTGGTAACAGAAGGCAGCCCAGGTAGACTCATTCTTTCCCTGGATCAAACAGGAGTCCCACTGACAACAGTAGTTGAGCTCGGCAGCGTGTGTCAGGGGGATCAACAGAGAGAAGCTTTGACAATAAGTGGCCAGTAGAAGTGTCATCTTATCCACCAGACCTGAGATTTTTCTTCTTCACTAAAGGAGATTGGGTGACTCTGGAAAAGGGTATCCTTCTACAAAAAGTACCTAACCTAGGAAGTCTCTTTGTCCCTGTATGCCCAAGACAGTTTCCTCCCTCCCCAGAGACAATGGGAAGCTAGCGGGCACTGGCAAGAGGGATCCTATGACAACAAGCGTCTGGCCCAAGAAGTGCTCTTCATCTCTTGTGGGAAGAGGAGATTCTGCCACAAATGGCCAGCTCAGGAAGTAATTTTGTCCACGCAGGCCTCAGATTTTCTTCTGCCACCAAGAGACACTGAGCAACCAGTCTATAGCAGCAAGGTGTATCCCACCACTAAAAGTGACTTAGTCTGTGAAGGTGCTCTGTTCCTGTGCTCCTGAGACCTCCCTCCCTCACCAAGAGACCCTGGTTCACAGGAAATCACTGGGAAGGAAAATCCTACCATAAGCATCTGGCACTCTCCATCCCCCATAGGGGGGAAGGATCTCATTACAACAAGCAGCCAACACCTTTGTCCTAATGGGATGGACACTCTCTCCCTCCAAGTAGCAACAACCAAGTTGCCCAGCCTGAGAAAGCTCTTTCCACTACTTTAGGCAGAACCAGTGGGGACTCCATTAGCACCAGATAAACCAAGAATACAAAGTAGCAAAGCCTCTGAAAATTAAACTGCTATTGGAACCACAGCCCACAAAAAAAGTCCAGGACCTACATGTTAAATCTAAATAAGGTGACTGTTTTTTAAAATAAAAGATTTAAGTTGGACCTAGAAACCTCTTACAGAAGAGGCAAAATGTCCAGGATAGAATTAAAAATCACCCATTATATGGGTGGTTAAAACACAGCCCCCTATTTTTCTTGGAAACCAGAAAATCACAACTTGAATGAAAAAACTTGTTCAACTGATGTTAACAGTGAGATGAATTCGATGTTGGAATTTTTTAGCAAAGATTTTAAAGTATGTATCATAAAAAATGCTTCAACAAGCTAAATCAAAATTTCTCTTGAAACAAACAAAAAAGTAGAAAACCTTAGCAAGGAAATAGAAGTTAAAAACAGAAATAGAGAGGAATGACACTAGCATCATGGTGGAGCGAGTTGTTCCCTTTGTCTCTCCCCTCCAAGTTACAACTAAAGGGACATTCATTAACCAACAGAGTATCCCCTACACAACACAACAGGATGCCTGAGAGATCCACTGGACCTCTGGGAAGCAGTGGAACTGGGTGAGCAGACCCTTCTCCCTCCCCAGCGGCAGCGACCCAGGTCACAGATCCTCACACAGCATCCAACATGGTAGTGAGTGGAGGCAGGGGCAGCCTGGCTCACACATGAATACTTTTGGAGTTGTAGCCCAGCCCATAGGAGCACCCACCTACTGAGGCGGCCCCACTCATGTGAACACTCCCTACTAATTGGCAGTGTCTCAGCCCACAGGAAAGCCAGCTGAGCACAAAGGCTGGGCCCATGTGAAAACACCCCTCCCACCTAGTGCAGCAGCCAGACTGGCCTGCTGAGTGAAGTGGCCCCACCTGCATGAACACAACCTACCAGCTTAACACAGAGGTCAAGCCTACATGAAAGCACCCCTCCCACCTAGTGCAGCAGCTCAATTGGTCCTGCATGCTGAATGCAGTGGCCTTGCCTGTGGAGGTGCAACCTGCCTGCTTAGCACAAAGGGCCCACCGAAGTAAGCAAAACCTGCTGAGTGTCTGTGGCCAGCCTATGTGAACACAGAGTGGCCTGGCTGGCACCACCACCAGCAAACTGAAATGGCAGTCAAAATACAAGGGAAAAGAAACAATGGAAATATAGAACAACTGGAAAACAAGAAATAAAATGGCAGTATTAAGCCCTCATATATCAATAATCACTCTAAATGTAAGTGGATTGGATACGCCAATCAAAAGACACAGATTGGCTTGATGGATTAAAAAACAAGACCCAACAATGTATTACCTCCAGGAAACACATCTCAGCTCTAAAGACAAACATAGGCTGAGAGTGAAGGGATGGAAGATGAAACTCCAAGCAAATGGCATGCAGAAGGAAGTGGATGTAGCCATGTGTATATCAGGCAAAGCTGACTTCAAGATAAAAAAGATAATGACAGACAAAGAGGGACAGTATGTAATGATAAAACGGACATTCCACCAAGAGGATATAATATTTATTAATATATATGCACGTAATGCAGGAGTACCAAAGCATATAAAGCAAATATTAAGAGACCTAAAAGGAAAAATTGACAGCAGCACAATAATAGTAGGAGATCTGAACACCTCACTTACATCGATGAGTAGATTATTCAGACAGAAAGTCAACAAGGAAAAAGTGACCTTAAACGAAACACTAGAACAGATGGATTTAATAGATATGTATAGAACATGCTATCCAAAAACAGCAAAATACACATTCTTCTCAAGTGTACGTGAATAATTCTCAAAGATAGACCATATGTTGGGAAATAAGGTAAACCTCAATAAATTTAAGAAGACTGAAATCATAGCAAGCATCTTTTCCAACCACAATACTATGAAACTAGAAATCAACTACAGGAAAAAAACTGGGAAAGTCAAAAATATGTGGAGACTAAACAACATGCTACTGAGCAACCATTGGATCAATGAAGAAATCAAAGGAGAAATAAAAAAAATACCTGGAGACAAATCAAAATAAAAACGCAACATGCCAACTCTTGTGGGATGCAGCAAAAGTGGTAATAAGAGGGAAATTTACAGCAATACAGGTTTACTTCAACAAACAAGAAAAATCTCAAATAAATAGTCTTAAACCACACCTAACAGAATGAGAAAAAGAAGAAACAAAGCCCCAAATCAGCAGAAGGAGGGAAATAATAAAAATTAGTGCAGAAATAAATGAAATGGAGACCAAAAAAACATTAGAAAGCATCAATGAAACTAAGAGCTGGTTCTTTGAGAAGATAAACAAAGTTGACAAACCCTTAGGCAGACTCACCAAGAAAAAAGGAGAAAAGTCTCAAACAAATAAAATTGATATGAAAAAGGAGAAATTACAACCAATACCACAGAAATACAAACTATTTGCCAACAAATTGGATAACCTAGAAGAAATGGATAAATTCTTACAATCCTAAAAACCCAAAACTGAATTGAGAAGAAATAGAAAATCTGAATACACAAATCACAAGCAAAGAAATTGAAACAGTAATCCAAAACTTTCCAAAAAACAAAAGTCCAGGACCAGATGGCTTCTCTGGAGAAGCTATAGTAATCAAAACAGCATGGTACTGGTGCAAAACAGACACACAGATCAGTAGAACAAAACTGAAAGCCCAGAAGTAAAACCACCCATCCATGGACTGCTACCTTTCAACAAAGGAGCCAAGAGCATAGAATGGAGAAAGGAAAGTCTCTTCAATAAATGGTGCTTGGAAAATTGACAGCCACATGCAAAAGAAGGAAAGACCATTATCTTACACCATACTCAAAAATTAACTCAAATTGGATCAAAGACTTGAATATAAGACCTGAAACCATAAAATTCCTAGAAGAAAACATAGGCAGTACCCTCTTTGACATCAGTCTTAGCAGTATCTTTTTTAAATACTATGTCTCCTCAGGCAAGGGAAACAAAAGAAAAAATAAACAAATGGGACTACATTAGATTAAAAGCTTCTGCAAGGGAAAAAACCTTTCAACAAAGTGAAAAGACAACCTACACTTGGTGAGAATGCAAGCTGGTGCAGCACTATGGAAAACGGTATGGAGATTCTCAAAAAATTAAAAATAGAAATATCATATGATCCAGCTATCCCACTACTGGGTATTTATTCAAAGAACATGAAATCAACAATAGAAGGAGATTTACGCACCCGTATGTTCATTGCAGCATTATTCACAATATCCACGATGTGGAAGCAACCCAAGTGCTCACCAACTGATGAACGGATAAAGAAGATGTGGTATATATATACAATGGAATACTACTCAGCCTTAATAAAGACAAAATCCTCCCATTTGCAACAACATGGAGAGACTTTGAGGGTATGATGTTAAGCAAAATAAGCCAGGCAGAGAAAGATGAATATCGTATGATTTCACTCACATGTGGAAGGTAAACAAACGCATGGATAAGGAGAACAGATTAGTGGTTACCAGATGGGAAGGGAGTGGAGGGGAGGGTGAAAGGGGTAGAAGGGCACATATGTATGGTGATGGATAAAAACTAGACTATTGGGAGTGAGCAAGATGCAGTCTATACAGAAACTGATATGATAATATACACCTGAAATCACACTATGTTATAAACCAATAAATAAAAGAAATAGACATTTCCATTTCTGATCCATATAAGGATCTTGAAAGTTGCCACTACCATCCTCACAAGAAAAAAGCTGAGCAAACTGAAAATCAGCAACTCTTTTTAGATCCATCAGAGTATTGAGGTCACAGGGCAAATTGATGCCCCCCAAATTGGAAAGACATACAGGTAGATACAGAGAATCACAATTTATTTACTACAGCAGAAATCTCCCTAGGAAGCAATATCAGGGCAGGAAAATTTAAACTGTAATTGATGAGTTTCTGGGGGCTCAGTGTGGATAAGTTTGAAAGCCAACAGTTTCAGGGGGCTCAGTCTTAGAGAAGCCCCCATACTTTTGTTAGTTTTATTTCCAGGAGCCCTTTCAGGTTCTCACAGTGAAGATAAGAGAAAAATGCCCTCATGCTTATAGCAGGGGGAGGGGAAAAATAGCCATTTTGAAATATGCTCAGAGCATTCTGTCCTTAAGGGCTGTCCTAAAGAGAAGACATTTTATCAGAGCCTAATTGACTGAGGTTTTACCAGAGCTTCACCATCCTGGGGGAATGGAAATACCAAACTTCAAATTGCTTTGGATTTCAATGTGTGGGAAGAGAAATGCCTAATTCTAGCCTTTTCTAGCCCTCTATGTTGGTGAAAGGAAATTATCAATTCCAATCCACTCTGGCCTTCAACATGTGGGAGGAAATACTCAAATCCAGCCCCCTCCAGCTTTCCTGTCTGACTTAAGAGGGAAAACAAACAAAATGGAGAAGCACTTGATAAAGTTACAATGCAGAGGCAAAGGCTCACTAAAAGACTGAGACATAATCATAATACCATAGAATGCTTCACCTCCTCCAACACTTTACCATCACACCAACATGGCTCCTGTATAAGAATAGCGGAATATAACTAGGAATTTTCATAATTTATTTAAGAAGTCTCTAGGGAACCTCAAAGACAACAGGGGAGACAAAACCAAGGACATCAGAAAAAATTTAACCTCTGACACTATATAGTTATAGCAAATAGTAAACACGGCCTAAACTTCAGCCAGATCAACATAAAACTTCACACTAAAGGCCTACTGACCTCAGTAATTTACCCAGTACATCATGTCTGGATTTCAACAAAAATTAAAAGGCGTGCTACCAGATTAAAAATGCAATTTGAAGAGACAGATCAATTATCAGAACCAAAGTCAGATGTGGCAGGAATGTCAGAATTATCAGACTAAAAATATAAAATAACTATGATTATTATGCTAAAGCCTCTAATGGACAAAGTGGACAGCATGCAAGAACAGATGGGTAATGTAGCAAGCAGAGTGTTGGGAAGTCTAAGAAAGAATCAAAAGGAAATGCTAGAAATAAAAAACACTGTAACAGAATAGAAGAATGCCTTTGATGGACTCATCAATACACTGGATGTGGCCAGGGAAAGAACCAGTGACCTTGAATAAATGTCAATAGAAACTTCCAAAACTGGAAAAAAAAAAAAAAGAGAGAAAAAAGACAGAGAAAATACTGAAATGGAATACCCAAGGACTGTAGGACAATTTAAAAGGGTGTAACATATGAAGGAGAATAAATAAAGAAATGAACAGAAGAAATATTTGAAACAATAATGACTAAGAATTTCCCCAAATTGATGTCAGATACCAAATCACAAAACTGAAAAGCTCAGAGATCACCAAGCATGATAAATACCAGAAAGACTACATCCATGCATATCATATTTAAACTAGAGAAAATCAAAGATAATGAAAAATCTTGAAAGTAGCCAGAGGAAAAAGACAACTTACCTATAGAGAAACAAAGATAGGAATTACATATGACTTCTCCTCAGTAACCATGCAAATAGAAAGAGAGTGGAGTGAAATATTTAAAGCATTGAGGGAAAAAAATCAACATAGAATTCTATATCCTGCAAAACTGCCCTTCAAAAGTGAAGGAGAAATAAAGACTTTCTCAGACAAACAAAAATTGAAGGAATTTGTTGCCAGTAGACCTACCTTGCAAGAAATATTAAAAGAAGCTCTTCAGAAAGAGGGAAATTATATAGATCAGAAACTAAAGAACGGAAGGTCATTAGAGACAGAATAAGTGAAAAAACTCTAATTATCTGCAATCAATTGATATAATAGATAAGAGTTTGTTCAAAATAATAATAGCAACAATGTATTCAATTATTATAGCTTATGTCTAAGTGAAATCAATGACAACATTGATATGAAGGACAAGAGAGAAATTAGTAATACTTTGTTTGAAGGTACTTGAGCTACACATGAAGCGGTATAGTGTTATGTGAAAGTACACTTAGATTAGTTGTAAATACATATTGAAAACTCTAGGAAAAGCAATAAAGAAAACAATTACATTCACAATAGCATCAAAAACAATAAAGTACTTAGGAATAAATTTAACCAAGAAGTTAAAAGATCTGTACACTGAAAACTACAAGACTTTGATGAAAGAAATTGAAAAAGACACAAACAAATGGAAAGATATCCCATGTCCATGGATCAGAAGAATTAATATTGTGAAAATGTCTATACTACCAAAAGCCATCTACAGATTCAATGCAATCCCTATAAAATTCCAATGGAACTTTCTACAGAAATACAAAAAACAATTACAAAATTTGTATGGAACCACAAAAGATCCCAAATAGCCAAAGAATCCTGAGAAAGAAAATAAAGTCAGAGGCATCACACTTCCCAATTTCAAACTATACTACTAAGCTATAGTAATTTAAAAGGTATGGTACTGGCATAAAAATAGACACATACACCAATGGAACAGAATCAAGAGCCCAGAAATAAACCCTCACATACAAAATCAACTAACATTTGACAAAAGAGCCAAGAACATGCAATGGGTAAAGGATAGTTTCTTCAATAAATGGTGTTGGGAAACTGGATAACCACATATAGGAAAATGAAATTGGACCCCGATCCCACACCGCTTACAAAAATTAACCTGAAATGGATTAAAGACTTAAACTAAAACCTGAAATGATAAAACTCCTAGAATAAAACATAGGGGAAAAGCTCCTTGACATTGGTCTTGGCATTTTTTGGATATGACCCCAAAGGCACAAGTAACAAAAGAAAAAATAAACAAGTGAGACCACATCAAACAGAAAAGCTTCTGCAGTAGCAAAAGAAATAATCAATAAAATAAAATGACAACCTACAGAATGGGTGAAAATATTTGCAAATTAAATATCTTACAAGGGACTAGTATCCAAAATATATAAATAACTCATGCAACTCAATTGCAAAAAAAAAAAAAAAACTCTGACTAAAAAATGGGCAGAGGAACTGAATAGACCTCTTTCTAAAGAAGATATCCAAATGGCCAACAGGCACATGAAAAGATGTTCAACACCACTAATTATTAGGGAAATGCAAATCAAAACTACAATGAGCTATTACCTCACACCTGTTAAAATGGTTATCAGCAAAAAGACAAGAGATAAGTGTTGGCAAGCAGAAAAGGGAACTCTTGTGCACTGTTGGTGGGAATGTAAACAAGTATGGCCATTATGGAATACAGTATGGAGGTCCCTCAAAAAATTTTAAAAAGAACTACTACATGATCCAGCAATCCCAATTCTGAGTATGTATATGAAGGTAATGAAATTGCTGTCTCAGAGCTGCACCCCATATTCATTGCAAAATCATTCACATTAATGTTAGCCAGAACATGGAAACAACCTAAATGTCCATCAACAAATGAACTGATAAAGAAGATATGGTATATAAACAATGGTATATTATTCAACCATGAGAAAGAAAGAACCTTGCCATTTGTGACAAAATGGATTGCCCTTGAGGGCAACATGCTAAGTGAAATAAATTAGCAAAAGACAAATACTGTATGATGTCACTTATATGTGGAATCTATAAAAAGCCAAATTCATAGAAACAGAATAGAAAGATGATTAATAGGAGCTGGGAGCTGAGGACGTGGGGAGATGTTAGTCAAAGAATACAAACTTTCAGTTATAAGATAAGTTCTGGGGATTTAATGTATACCATGGTGATCATAGCTAGTAATACTGTATTATGTACTTGAAAGTTGCTAAGAGAGTAGATCTTAAATGTTTTTACCACAAAAGGTCAATGGTAATTATGTCACATGATGGAGGTGTTAGCAAATATTCTAGTGGTAATCATTTTGCAATATATGTGTATCAAATCAAAACACTGTACACCTTAAGCCTACACAAGGATATATGTCAATTACATATCAATAAAGCTGATAAAGAAGCAAAATATAGGACAACCACTAAAAAAATGATAGTTAATATGTTAAGAAAGGAGAGAAAATTGAATTGTATAAAATGCCCAACAAAAAACAGAGAAGGCAAGAAAAAAGTGGAAGACAAAAAAAGAAACAAACAAGGACAATGGATAGAAACCATTAATAAGTATGGTAGATATTGATCCAACTATATAAATACTGAATTTAAATGTCGGTGGTCCAAATGCAACAATTAAAAGACAAAGACTGTCAGTGTGGTTAAAAAAAGACCCAATTACATGTTGATTACAGGAAAGGTTGTAGGATACAAAATTAATATACAAAATCAATTACTTTCTAAACACCATCAATGAACAAATGTAATTTAAATTAAAACTACAATACCATTCTTGTTAGCACCCCCCAAAACTAAATACTTGGGTGTAAATCTAACAAAATATGTGCGAGATCTATATGACAAAAACTATAAAATTCTGATGAATAAAATCAAAGAACTGAATAAATAGACAGATATTCCATGTTCACGGATATGAAGACTCAATATTGTCAAGATGTCAGTTATTCCAAACTTGTTATATAGATTCAATGCAATCCTAATAAAAATTACAGCAAGTTATTTTGTGGATATCAATAAACTAATTCTAAAGTATATATGGAGAAACAAAAGACCCAGAATAGCCAACAGAATATCGAAGGAAAAAAACAAAGTCACAGGACTGATATTACCTGATTTGAAGCTTTAATATAAAGTTAAAGTAGTCAAAAAAGTGTGATATTGGCAAAAGAACAAATAATTCAATGGAACAGAGTAGAAGCCCAGAAACAAACCCACACAAGTATAGTCAACTGATCTTTGACAAACGAGCAAAGGCAATATAGTGGCCAAAAGATTCTCTTCTACAAATTGTGCTGGAATGACTGGATACCCACAGGCAGAAAAAATTAATCTAGACATAGACCTTACATCCCTCATAAAATTAACTTAGAATGGATCTTAGACCTAAACATAAAATGCAAAACTGTAAAACTTCTGGAAGATAACATAGGAGAAAATCTAGGTGACCTTGTGTTTAGTGATGACTATTTAGATAAAACACCAAAGGCACAATCCGTGAAAAAATTAATTGATAAGATGGACTTCATTAAAATTAAAAACTTGTATTCTGAGAAAGACATTGTCAAGAGAATGAGAAAACAAGCCACAGATAGGGAGAGATATTTGCAAAAGACATACCTGATTAAGGACTGTATCCAAAATATACAAAGAACTCTTAAAATTCAACAATTAAAAAATGAACATCTTGATTTAGGAAAGGGGAAATATCTGATTAGAGAGCTCACTATAGATTTACAGATGACAAATAAGCACATAAAAAATTCTCAATGTCATATGTCATTAGGGAATTGCAAATTAAAACAACAGCAAGATACCACTACACACATATTAGAATGAGTAAAATCTAAAACACTGACAACATCAAATGCTGGAAAGGATGTGGAGCAATAGAAACTCTCATTAATTGCTGGTGGGAATGCAAAATGGTACAGCCACCTTGGAAGAGAGTTTGGCAATTTTTTGCAAAGTTAAATACACTCTTACTATACAATCCAGCAGTAGTGCTCCCTGGTATTTACCCAAATGGGTTGAAAATTTATGTCCACATGAAAACCTGCACATGGATATTTATAGCAGTTTTATTCATAATTGGCAAAACTTAGACGCAACTGAAATATCCTTCAATAGATGAATGGATAAAAAAAAACCTCTGGTACATCCACACAATGGAATATTACTCATCTATAAAGGAAATGAGCTATCATGCTACAAAAAGACATGGAAGATTGCTTCCACGTCTTGGCTATTGTAAATAATGCTGCGATGAACATAGGGGTGCATGGGACTTTTGGAATTGCTGATTTCAAGTTCTTTGGATAGATACCCAGTAGCCATAAAAAAGGATAAAATCGTCCCATTCACAACAACATGGATGGACCTTGAGGGTATTATGCTAAGTGAAATAAGCCAGATAGACAAAGACGAACTCTCTATGACTCCACTCATGTGTGGAAGTTAAACGTATACACAAAGAGAATTGATTGGTGGTTACCAGGGGAAAGGGGGGAAGGGCACAAAGGGTGAAGTGGTGCACCCACAACATGACTAACAATAATGTACAGCTGAAATTTCACAAGGTTGTTATCTATCATAATTTTAATAAAAAGTTAAAAAGAAAAAGACATGGAAGAACCTTAAGTGCACACTGCTAAGTGAAAGAAGTCAATATGAAAAGGTTCCATATTTTATTATTCCAACTATGTGACATTATAGAAAAGATAAAACTATGGAGACAACAATAAGATTGGTAGTTATCAGGGATTTTAGAGGAGGGAGGCATGAATCAGTCATGCACAGGGGATTTTTGAGGCAATAAAACTATTTTGTATGACACTGTAATGGTGAATACATGTCATTACATATTTGTCAAAACCCATAAAATAGACAACATAAAGAGGAAACCCTAATGCAAACTATAGGATTTAATTAATGATAGCATATCAATATTGGCTCAATTGTAACAAAAATGCCACACTAATACAAGATGTTCATAATAGAGTAACTCAGGGGTTGAGGGGGTATATGGGAACTACTTTCACTTTCTACTCAATTTTTCAGTAAAGTTAAATCTGCTGAAAGCATAGTCTATAGATTTTTGAAAAAATAGCATTAAGGAAATAGGCAAGCCTAGACTAGATGAAGTGATTCACACAGTACATATATTTTAGAAAGAACTTGTATCCAAGATATAAAAAGAGCTATTATAACTCAGTAATAAGAAGATAAATAATCCAATTAAAAGTCACTCTGGAGCCAGCCCTGATGACCTAGTAGTTAAAGTTTGGTGCACTCTGTTTCAGTGGCCCGGGTTCAGTTCCCAAGTGTGGAACCACATCACTCATCTGTCAGTAGCCATGCTGTGGTGGCAGCTCACATAGAAAAACTAGAAGGACTTAGAGCTATATACAACTATGTGCTGGGGGTTTGGGGAGAGAAAAAAAGAGAGGAAGATTGGCAACAGATGTTAGCTCAGGGCGAATCTTTCCCAGCAAAAACAAACAAACAAACAAAAAAGTGACTCTGACTTTTTGATTTCAAACTTACTACAAAGCTAGAATAATTAAAACAGTGTGGTGTTGTAATAAGGAGAGATATATAGTCGATGGAATAGAACTAAGAATTCAGAAATAAACTCATATATTTATAGTCAATAGATTTTTGATGACTTCCAAGATCATTCGATGGGAAAGGATTAGTCTCTTCAACAAATTGTGCAGGAAAACTAGCCATCCACATGCAAAAACATGAAACTAGATCCTTACCTCACATCATATACAAAAATTAAATACAAATGGATCAAACATCTAAATATAAGAGCTGAAACTATAAAACTCTTACAAGAGATCATAGGGGTAAATCTTCATGATCTTGGATGTGGCAATGATTTCTTAGATTTGACACCTAAAGCACAAGCAACAAAGAAAAAATAGATAAACTGGAGTTTATCAAAATTATAAAGACTTTTGCACATCAAAGGACATTATTGAGAAAGAATAAAGAGATAACCCATGGAATGGGAGAAAATATTTGCATATCATATACTTGATAAGGGTCTAGTGTCCAGATTATATGAAGAGTTCTTACAACTCAACATCAAAAAGACAAACAACATAATTAAAAATATGCAAAGGACTTAAATAGACCTTTCTACAAGGAAGACATACAAATGGCCAACAAACACTTGAAAAGAAACTCAACATCAATCATTAGGGAAATGCTCATCAAAACCACAGTGAAGTATCATTTTGCACCGACTAGAATAACTGTAATAAAAGATGAAAAAAATATCAATGAGGATGTGGAGCAATTGGAACCCTTGTACCTTGCTGATGGGAATGTCAAATGACGCAACCAGTTTGGAAAACAGTTTGGAGTTTCCTCATAAATTTAAACGTAGAATTATCATATGATCCAGCAATTCCATTTCTAAGCATATACCAAAAAAATTGAAAACAAGGTTTCTAACAAAAATTTGTGCACAAATGTTCATAGCAACACTAGTCATTATCCAAATGTGGAGCCAAATGTCCACAAACTGATGAATGGATAAACAAAATGTGCTATATCCATATGATGGAATCTTATTCAGCCACAAAAAGTAGTTGTACATGGTACAACTAAGATGAACCTTGAAACCATATGCTAAGTGAAAGAAGCCAGACACAAAAGGTCATCTACTGCATGATTCCATTTATATGAAGTATCCATAATAGTTAAATTCATAGAGACACACATCAGTGGTTGCTGGGGGGAGGGGGAGGGATAAATGGAGGATGTTTAATGGGTATCGGTTTTCCTTTTGCAGTTATGAAAATGTTTTGAAAGTAGATGAAGGTAGTGGTTGCACAACATTGTGAATAGACTAAACGCCACTGATTTGTACACTTTAAAGTTGTTAATTTTATACTGTGTAAATTTTATCTCAACAATAAACACTACTAAAAATCAAGAAGGATTGTTAAAAAGTATTCAAGTGACCCAGGAGAAGGCAAGAAAACAGAACCATGGGGATAAGAACTAGAAGGAAAAACAGAAAACAAATAATAAATGGCAGACTTTATTGCTAACATATCAATAACTACCTTTAAGGTAAATGGTCTAAATGCACCTATCAAAAAGCAGAGATTTTCTAACTAAATAAAAATATAAGAACACAGCTCAACTATATGTTATTTGTAAGAAACACTTCAAATGTAATCACATAAGGAATATTGAAAGTAGAAGGGTGGGTAAATACACATTATGCAAATATTAATTAAAAAGAAGCATAACTATACTAATATCAGATAAAGTCAATTTCAGAGGAAAGTCTCTTAGTAGATACAAAGAAGGATAATCACAAAAGAATCAATACAGCGGGAAGACATAATGACCTTATATGTGTGGGCACCAAACAACAGAGCCTCTCAATACATGAATTAAAAGCTGATAGTGCTTAAGGAGAAATAGATAATTTTGCAATTGTAGTTGAGGACTTCAACACATGCCTTTGAGCATTTGATAGACAACAAGACAGAAAATCAGCAAGCATATAGAAGTGAACAGCGCAATCAGCCAATAGGATCTAATTGCTGTATATAGAGAACACTCCATCCATCATTAGCAAAATAAACATTTTGTAAGCATCCATGGAACGTTCACCAAAATAGACAATATCTTGGTCCGTAAAATTAACCTCAACAAATTTAAAAGAATAGAAATCATATAGAGTATGTTCTCTGACATAATAAAACAAACTAAAAATAAATAACAGAAAGACAACAGGAATATTTCTAAACATGTGGAAGTTAAATACACTTCTAAATACTCCAGTGGTCCAAGAAAAAAATCTCACAATAAATGAAAAAGCATGTAGAACTGAATGGAAATGAAACTACAACAAACTGAAATATTTGGGATGTACTCAAAGTAGTTCTGAAAGGGAAATTTATGGTACAAAATGCTTATATTAGAAAAGAGAAAAAGTCTCAAATAAATAGTCTAAGATACTAACTTAAGAAATTGGGAAAAGAAAAAAAAGCAACATAAACATAAACCCAAAGCAGACAGAAGAAAAAAATAACGAAGATAGCAGTAGAAATCAATGAAACTGAATACGACAACAGTAGATCAAAGCCAAATAAAAACCTAGTTCTTGAAAAAAATCAATAATCAATGATCCTCTACCAAGACTGATGTAAATGAGAGAAGTCACAAACCACCAACAGCAAGAAAAAAATAGGAAGCTACTTCAGATCTTGCAATCATTACAAGGATAGAGAATAGCATGATACACTTTTCAATCATAAATTTTACAACCTAGAAGAATAAAATAAATTCCTGAGACACAAACTTTCAAAACTCAAAGATGAAGCAAATAATTTGAATAGTCCTATACCACTAAATAAATTCAATTTATAATTACACAGCTGCCAACAAAGAAATCTCCGAGATTAGATGGTTTTACTGTAGAATTATATCAAGCTTTAAAGGAAGAATTAATGTCAATTTTACACAATCTCTTCAAGAAAATAAGAGGGGCAGGCCCAGTGGCGCAGCAGTTAAGTTCGCACGTTCCACTTCTCGACGGCCCCGGGGTTCGCTGGTTCGGATCCCGGGTGCGGACATGGCACCGCTTGGCACGCCATGTTGTGGTAGGCCTCCCACGTGTAAAGTAGAGGAAGATGGGCACGATGTTAGCTCAGGGTCAGGCTTCCTCAGCAAAAAGAGGAGGACTGGCAGTAGTTAGCTCAGGGCTAATCTTCCTCAAAATAAAAAGAAAATAAGAAAGTAGGAAACATCTCTAAGTTATTTTATGAGGACACCTTTACAAAACCTGGCAAAGTCAGTACAACAAAAGAAAACCACAGACCAATATCTATCATAAACATAAGATGTAAAATTATTATTAATATATTAGCATATCAAATCACTCTATAAAAAGAATTATACACCAAGTCCAAGTGGGATTTATTCCTTGTACGCAAGCCTGATTTAGTATTCAGAAACCAATGTGATCCACCATATCAACAGACCGAAGAAGTAAAGCCATATGATTCTATTAATTGATGCAAAAGAATTTGACAAAATCTAATACCCATTCCTAACAAAAACTCTGAGCAATCTAAGAATAGAAGGGAACTACCTTACCTTGATAAAGAGCATATACAACAAAAAAAGCTAAAGTCATATTTAATGGTAAGTGACTCAATGTTTTCCCCCTAATTTCATGAACAAAGCAAGGATATCTGCTCTTACCACTCTTATTTAACATATTATTTAAATTCTAGCCACTACAATAAGGCTAAATAAATAAATGGCATAAAGATTAGAAAAGAAATAAAACTGCTCCTATTTGCACTTGACATAATTATCTATGCACAAAATTCAAAGGAATGTAAAACACTCCTAATAAGTGAGTTCTACAAGTTCACGACGTACAAGATTCTCACTCCAAAAACAACCACATTTCTATACTAACAATGAATATGTGAAAAACAAAATTAAAAACACAATGTCATTTCCATTCACTCCAAAGGAAATGAAATACTTAGGTATACACTTAACAAACATGTAAAGGATCTGCATATGGAAAATTATAAAGTACTAATGAAAGAAATCAAAGAAGACCTAAATAATTGGAGAGACCTACCATGTTCATGGTAGACTGGAAACTGCAAAGACAATTTTCTCCAAATTAATCTCTTGATTTAATCCAATTCTTTTCAAAACTCCAGAAAACTTTTTGATAGACATAAACAAGCTTATTCTAAAATTTATATGGAAGGACACAGGCTCTGGAATAACTAAAACAATATTGAAAAAGTAGAATAAAGTGGGAGGAATTCCTCTACCCATTATTAATGCCTGCTTTGTAGCTACAATAATCAAGACATTGTGGTATCGGCAGAGGGATAGACACATAAATCAATGGAACACAATAGAGAACCTAGAAATAGACTCACACAAATATGCCCAACTGATTTTGATAAAGTTGTGAAAATAATTCAATGGGAGAAGGATAACCTTTTCAACAAATGGAATTGGAGTAATTTGACATCCATAGGCAAACAATGAACATTAACCTAAATCCTACACCTTGTACAAAAATTTATTCAATATGGATCATGGACTTAAATGTATAATGTAAAAGTATAAAAGTTTTAGAAAAACTCATAGGAGAAAATCTTTGGGGTGTAAGACTTCTCAGACTAGGCATCAAAAACGTGATCCATGACAGGAAAGAATGATATATTGTCCCTAGTCAAAATTAAATACTTTTGCTTTGTGATAGATCCTATGGAGAGGATGAAAAGACGTTCTAAAGACTTGGAGAAAATATTTGCAAACCACGTGTTCAACAATGGAAGAACTCTCAGAACTCAACAGTAAAAGATACCCAAAAAACAAAAAGAAAAAGAACCCAACACACCACTTCAAAATAGGCAAAATATGTGAGCAGGCACTTCAGAATAGAGAATGTACAAATAAATAATTAGCACATGAAAAGATGTTCAATGTCATTAGCAATTAGGGAAAGACAAATTAAAACCACAATGGCATATCACTACACATTCATCAGAAATGTTAAAAAAAATAGCAATAACTCTAAGTGGTAGACAGAGTGTAGAGAAACTGGATCACTCATACATTGTTGGTGGGTGTGTAAAACGGAAGATAGTTTCACAGTTTCTTATAAAACTAAATATGCAATTAAGATATGACTTGGCAATTCACTTTTGGGAATTTATCCCAGAGAAATGGAAGCTTATGTTTACTCAAAAACAAGTACACAAATGTTCACAGTAGCTTTATTTATTATATTATATTTATTATAGCCCCAAACTGGAAACAACTCAGATGTCCTTCAATAGGTGAATAGTGTAACAAACTGGTACATCTATACCATGAAACATGACTTAGCAATAAAAAAGAAAGAATTATTTAAGACATGCAAAAACTTGAATGAGCCTCCATCTGGAATTATGCTGAGTGAAAAATACTAATCCAAAAATGTAACAAATGGTATCATTCTATTTATATAACATTTTTTAAATGACAAAATTATAGAAATGGAGAACAAATTTGTTATTACCAGGGTTTGCAGAGGGTTGAAGGGAGATGGGTGAGATACAACCTTACTTTAAATTAAAAAAAGCATTGTGAGGAATCTTTGTGATGATAGTACTGCTCTGTATCTTGACTGTGGTGGTGAACACAACCTATACGTGTGATAAAATTGCATGAACTAAACATATGAATGCTCATACAAAAGTTCATGTAAAACTGTTGAAATTTGAATAAAATCAATGGAGTATAACAATGTTAATATTTTTGTTGTTATTTTTCTATAGTTTTGTAAGCTGTTACCACTGGGAGAAACTGCATAAAGAGTATACCTGACCTCTATAGAAGAGTACACTCCATCTCTCTCTACTTTTTTTATGACACTGCACATTATTTTTTTTTATTTTCTCAAAATAGGTTTAATTAAAAATAAAGAAATCCAGGGTAACGTTGTACTCAATGGTGAAATACTGAAAGCTTTTTCCATAAGATCAGGAACAGGTCAAGGATGCCTGCTTTTGCTAGTTGTATTCAAAATAATATTGGAAGTTCCAGTTAGAGCCACAAGGTAAGAAAAAGAAATGAAAGACATGCATATTGGAAAAGAAGTAAAATGACCTCTGGTCATAGAGGACATGATCTGATATGTAGAAAATTCTATAGATTTCAAAATATATAAAGAACTCAGACAACTTTATAGCATTTAGACAAATAACTCGATTCAAAAATGGGCAAAAACCTGAATAGACATTTTTACAAAGAAGACATACAAATGGCCAACAGATACATGAAAAGATGCTGAATATCACTAGTCATCAGGGAAATGCAAATCAAAACCACAATATCACCTCACACCTTTTAGGGTAGCTGTTATCAAAAAGATAAGAGAGAAGTGTTGGCAAGGAAGTGGAGCAAATGGAACCCTTGTGCACTGTTGGATGGAATGTAAATTGGTACGGCCATTATAGAAAATAGTACCGAGGGTCTTCAAAAGATTGAAAATAGAACTGCCACTATATGATTCAGCAATCCCGCCTCTGGGTATATATCCAAAGGAAAGAAGATCAGTTATGTCAAAGAAATATCTGCATCCCCATGTTTATTGCAGTATTATTCAGAACAGCCAAGCCATGGAAACTATATATACAAAATGGAATATTATTCAGCCATAAAAAGAAGAAAATTCTGCCATTTGCAACAACATGGATGAACCTGGAGGACATTATGCAAAGTGAAATAAGCTAGAGACAGAAAGACAAATACTGTATGATCTCAGTTATATGTGGAATCTAAAGAAGTTGAACTGATAGAACCAGAGAGTAGAACAGTAGTTGCCAGGGGCTGTGGGGTGGGGGAAATGAAGAAATGTTTGTCAAAGGGTACAAATTTTCAGTTATAAGATGAACAAGTTTTGGGCATCTAAAGTACAGCATGGTGACTATAGTTAACAATACTATATTGTATACTTGAAAGTTGCTAAGAGAGTAGATCTTAAGTGTTGTCACCACGAAAAGAGGTAACTATGTGAGATATTCCGAGATAATTAACTTGATTGTGGTAATCATTTCACAATGTATACATACAATAAATGATCACATTGCACACTCTAAATATATATAATTTTTATTTATCAATTATACCTCAATAAAACTAGGGAAAAATAAACCTCGAAAAAAGTTAAACATAGAATTGTCATATGATGAATCAATTCCACTGCTGGCTATGTACTGAAAAGAACTGAGTGCGGGGACTCGAATAGATATTTCTAAACAGTGTTTGTAGCAGCATGTTCATAACTGCCAAAAGGTGAAACCAACCCAAATGTCTACTGATGGATGAATAGGTAAACAAAATGTGGTATATACATACAGTAGCATACTATCCAGTCTTAAAAAATAATGAAAGTGTGACACATGCTACAACATGTATGACCCTTGAAGACATTATGCTAAGTGAAATAATCCAGACACAAAAGGACAAATTCTTATGATTCTAGTTTATGAGGTATGTGGATTAGCCAAATTCATAGATACAGGAAGAAAAACAGTGGTTGCCAAGGACTGGAGGGAAGAAACGGAGAGTTATTGTCAATGGGTTCAGCGTTTCATTTTGGGAAAATGAAGAAGTTCTTGAGATAGATGGTAGCAATGGTTGCACAAGAATATGAATGTACTTAATGTCACTGAACAGTACACCTAAAAATGGTTAAAATGGTAAACTTTATGTTATGTGTATTTCACCATAATAAAAAAGTGAAAAAAATACTTAAAAGGAAAATTTATGACAAGAATAACAAAAAATTAGGAGGGTGTAAATGGAAGTACATTATTTTAAGGTTCCAATGCTATGTGTGAAATGGTTTAATATTTACTTGAAAGGAGACTGTGAGAAGTTAAAGATGTATATTATGAACTTTAAAACAGTGGTTCTTAATGGGGGATAATATGCCCTCTTCCCAGGGGACATTTGGTAATGTAGGCAGATATTTTTAGTTGCCGTAACTGTGGGTGGGTATTCTAATGACATCTAGTGGGTAGAGGCCAGGCATGCTGCTAAACATCTGACAATGCACAAGACTTCCTACCCCCTCACAAAGAATTGTCCAGCCCTAAAGATCAGTCTTGCTGAGGCTGAGAAACCCTGTCATAAAGCAGTCATTAATATAAAAAAAATAAAGAATGATAGTTAATACACCAACAAAGGAGATAAGATATAATAAAAAACTCAATTAAAACAAAAAAGACAGAAAAACAGCAAAAGAGGACAAAAAATGTATTGAATAAACAGAAAACAAATAGCAAGATAGTAGATTCAAATCTATTATCAATAATGATATGAAATATAAATGTTCTGAATACCCCAATTGAAAGGTAGAGATTGCTAGATTAAATAAAAAAGCACAACTCAAACTTATGCTGCCTATGAGAAACAAATTTTATGTATAAAGACATAAATAGGTTAAAAGCAAAAGGATGAAAGAAGATATGCTAACACTAATCAAAATAGATCTGACTCTGTCACTATCAGAAAAAGTAGAGCTCAGAGTAAAGAATATGAACCATAAAGACAGTGATAATGATAAAGGGATTAACTAACCAATATGATATAAAAATTCTAAACATTTATGAACAAAAGAATTTCAAAATATAAACTCAAAAAGGAGAAATAGACAAACCCACAATTATCTCCGAGATTTCAATACCTCTCTTTCAATAAGGGCCAGAAAAAGCAGGTAGAAAATCAGCAAGGTTATAGTAAACTTGAACAACATTATCAACCTGTTTAATCTGATTGATATTTATAGAGCACTTCACTCAAGAACAGCAAGTGTCCCTGGAACATTTACCAACAGAAGATATATTCTGAGATATCAAATAAGCCTTAATAAATTTAAAATAACCCAAGTCATATAAAGTATGTTATATTACCAGATTTTACAGATATTAAGAGGACAAAAAGAGAATATTTTGTACAATTTTAGGTCAATAAATTCAACATCTTAGAGGAAGTGAACAAATTCCTTGAAGGACAAAAACTACCAGAGCTTACTCAAGAAAAATTACAGAACCTAAATAGCCCCTGTACCTATTAAATAAATTGAAATTGTACTTAAAAACCTGTCCACAAAAAAACCCTCCAGGCCTAAATGGCTTCCCTGTTAAATTCTACCAAATATTTAAGGAAGAAATATTACCAATTCTATATAAAATCTTACAAAAATTGAAGAGGAGGGGCTACTTCCCAACTCATATGAGGCTAGTATTACCCTGATTCCAAAATCTGATAAAGACATTCCAGGAAAAAGAAAACTGCAGACCAATATTGAGCATGAATTTGTTGCAAAAATTCTAAACAAAGCTTAGGAATTTGAATCCAAGAATATATTAAAATAATCATCCATTATTACCAAGTGATGTTTATCCCAGAAATGCAGGCTAGATTTAACATTTTAAAATCAATTGAGGTTCTTCTGGAATGACAGAGTGAAGATCTCTGGACAAATCTTGTCCACCCAGAAGAATCATAAAACTGGCAAAATTATTAAAAACAACCATTCCAGACCTCTGGGAATGCACTACAATGCATACACAAACATTTATTCAATAAAAGCTACTAAACTTCATTAAAAATATCAGGGAGTGGAGGCTGGCCCCATGGTGTAGTGGTTAAGTTCAGCATGTTGTGCTTTGGCAGTCCAAGTTCACAGGTTTGGATCCTGGTCACAGACCTACACCACTTGTCAGCTATGCTGTGGTGGTGGCCCATATATTAAGTGGAGAAAGATTGGCAAAGATATTAGCTCAGGGCTAATCTTCCTTAAGAAAAAAGAGGGATTGGCAACAGATGTTAGCTCAGGGCTAAGCTTCCTCAGCAAAAACAAAAACCAAAAAGCACACCAGGGAGTCTGGCATTTTAACTTGAGTTTCCCAGTTTCCATCTCTTCCTTCACTATTGTGGTATGCTTATACAGAGTGATGAACTGATTTGGAACTCTGCCAAAATAACCCATGCTCAGAGGCATTGTCAAAGACCATAGTGATTGATGGAAAACAATTGGGAAAGACCAATATGGCAGTTACATAAATGTTAGATACCTATTTAAGCAAACAAGACACAAACCAAAAGTCTAATAGGCAGATCTGGGGAATGAGACAGCCATTATGATCTTTGAAAATCTCTGATTTGTTCCTAGGGATCTGGGAGGATGCCATGTGCAGGGCTGTGCCATACACTTGATAGAAAATCAGAGATGGCCTCACTACTCAACCCTGGCTGACCTTGAAGCCCTACTCAAGTAGAAAGTGAAAGCCAAAGCAGACTTGTAAAAATTCTGAATTTTGAATTCCTGTTACAACCCCAAACCATATCCTCTTGGGAAAGTATGGAAGACTTAGTGATTCAAGTTTTCAAGGCAAATATCTGAGCAATTGTTCACTGACCACTAAACTGTGCTGATCTAGGAGTAATCTCTAGGAAGTCAGGCTTAACATAAAAAGAAGAAAAAAATGAGGGGAGATTTCAAAGTCTACATACTGCAGGAACGACAGACTGTACAGAATTAATACATGTAAGTCACCAAGCAAGAAAACAAAAACCAGTAAAAAGAACGACTCCACAGAGATCGCAATCCAGTTTCTACAATAGATTATACAAAATGTCTCGCTTACAACAAAAGTTATGAGGTGTACAAAGAAACAAGAAAGTGTGGCCCATATAGAGGAAAAAATAACAGTCAATAGACAGCACAAGGCAGAAAGAGTCCAGATTCTGGACAGTCAGCTATTATTAATAAGTTTAAAGAACTAAAGTAAACCATGTTTAAAGAATTAATGGAAAGTATGTTGAAAATGACTCACTAATTAGACATTATCAATAAAAACATGGAAATTACACAAATAAGTAAATAGAAATTCTGAGGTTGAAAACTACAACACATTAAAGGAAAAAAATCATAGGCCTCAACAGCAGATGTGAGCTGGCAGGGGGAAAAAATCAGAAAACTTGAAGATAGAGCAATAGAGATTACTTAGTTTGAAGAACAGAAAGATTGAATAAAAATGAAGAGAGCCTTAGAGACATGTGGGTCAATATATGTGAAATTGGAGTTGTAGAAGGAGGGGTGAGACAGAAAGAGGAAGAAAAATATTTGAAGAAAATAATTGCTAAAATTTCCCAAATTTTATGAAAGACATTAATCTACACATCCAAGAAGCTTAATGAAGTTCAAGTAGGATAAATTCAAAAAGACCCACACCTATACACATCATAACTGTTGTTGTAGTTTTGCCATTTGACAGTTTTGACGGTGAGATTGGGGTTCAAAGACAGCTACTGAAGATTCCGGGGATGGCTCCTAGATGCACGTGAAAGTACCCTTTCATTTTGCTGCCTCTTTGGCTGCTCTCAGGGATCTCTGGTAAACTTCTCTTGGATTGAGCTCTGCTTATTCTGCGTTCTGAGCTCTTTGAGTTTGTTTGTCCTAATCCTTCTGGATGGAAAATTGGAGTGTGAGATACTCCAGATTTTTCAGTGTGGAAAACTGGGGAGTAAGAGACTCCAGGTTTTTCACAGTGAAACTTAGTGGGCTGTGATATTTGCATTTGTAGCTGACCTCAACTACAAATTAAAGGCCTTTGGTAAGTGCTGACAGGTCTCAGGAACTGTGCACAGGCAGTCAGAAACATTAAGTCTGGTTGAATTAGAGATTATTTTAACAAGGGAAAATAACAGATTCTCCTCAATCTAAAGAAAGCAAGATGGCAGCCATTAGGTGGCTTACAAAGGCCTCAAGGTTAGTCCACAGCATAAACCACTGGGGGACTTAGAAAAATAATTTAAGACAAGAAATTTAGATTTTTTTGACCAATGGCACATCAAAATCTAAGCCAGACTATTAAAAGCCATTAGAGCATACACCAATGTAAAGAAATTTCATGAAAGGAATAACAGATCTATTGCTAATGGGAATCTCAGAAGCCAAAGCTTCAAATTTGGTGGGCATGTGTTGAGCACTTAAAAGCTGTTAAAGTACTCACAACCTAACTGTTAAGACTCCCATGCTAGGATGTGTTTGCCACAGAACAGGTTAGATCAGCACAAGGTATCCCACCAGTCTCAAGAAAATTTTTATGCAATGAATTACACCGTAAAACATCAAAAAATCCCCAACCCAGTGACATATTCCTCTTAGGTATTAATTTGGCTCTGAGAGACCCAAAGCTTAGCTAAAAAATGGAATCCTCAAGTTTCAAAGAATCAAGTGTGTCACCTTCCAGAACACCTGCTTATTTTATGTCTAAGAACTGTGGTCCCAGAAGCCGTAGATAGCTAAAAAAATGGAAAAATCTTACTAAGACAACCTAGGATTACAATGGCCACTATGGAGAATGTTCCAATTATACAAGATTATTTATTTAAGTAGTGTGATTGAAAGCAAAGTTTCCCAAATCAACAGACAAAACAGGATATCTATTTTAATTGGCATGCAGAAGCTTCCAAAAGACTTCAAGATTCCAAAATAGCTCTTCATTGCAAAAGGCTAATAAAAACTAAAGACACAGAGACACCTAAAACAGAAGACTATAAGACAGACATGACTCCTATTATTCCCCTCTATCCTCATTTACGTGAGTACTCACAGTTTACTAATCCTCTATTTGAAATGCCTTTTCACTCTAAAGAGAATACAAGACCATAAACCAAAGTCCACCAAGTTAGTGGCCTTACAGTTTCAACAGCTCTAAGACCAGAAACATTACACAACACCTGGGCCTCCCCTGTTTCACCCTCCTAGGGGGTCTGTCATCAAAACACTGGTACAAAAATTGGTACCTTATTTGCAATCAAATGGGACACTGGAGGAAACGTTGTCCTTTAAGGATTTATGCATATCCTTCGAAACCAACTTGAATGTCCCCATATCTATCCTCAAAGGAGGGTCCCCATATAGGCCTCTACCAGGGTTGATGGGACTCTGAGAGATTCTCTGGTAAACTGCTACTAGTTATTCTCTTAAACAGCCAAGGGTAAACTAAAATTAGAATTAATGGAAAACCTTGCCAAATTCTGGTAGATACTGAGGCTACACTCTCTACTTTAAACCCTATTCACTCCAGAGCCTGCAGATGGAATTCTGGGAAAACTGGAAGAAGCCAGTAAAGAGTGAGAATTCTTACCCAAATCAGGTCTCCTGGATCTCTGTAGTGCCAGGTCAAAAGAGGATGGTAAAATTTCATATTGTCCCTTTCTTTCCATAGTCAGACCCTTGTGAATTTGGTTTTGGGGTACCCATTGATTATTGATCCTTTCTTTCCCAGAGACAGCTAATGCCTTCTTGTCTTATTTTGTGTCCTGAGAACTTGGCTTAGATTTCTGCCCTCCTAGGACACATAGGTTGTTGGTTCTTGCATATGCAGGCAACTCAACCATTGGCCTGGGGCCCAAAAATATGGCCATACATAAATGTGGGTTGAACTCCATTTGTGGCTAGAGTCCCACCAACTGTTGACAGCTCTTTAATGTCTCTTGTGTCCAAGAGATCGTTCAATATTACCAGGAATATTTACTGTTTGTCCCAGTTGAAACTTGACAAGATATTTGAGAGGATTTTTTTATTGAGTTCATAATAGTTTACATCAATGTGAGATTTCAATTGGACATTATTTCTTGTCTGTCACCACATAAGTGCTCCCCTTCCCCACCTCTGCCCACCCCAAGCCCCCTTCCCCTGGTAACCACTGAGCTGTTTTCTTTGTCCATGTATTTGTTTATATTCCACATATGAGTGAAATCATCTGGTGTTTATCTTTCTCAGATTGGCTTATTTCCCTTACCATGATTCCCTCCAGGTCCTTCCATGTTATTGCAAATGAGATGAATTTGTCATTTTTATGGCTGAGTAGTATTTCATTCTATATATATATATCACATCTTCTTTATCCAATCATCAGTCAATGGCCACTTGGATTCTTTCCATGTCTTGGCTATTGTGAATAGTGCTGCAATGAACATAAGGGTGCATATGCTAATTTGGATTGTTGATTTCAAATTGTTTGAGTAAATATCCAAAAGTGGGACAGCTGGGTCGTATGGTAGTTCTATTTTTAGCTTTTTGAGGAATCTCCATACTGTTTTCCACAATGGCTGCACCAGTTTGCATTCCCATCAGCAGTGTATGAGGGTTCCCTTTTCTCCACACCCTCGTCAACATATGTTATTTTTAGTCTTAGTGATTATAGCCATTTTAACAGGCATAAAGTGGTATCTTAGTGTAGTTTCTTTTTTTGGCTTTAAACAGCAGAAATTCATTGTCTTACAGTTCTGGAGGCTAGAGGTCCAAAATCAAAGTGTCAGCAGGGTCATGCTCTCACCGAAGGATCCAGGGAAGGACCCTTCCTTGTCTCCTCCTAGATTCTGGAGGTCTTGGCATTCTATGGCTTGTAGATCCATCACTCCAGTGTCTGCCTCCATCTTCACGTGGTGGTCTTCCCTCTGTGTGTGGCTGTCTCTGCGTCTCTTCTCCTCTTCTTGTAAGGATGCTAGCCATTGGATTAGGGGCCTCCCTCATCCAGTGTGACCTCATCTTAACTTGATTACATCTGCAAAGACTCTATTTCCAAACAAGTTTACAATCAGAAGTACTGGAGATTAGGACTTGAACATATCATTTTGGAGGACACATGAAAAATTGGGGTCATTAATATCATCATCTTACCATAGTCCTCCCTCTAGTCACACTTATTCACGGCCCTCCCACATACAAAATAATTATACTCCATCCCGGGATATCCAAAAGTCTCATCCAACCACACCATCAGACTGAGAGTCTAGGATGTTGTGACCCACAACAGGACCAAAAATGCAGCTCCCTAAATGTGGCTCCTCTTGATCCAGAGATTTATTAACTAAAAGAACAAGTTGGCTCTGGTCTGGCTGATCTGGTGTGGTGGTGGGAACCACAGTTGTTTAGAATATTTACATTTAATATGATTATTGATATGGTTAGTTTATTAGTTTGCTTAGGCTGTCATAACAAAGTACCACAAATCGAGTGGCTTAAATAACAGAAATTTATTTTCTCACAAGTCTAGAGACTTGAAGTCCAAGATCAAGGTGCCAGCAGGTTTGGTTTCTTCTGAGCCCTCTCTCCTTGGCTTGTAGATGGCTCTCTTCTCTCTGTGTCTTCACATTGTCTTCCCTCTTGTGTGTGATTGTGTCCCAAATTCCTCTTCTTATAGGACATCTGTCATATTGGATTAGAGACCAGACTAACAATCTCATTTTAACTTAATTACCTCTTTAAAGAGCCTATCACCAAACACAGTCACATTCTGAGGTACTGGGAGTTAGGAAATCAACATATGAATTTGTGGGGGGAGTACAACTCAGCCCATCATAACAGTTAGGTTTGAAGCTACCCTCATGCTATTTATTTTCTATTTGTCCCATCTGTCCTTTGTTCCTTTTTCTCTCATTTTCTTCCTTCTTTTGGATTGAGTGTTTTTCATTATTTCATTTTATCTCCTTTGTTAGCTTATTAGCTATTCTTCTGTTTCATATTTTCAGTGGTTGCTATAGAGTTTATAATATACATCTTTAACTTATCTTAGTCTGCCTTCAAGTAACATTGTAACACTTTATGCCTAGTATAAAAGACACAACGGTATCCTTCCATTTCCTCTCTCTCAGCCTTTGTGCTGTTGTTGTCATAAATTTTACTTCTACATATGGCAGAAATCTCACAATATGTTGTTACTTGTTTGCCTTAAACAGTCATCATTTGAAGAGATTTTTAAAATAAGAAAAAAGTTACAGTTTCATAAATAACATTTTTGGTCCTTTTCATCCTTTTGTGTAGATCCAGATTGCTTTGTGGTATAATTTTCCTTCTGCCTAAAGTATTTTCTTTAACATTTCTGTAGTTCTGGTATGTTGGTGATGATTCCTTCAAGTTTGTTTGAAAAAATCTTTATATTGTCTTCCTTTTTGAAAGATATTTTGCTGGGTATAGAATCCTAGGTTGATAGTGTTTTTCTTTCACTACTTTAAAGATGTTGCTCCACTGTCTTCTGGCTCACATTATTTCTGAGATAAAGTCAGCTGTAATTCTTATCTTTTTTCTTCCATGTGTGACATGTCTTTATATGGTTGCTACTGTTAAGATTTTCTTTTTATTACTAGTTTTAAGCAATTTGATTATGATATGTCTCAGTGTCGTTTTCATCATGTTTCTTGTCTTTGGGATCCATTGGGCTTCTTGGATCTGTGGGTTTATAATTTTCACTGAATTTGGAAATTTTTCAGCTATTATTTCTTCAAATAGTTTTCTCATCCCTATTTCTGGGACTCCAATTACACATATTTTAGGTTGCTTTAAGTTGTTCTTTTGTTCTTTCTTTTTTTATTTTTATTCTCATTTTTATCCCTCTCCTCATCCTCCTCCTCCTTCTGGTTTTCCTTTTCCTCTCTGTGTGTTTTATTTTGGATAGTTTATATTGCCATGTCTTCAAAGTCATAATCTTTTCTTCTGCTGTATCTAATCTGCTGTTAATCTAACCCAAGAATTTTTTGAGGAAGATTATCCCTGAGCTAACATCTGCTGCCAATCCTCCTCTTTTTGCTGAGGAAGATTGGCCCTGAGCTAATATTGGTGCCCATCTTCCTCTACTTTGTATGTGGATGCCTGCCACAGCAGGGCTTGACAAGCAGTGCATAGATTCAAACCTGGGATCTGAACTGGCGAACCCTGGGCAGCCAAATGGAACGTGTGAACTTAACTGCTGTGCCACTGGGCTTGCCCCTCACCCAAGATATTTTTTATCTCAGACATTGTATTTTTATAGAAGTTCAAATTGGGGCTTTATAAAAAAAAAAAAGAAACCCACCATTATCTCTCCTTGATATGCTTATGTTTTTTTCTACTTTGTTGAACACATGAAATATAGTTATAAATGCTATTAATGTCCTTGTCTAATACTCGTGTCATTACACAGAATTACATCTTTGTAATTCTGGGTCTGTTTTCATTGACTGATTGGTTTTTCTTTACATTATGTTTGTATTCTCCGACTTACTTTTTAAAAATTTTTCTTATTGAGTTCATAATAGTTTACATCAATGTGAGATTTCAGTTGTACATTATTTCTTGACTGTCACCACATAAGTGCTCCCCTTCACCCCCAGTGCCCCCCCACCCTCTTCCCCTGGTAACCACTGAACTGTTTTCTTTGTCCCAGTACTTCTTTATATTCCACAAATGAGTGAAATCATATGGTGTATGTCTTTCTCAGTCTGCCTTATTTCACTTAGCATAATTCCCTCTAGGTCCTTCCATGTTATTGCAAATGGGATGGATTTACCTTTTTTTCTGGCTGAGCAGTATTCCATTGTATATATATACCACATCTTCTTTATCCAATGATTGGTCGATAGGCACTTGGGTTGCTTCCATGTCTTGGCTATTGTGAAAAGTGCTGCAATGAACATAGGAGTGCATATGTTACTTTGGATTTCTGATTTCAAATTGTTTGAGTGGATACCCAGTAGTGGGAAATCTGGGTCATATGGTAGATCTATTTTTAGTCTTTTGAGGAATCTCCATACTGTTTTCCATAGTGGTTGCACCAGTTTGCATTCCCACCAGCAGTGTGTGAGGGTTCCCTTTTCTCCACACCCTCTCCAACATTTACTTTTAGTCTTAGTGATTATAGCCATTTTAACAGGCATAAGGTGGTATATTAGTGTATTTTGATTTGCATTTCCCCGATGATTAGTGATGTTGAACATCTTTTCATGTGTTTATTGGCCATCTGTATATCTTCTTTGGAAAAATGTATGTTCATCTCCTCTGCCCACTTTTTGATGGGGTGATTGCTTTTTTATTGTTCATTTGTATGAGTTCCTTATATATTATGGAGATTAATCCCTTGTCAGACATATAATTTGCAAATATTTTCTCCCAATTGATGGATTGTCTCTTTGTTTTCATCCCAGTTTCTTTTGCATTGCAGAAGCTCTTTAGTCTGATGAATTCCCACTTTTTTCTTTTGTTTCCCTTGTCTGAGAGGACATGGTATTTGAAAAGATACTTTTTAGTTCAATGTCAAATAGTGTACTGCCAATATTATCTGCCAGGAGTTTTATAGTTTCAGGTAGTATCTTCAAGTCTTTGATCCATTTTGAGTTTATTCACGTGTATGGTGTGAGATAGTGGTCTACCTCAATTCTCTTGCATGTGGCTGTCCAGTTTTCCCAACACCATTTATTGAAGAGACTATCTTTTCTCCATTGTATGTTCCTGGCACCTTTGTTGAAGGTGTGTGCTGTCTGTAGATGTGAGGTTTTATTTCTGGGCTTTCAATTCTGTTCCATGGATCTGTGTGCCTGTTTTTGTACCAGTACCATGCCATTTTCATCTCTATGGGTTTGTAGTATATTTTGAAGTTAGGGATTGTGATGCCTCCATCTTTGTTCTTTTTTCTCAGGATTGCCTTAGCAACTCGGGGTCTTTGGTTGCCCCATATGAATTTTAGGATTCTTTGCTCTATTTCCATGAAGAATGTCATTGGGATTCTGATAGGGATTGCATTGAATCTGTAGATTGCTTTGTGTAGTATGGACATTTTAACTATGTTTGTTTTTCCAATCCATGAACAAGGAATCTCATTCCATCTCTTCAAGTCACTATCAATTTCTCGCAGCAATGTCTTATAGTTTTCTTTGTATAAATCCTTTACCTCCTTGGTTAAATTTCTTCCTAGGTACTTTAGTTTTTTAGTTGTGATTCCAAATGGAATTATATTTTTGAATTCTCTTTCTGTAATTTCGTTACTGGAGTATAGAAAAGCAAGTGATTTTTGTAAGTTGACTCTGTACCCTGCAACTTTACTGTAGTTGTTAATTATTTCTATTAGTTTTCCAATGGATTTTCTGGGATTTTCTATGTATAAGATCATGTCATCTGCAAACAGCCAGACTTTCACTTTTTAGTCCCTTTTTGGATTCCTTTTATTCCTTTCTCTTGCCTAATTGCTCCGGCCAAAACCTCCAGTACTATGTTGAATAAGAGTGGTGATAGTGGACATCCTTGTCTTGTTCCCGTTCTCAGGGAGATGGCATTCAGTTTTTATTCATTGAGTATGATGTTTACTGTGGGTTTGTCATACATGGCCTTTATTGTGTTGAGGTAATTTCCTTATATCCCCATTTTGTTAACAGTTTTTATCATAAATGGCTATTGGATCTTGTCAAATGCTTTCTGTGCATCTATTGAGATGATCATGTGGTTTTTATTCCTCAGTTTGTTGATGTGGTGTATCACGTTGATTGATTTGCAGATATTGAACCATCCCTGTGTCCCTGGTATGAATCCCACTTGATCATGATGCATGATCCTTTTAATGGATTGCTGAATTCGGGTTGCCAAAATTTTGTTGAGAATTTTGCATCTATGTTCATCAGCGATATTGGCCTGTAGTTTTCCTTTTTTGCACTGTCCTTGTCAGGCTTTGGTATCACAGTGGTGCTGGCCTCGTAGAATGTGTTAGGAAGTGTTCCATCCTCCCTAATTTTTTGAAATAGATTGAAAAGGATAGGTATTAAATCCGCTCTTAAAGTTTGGTAGAATTCCCCAGGACAGCCATCTGGTCCTGGGGTTTTATTCTTTGGGATGCATTTGATTGCTGTTTCAATCTCTTTCCTTGTGATTGGTCTGTTCAGATTGTTTGTTTCTTCTTGACTCAGGTTTGGGAGGTTGTAAGTGTCTAAGAATTTATCCCTTTACTTTAGGTTATCCATTTTGTTGGCATATAGTTTTTTGTACTGTTCTCTTATTCCGTTGTATTTCTGTGGAGTCTGTTGTTATTTCTCCTGGTCCATTTCTGATTTTGTTTATTTGACCTTTCTGTCTCTTTTTATTGTAAGTCTGGCTAGGGGTTTGTCAATTTTATTTATCTTCTCAAAGAACCAGCTCTTTGTTTCATTGATCCTTTCTACTTCCTTTTTTGTTTCAATAGCATTTATTTCTGCTCTGACATTTTTTATTTCTCTCCTCCTGCTGACTTTGGGCTTTGTTTGTTCTTCTTTTTCTAATTCAGTTAGGTGTAAGTTGAGATTGCTTATTTGGGATTTTTCTCATCTGTTAAGGTGTGCCTGTATTTCGATGTGTTTCCCTCTTTCTTTTTTTAACTTTTTTTCAATTAAGGTTATGAAAGTTAACATCCTTGTGAAATTACAGTTGTACATCATTATTAGTCTTGTTGTAGATACACCACTTCACCCCTAGTGCCCTCCCCCCACCCCCCTTTCCCCTGGCAACCGCCGATCAGTTCTCTTTGTCCATATGTTAACTACCACCTATGAGTGGAGTCATACAGAGTTCGTCTTTCTCTGTCTGGCTTATTTCACTCAACATAAAACCCTCAAGGTCTATCCATGTTGTTGTGAATGGGACGACTTTGTCCTTTTTATGGCTGAGTAGTATTCCATTGTATATATATACCAAATCTTCTTTATCCAATCATCCGTTGCTGGGCACTTAGGTTGGTTCCATGACTTGGCTATTGTGAATAATGCTGCGATGAACATGGGGGTGCATGGAACTTTTGGAATTGCTGATTTTAGGTTCTTGGGATAGATACCCAGTAGTGGGATGGCTGGGTCATAAGGTATTTCTATTCTTAACTTTTTGAGGAATCTCCATACTGTTTTCCATAGTGGCTGCACCAGTTTACATTCCCACCAACAGTGTATGAGGGTTCCCTTTTCTCCACAGCCTCTCCAACATTTGTCACTCTTGGTTTTGGATATTTTTGCCATTCTAACAGGTGTAAGGTGATATCTTAGTGTAGTTTTGATTTGCATTTCCCTGATGATTAGTGATGATGAGCATCTTTTCATGTGTCTATTGGCCATCCATATATCTTCTTTGGAGAAATGTCTGTTCATGCCCCCTGCCAATTTTGTAATTGGGTTGTTTGATTTTTTTTGTTGTTGAGCTGTGTGAGTTCTTTGTATATAATGAAGATTAACCCTTTGTCGGATAAATAAATTGTGAATATCTTTTCCCAATTAGTGGGCTGTTTTTTTGTTTCAATCCTGTTTTGCCTTGCCTTGAAGAAGCTCTTTAGTCTGATGAAGTCCCATTTGTTTATTCTTTCTATTGTTTCCCTCATGTGAGGGGTTATGGTGTCCAAAAAGATTCTTTTGAAGCTGATGTCAAAGAGTGTACTGCCGATATTCTCTTCTAGAAGACTTATTGTTTCAGGCGTAATCTTTAGGTCTTTGATCCATTTTGAGTTTATTTTAGTAAATGGTGAAAAAGAATGGTTGATTTTCATTCTTTCACATGTGGCTGTCCAGTTTTCCCAGCACCATTTGTTGAAGAGACTTTCTTTTCTCCATTGTAGGCCCTCTGCTCCTTTGTCGAAGATTAGCTGTCCATAGATGTGTGGTTTTATCTCTGGGCTTTCAATTCTGTTCCATTGATCCGTGCATCTGTTTTTGTACCAGTACCATGCCGTTTTCATTACTGTAGCTTTGTAGTATCTTTTGAAGTCAGGGATTGTGATGCCTCCAGCTTTGTTCTTCTTTCTCAGGATTGCTTTAGCAATTCGGGATCTTTTGTTGCCCCATATGAATTTGTGGATTCTTTGTTCAATTTCTGTAAAGAATGACATTGGAATTCTGATTGAGATAGCATTGAATCTGTAGATTGCTTTAGGTAGTATGGACATTTTAACTATGTTTATTCTTCCAATCCATGTGCATGGAATGTCTTTCCATCTCTTTATGTCATCGTCAATTTCTTTCAAGAAGGTCTTGTAGTTTTTGTTGTATAGCTCTTTCACTTCCTTGGTTAAATTTATCCCAAGGTATTTTATTCTTTTTGTTGCGATCGTGAATGTGATTGAGTTCTTGAGATCTTTTTCTGTTAGTTCATTGTCAGCATATAGAAATGCTACTGATTTATGTATGTTGATTTTATACCCTGCAACTTTGCTGTAGTTGTTGATTGTTTCTAATAGTTTTTCTATGGATTCTTTGGGGTTTTCTATATATAAGATCATGTCATCTGCAAACAGCGAGAGTTTTACTTCTTCGTTGCCTGTTTGGATTCCTTTTATTTCTTTCTCATGCCGAATTGCTCTGGCCAGAACCTCCAGTACTATGTTGAATAAGAGTGGTGAAAGTGGGCACCCTTGTCTTGTTCCTCTTCTGAGAGGGATGGGTTTCAGTTTTTGTCCGTTGAGTATGATGTTGGCTGTGGGTTTGTCATATATGGCCTTTATTATGTTAAGGTACTTTCCTTCTATATCTATTTTATTGAGGGTTTTTATCATAAATGGATGTTGGATCTTGTCAAATGCTTTCTCTGCATCTAGTGAGATGATCATGTGGTTTTTGTTTCTCGTTTTGTTAATGTAGTGAATCACATTGATTGACTTTTGCGGATGTTGAGCCATCCCTGTGTCCCTGGTATAAATCCCACTTGATCATGGTGTATAATCTTTTTGATGTATTGATGTACTCGGTTTGCCAAAATTTTGTTGAGGATTTTTGCATCTATGTTCATCAGTGATATTGGCCTGTAGTTTTCCCTCTTTGCATTGTCCTTGTCAGAGTTGGGGATCAGGGTGATGTTGGCTTCATAGAATGTATTAGGGAGTGCTCCATCTTCCTCTATTTTCTGGAATAGTTTGAGAAGGATAGGTATTAAATCTTCTTTGAATGTTTGGTAGAATTCTCCAGAGAAGGCGTCTGGCCCTGGCCTCTTATTTTTGGGGAGGTTTTTGATTACTGTTTCTATTTCTTTACTTATGATTGGTTTATTCAGATTCTCTATTTCTTCCTGATTCAGTTTGGGGAGGTTGTATGAGTCTAGGAATTTATCCATTTCTTCTAGATTGTTCAATTTGTTGGCATATAGTTTTTCATAGTATTCTCTTATGATCCTTTGTATTTCTTCGGTATCTGTTGTGATTTCTCCTCTCTCCTTCCTAATTTTATTTATTCGAGACTTCCCTCTTTTTTTTTAGTGAGTCTGGCTAAGGGTTTGTCGATTTTGTTAATTTTTTCGAAGAACCAACTCTTTGTTTCATTGATCCTTTCTACTGTCTTTTTTCTTTCAATATCATTTATTTCTGCTCTAATTTTTATTATTTCCCTCCTTCTACTGACTTTGGGCTTTGTTTGTTCTTGTTTTTCTAATTCCGTTAGGTGTCATTTGAGGTTGTTTATGTAAGATTTTTCTTGCTTATTGAGGTGAGCCTGTGTTGCAATGAATTTCCCTCTTAGGACTGTCTTTGCTGCGTTCCAAATAATTTGGTATGGTGTGTTTTCATTTTCATTTGTCTCCAGATAATATTTGATTTCTTCTTTAATTTCTTCAATAATCCATTGTTTGTTCAGTAGCATGTTGTTTAGTCTCCACATTTTTGGCCCTTTCCCAGCTTTATTCTTGTAGTTGATTTCTAGTTTCATAGCATTATGATCAGAAAAGATGCTTGATATTATTTCAACCCTCTTGAACTTATTGATGCTTGCTTTGTTTCCCAGGATATGGTCTATCCTTGAGAATGTTCCATGCGTGCCTGAGAAGAATGTGTAACCTGCTGTTTTGGGATGAAGTGTCCTATATATATCTATTAGGTCCATCTGATCTAATTTTTCATTTGATTCTATAATTTCCTTGTTCATTTTCTGTCTGCATGATCTGTCCATTGGTGTTAATGGGGTGTTGAGGTCCCCTAGTATTATTGTATTGCTGTTGATGTCTCCTTTTAGTTTTGTTAATAGTTTCCTTACGAATTTTGGTGCTCCTGTGTTAGGTGCATATATATTTGTAACTGTTATGTCATCTTGGTGGAGAGTCCCTTTTATCATTATATACTGTCCCTCTTTGTCTTTCTTTATCTGTTTCGCTTTGAAGTCTACTTTGTCTGATATAAGTATGGCAACACCTGCTTTCTTTTGTTCATTATTAGCTTGGAGTATTGTCTTCCATCCCTTCACTTTGAGTCTGTGTTTGTCTTTGTGGCTGAGGTGTGTTTTCTGGAGGCAGCATATTGTTGGATCTTGTTCTTTGATCCATCCTGCCACTCTGTGCCTTTTGAGTGGAGAGTTCAATCCATTCATGTTTAGAGTGATTATTGAAACGTGGGGGCCTACTTTTGCCATTTTATCACTTGTTTTCTGGTTCTTTTGCATTTTGTCCTGATGGAGAGCTGTTACTTTGTGTTATTGTCCTTCTGCTTATCTCCTTTGTTCTGGATTTTGTAGCCCCTTTCCTTTTTTTGATTTTTCAGGAATGAGGTTCTTCCTGAGCAATTCTTGAAGAGGAGGTTTTGTGGTGATGAACTCCCTTAACTTTTGTTTATCTTGGGAAGTTTGTATTTCTCCATCGTATTTGAAGGATATTTTCACTGGGTAG
Organism: Equus quagga; assembly: GCF_021613505.1. Taxonomy (NCBI): domain Eukaryota; kingdom Metazoa; phylum Chordata; class Mammalia; order Perissodactyla; family Equidae; genus Equus; species Equus quagga. The sequence goes on from NC_060276.1 coordinate 80,850,701, forward strand.
AGTATTCTTGGCTGCAGGTTTTCGTCCTTCAGAGTTTTGAATATTTCATTCCAATCTCTTCTAGCCTGTAAGGTCTCTCATAAAAAATCTGCTGATAGGCTTATGGGGTTTCCTTTGTAAGTTATTTTCTTCTGCCTGGCTGCCCTTAGTATTTTCTCTTTGTCATTGACTTTTGCTAGTTTCACTACTATATGCCTTGGGGTTGGTCTTCTTGCATTGGTAAAGTTTGGAGATCTATTGACTTCTGTCACATGAAGTTCCATCTCTCTTCCCAAGTTTGGAAAGTTCTCAGCTATTATTTCTTTGAACAGGCCTTCTGCCCCCTTCTCCTTCTCTTCTCCCTCTGGTATACCTGTAATCCTTATGTTGTATCTCCTAATTGAGTTGGATAATTCTCAGAGAATTTCTTCATTTCTTTTTAGTCTTAGTTCTCTCTCCTCCTCTGTCTGCAGCATTTCTATATTCCTATCCTCCAAATTGCTAATTCTGTCCTCCATATTATCTACCCTACTGTTCAGAGAGTCCAGATTTTTCTTAATCTCCTCCATTGTGTTCTTCATCTCCAGTATTTCTAATTGGTTCTTCTTTATAGTGTCAAGCTCTTTTGTGACATAGCTCCTGAACTCATTGAGTTGTCTATCTGAATTCTCTTTTAACTCCTTGAGTTTTTTCATAATGGCTGTTTTGAAATCATCGTCATTTAGGTTATAGATTTCATTGTCTTTGGGATTGTTTTCTGGGTGCTTATCATTTTCCTTCTGTTCTGGACATTTAATATATTTTTTCATACTGCTTGATGGTGTGGATGAGTTTAGTCACTGCTTCCACTTGTTGCGGTTGGTGGGGGGGTAGAGCTGTTTAGACTGCACCAACCAGGAGCCCTGTCAACTGTTACTGACTGGACCTGGACCCCTCCTCGTAGTCACAGTGGTCCTGTGGGGTCCCTCATTCGTTGTGGGGGCAATCGCAAGGGGGCCTCAGGCTGCTGGTGCCTACTGCTGCAGCCCACTTAGACGCGCTCCTTCCTTGTGGTCTGCAGCGGTGTTGTGGGCTTTCCCAGCAGCCAGTAGCAGGATCACCTATAATCACCACTTTGTCCCTAACAGAGCCCACAAGATCACACTTGTCCACTACAGGTCCCAGCAGAGCTATAGGTATCTTCTGCAGTCTGTCGTTAGCTCACCTATCTGTGCTATTTTTGCCCCAGGGCCTTCCCGCCTTGCAATTGCCAGTCAGGACCTCTCCACTAGTGCTGTGCACAGGCTTTTGCTGAGGCTGCTGTAGGAACCTGGAGTTCCCCCCTGGGCTGTGTAGCCATTTCACCGGAGCTCCACTCTGCCCCACTCCACTCTCACGGGATCTCTGGGAGCCCTTTGCCTCGTCTGGGACATGGCCAGAGTCCGTGGGCCTGGCGGTGGCTTGTAAGCTGCTGCCTTGCGGGGAATTCTGCTTTAGGGAGCTTCCTGGTGTTCCGAATGCTGGGCGGGGCCTCCCTGCCAATGGTGAGCAGAGGCCCTCCCTGCTGGGGGGGTGCGGGACGCTGGAGCATTCCCCCAGGCCACAGAGCCGGGTGTTGGAGCTCCACCCAGTCCCCAAGCACGTCCAGGGGAAGTCTGGGCACCTCCTGCACTGACCCATGCCCCGGAGGCCGTGGGCCCAGCAGCAGCTTGCGGTCTGGTGCCGTGCCGAGCAATCTGCCCACCTGGAGCTTCCCTTTGTCCTGGATTCTGGGCAGGGCCTCCCTGCTAATGGCGAGCAGAGGCTTTCCCTGCCAGGGAGGTGCGGGACCCCAGAGCCTCCCCCCAGGCCGCAGAGCCAGGCACTGGAGCTCCAACTGTGTCCCCAAGCACATCTACGGGAAGTCCAGGTGCCCCCTGCACTGACCCGTGCGCCGGAGACCGGGAGCCCAGCAGCAGCTTGTGGACTGGTACCGTGCTGGGGAATCCGCCCACTGGGAGGTTCCCTTTCTTCTGGATTCTGGGCGGGGCCTCCCTGCTAATGGGGAGCGGAGGCCTTCCCTGCTGGTGGGTGCGGGACCCTGGGGATTCCCCCTGGGCTTAGGTGTAATCGCGGGGGGCTTGGGTAGGGCTGTTGTCACCTGTTTCCACCATCGCTCCACTGGTGAGTGCACACTCCCGCCCTTGGTGTGTGGCGATGCTATGGGAGAGTCCGCTGGCAGAGAGCCTCCTGCAGGAACTAGGCTGTCCAGGGGTCGGGGGTCGGAGAGTTTTCACCTATTTCCACCTCCTCCCAGGGGGAAGTCCGTCCGCCTTCTGATGTATAGTAGCATGAGACTCTTAGGCGTCTTGAGATGCTATCTGGATATCCTTTATTAATTGGTGAATGTCCAATTAGTTGTGGATTCGACAGGGGAGAGACAAAGAAGACCGCTCACTCCACCATCTTGGTCCATCTCAATGTGTTTCCCTCTTAATACAGCTTTTGCTGCATCTCTTGGTATGGCATGTTATTTTCATTTGTCTCCAGATATTTTTTGATTTCTTCTTTAATTTCTGCAGTGATCCATTGCTTCTTTGATAGCATATTCTTTAGTCTCCACATCTTTGTCCCTTTCTATGCTTTTTTCTTGTAATTAATTTCTAGCTTTAAGGCATTATGATTAGAGAAGATGCCTGTTATTATTTCAATTTTTTTAATTTATAGAGGCTTTCCTTATTTCCCAATATATGGTCTATCCTTGAGAATGTTCCATGCATGCTTGAAAAGAATGTGTATTCTACTGTTTTTGGATGCAGTGTTCTATATAGTTCTATTAAGTCCAATGGTTTTAGCTTTTCATTTAATTCCACTGTTTCCTTGTTGATTTCCTGTCTGGATCGTCTGTCCAATCATGTGAGCAGGGTGTTGAGGTCCCCTACTACTATTGTGTTATTTTTAATATCTTCTTTTAGATTTGTTAATAGTTGCTTTATGAACTTTAGTGCTCCTGTGTTGGGTGCATAGATATTTATAAGTGTTATTTCTTCTTGATGGAGTGTCCCTTTGATCATTATATATTGCCCCTCTTTGTCTCTCTTTTCCTGCCTTATCTTGATGTCTACTTTGTCTGATGTAAGTATTGCAACAACTGCTTCCTTTAGTTTGCCATTACCTTGGAGTATCGTCTTCCACCCCTTCACTAGGATCCTGTGTTTGTCATTGGAGCTGAGATGTGATTCCTGGAGGCAGCAAATTGTTGGGTCTTATTCTTTAATCCATCTCACCATTCTGTGTCATTTTATTTGTAAGATTCAATCCATTTACATTTAGGGTGATTATTGATGTATGAGGGTTTAATGCTGTCATTATATCACTCTTTTTTCGGTTTTCTTGCATTTCCTTTGCTTCTTGTCCTGCGTGTTTTGGTCTACCCATTGAGTTATGCAGTTTTTATGCTGTGTTTCTTCATTTTTTCCTTATTTATTTTTTGTGCCTCTGTTCTGCTTTTTTGTTTAGTGGTTACCCTCAGGTTTGTATTCAGAATCTCGTGTATAAGTTAACCCATTTCTGATGGTCTGTTATTTCCTTAGTCTAAGTTGATTCAGTCCCTTTCCTCCTCTGTTCCTAAGTTGTTTTTCTCATATCTTATTCCAACTTGTGTTGTGAGTTTGTGGTTAAAGTGGCAAGATTGTCTTTGTTTTTGGTGTTTTCCAAATTTCCCTTTAGCCTAATGCTATAGTTGATTATTTGCTATCCTATTCTGATTCTGTCTATGTATTTGTCTCCATACACTGTGTTTTGTGACCCCTTTCTCCCTTTTTTTCTTTTTTCAGGTATGAGGACCTTCTTGAGGATTTCTTGTTGGGGGGGGAGGTCTTGTGGCTACAAAGTCCCTTAGCTTTTGTTTGTCTGGGAAAGATTTAATTTCTCCCTCATATCTGAAGGATATTTTTGCTGGATAGAGTATTCTTGGCTGAAGATTCTTGTCTTTTAATGATTTGAATGTGTCATTCCATTCTCTCCTAGCTTGTAAGGTTTCTGCAGAGAAATCCTCTGAAAGCCTAACAGGGGGTCCTTTGTACGTCATTTTCTTCTGCCTTGCTGCTGAAAGGATTTTTTAAAGTAGCTCTATGGTCAGAAGTTGGCCAAATTGGAAGCTGATAGTCAGAGCCTGATTGGAACTTGTTTTTAGGCCATCTCCCCTTAGCTGAGTAAAACTGTGTACCCAGAGGGAAAGAAAAATTATTCCAAAGACCAATAACTTTAACTCTAGAATCTAGGAATCTTTTGGTTTCCATCTTGGTTGAGGATCAAGCAAATTGAAGATATCTTAGTTGGATAGGTGACTCAGGGGCTTGATGTCATTCGGATTGCAACCCAATTCTTTGAGGAATTAAAAACAACTGTCCTGGGCTGGCCCTGGGCTCTAGTGGTTAAGTTCACACTCTCAACTTCAGTGGTCCAGGGTTCACCAGTTCAGATCCTGGCCAAAGACCTACACACCATGCCATGCTGTGGCAGCATCCCACATAGAAGAATTAGAATGACTTACAAATAGGATATACAACTATGTACTGGGGCTTTGGGGAGAAACAAAACAGGAAGATTGGCAACAGATGTTAGCTCAGGGCCAATCTTCCTCAAAAAAAAGAACTGTCCTTTTTTTTATATAAATTGAGACTTTCAAGAACAGAAATTCAGCTCTAGAAGCAATTCAAAGCCCACTTGTCCTTTTTACCACTCCCAAAATCTATTAATCTCAAAGGGCTTGTAGATATTGTAAAAGATCTGGACTTGGGGAGCAAATGTCCTTCTTGGTGGAACTTTCTTTCTCTGTGCCTTTTGAGATGTAAATGTTCTACCTGGCCTTCTCTAGGAACCGAGGTAGTTATTATCAGAAGGAAAAAAAGACAGAAAGGCTTTTTGAAAACTAGGCCTATGACGAAAAAATTAAAACTTTCACTAATTAAAATATTAGTGAAAATTTTAATCCATCTGAACAGATAACCTTAACTTATTCCATCTGCCAGAAACACGATTTGCATCTAACTATGCTTTTATAAACTACTGAGTTTTGTATTATCGCACCTGCCTCATGGCTAGAATTTTAAAACAAAAGCTATGAGATCTCTGTTCGCATCTGTCTGTATGTTTATGTATGTCTATGTATTTATATTATAAATGTGTAATATTTTCTACCTCCAAATGGCATTATTTATAAAGAGCTCTATTCACGTTCACATGATCTAGGATAATGTTTGATAATTAAAAGCTAGTTTATGTTTGTTGGTTTAATTAAGACATGCATGTCTTTAGAGCTATTAATATTCAATATAATGCAGACATACTTTTATTCTACCTATGTTTACTAAAAGTCCAATAAGCTCATGTTATCTCTGTTATAGAGTTTGTCAGCAAGAAAGATAACTTAAGATGATAGCTGTTTAATGTCTCATGAAATTTTCTTGAGTAATCTAAACATAATTATTAACAAGTAAATTAAGTAGATAGATGTAAATAAGATAAAAGCTTATAAATGCAATTTTTAACAATAATACTTTATTGTGTGTCTACTTAAAATCTCTTTGGTAACTTGAAATCTTAAAGTTATACTGAGATAAGTTAAGTGATGGATATTCATTGAATATCTAGATCATTTTCAGATAGGATAAAATACTGAAACATTAATTACTGAACATAAGTTTTGGCTTCTTTTTACAGAGGAACTAAAGGTATTTGGGTCTATTAGTAAACATGCTTTGTGCCACAGTGAAAAGTTTACTATGGGGAAGAACATACTTATAAAAATCATTAAAAGTGTTTATAAATTTGCCAATCCATGGAATGCTAGTGTAACAGACAGTCCATAATTGCTTACTTCTTAGTTTTCACTAGGAATTAAGAATTCTAAAGGTTAAGAATTCTAATCAATATACTTAATTAAAACTGCTTAGAAATAATGAGTGAAGGGAAACAATTGTGTATGAAAGGCAGGTAAAAAAAGTAGAACGACTGTTTGTTCCAGAATGAGAAAGGGAAAAAACATAAAACACAACCTGAATGGATAGAAAAATGTTGTAGAATGTTTGTGGAAAAGCAATATTGAGAAAGGAATTTTATGTGTGGTCAAACTGGCTAAGATTGAAATGGATTTAAGTTTTAAAAAGTGTGTTTCAATATCAAAAATACACTGGTGCAAAATTAGAATTTGGTTTTCTCTGTTAAAAGGATAAAGTTTTCTTAGATTGCTGGTCTGCTCTTAATAAGAAATTGTAAACAAAAGTTTTTCTTTATCTTCAAAGTAATCTGCCTGGAAAGCAAAGATTTTGTATCTAACCACAATAATTGACTGTGCTTCACACTGTCTTTATCAGGTCTTTGATTAGTCAGGAAAACCAAGACTTCTCAATATTAAAAGAGCTGAGGTTTTCTTTCTTTTTTTTTTTACAACTATGTAATTTCCTGTATTTGCCTTCAAAGTCTTTAATTGTCACTTTGGTTAAATGGATATTTTTGACAAATGTCCCCAAAATCAAATTCTAAATGAAGTCTTTTTGACCACAAACTAACTTTGAAATTTTCCAGAGGGTCCCTGGAGAATCTCAAAGGATTTGTTTCTCACCTGATGTTAAACTACTTAGGTTTATTTATCATCGAGTGAGAATCATTCCAGGAGTTCAAGGGTGTTTTAACATTGAAAAATCCATTAATGTAATGTACCATATTAATGGAATAAAGGACAAGATCCACGTGATCATCTCAACATGCTGCAATAGCAGATGGCAAAATCACACATCTGTTTGTGATAAATACCCTTAATATACTTTCCGTTAAGGAGATTTCCCCAACCTGATGAAAGACTTCTAAGAAAGACCTACAGCTAACACCACACATAATGGTGAAAGGCTGAATATTTTCCACCTAATATTGAGAAGAAGATGAGGATGTGTATTCTCATCTCTGCTGTTCAACATTATACTAGAGGCTTTAATTAACGCAGTCAGGCAAGAAAATGAAATAAAAGGCATCCACATTAGACAGGAAAAAGTAAAACTTTTTATTCACAGACAACATCGTCACGTAAGTGGAAAATTCCAAGGAATAAAAAGGAACTATGAGAACTAACAAACAAGTTAAATAATGTCACAGGATAAAAGATCAATATGCAAAGACCACCATTTTTTCTATATACTAACAATGAACATCTGAAAGTGTAATTAAGAAAGCAATTCTATTTACAATAGTATAAAGAATGAAATTATTAGAAATAAATTTAATAAAAAGTGCAAAATCTGTATGTTAAAAATTACAAAACATCACTAAGAGAAACTAAAGAAGATCCAAATAAATGGGAAGGTACTCTATGTTCATGGATTAGAGGACTCAATATTGTTAAGATGGCACTTCTCTCCAAATTGTTCTATAGATTCAATACAGTTCTTATCAGAATTCCAGCAGCCTTTTTCTTTTTGGTAGCAGTTGACAAGCTGATTCTAAAATTCATATGGAAATGCAAAAAATTCAGAATAGCCAAAGTAATTTTGAAAAATAAGAATGTTGGAACACTTTCACTTTCCAATTTCAAAAGTTACTCTAGAGCTACAGTAATCAAGACAATGTGGTACTGGCACAGGAATAGATAGGCCAATGGAAGAATATTGAGAATCCAAAATGTTTTGGTCATTGACTTTTCACTAAGATTCAAAGGCAATTCTATGGGAAAATGAGGGCCTTGTCAACAAATTTTGCTGGGTCAATTGAATATCCTGATGTGAAAGATAAACATAGACACTCGCTTTAAATAATACAAAAAATTACATTGATATGAAACAAAGAATTAAATGTAACAAATGAAGGTATAATGCTTTTAGAATAAAACTCTATCCCCAGGATTTTTATAGAAAAACAACCAGTAGCAATTGTTCAACAACACAGATGCCAGAGGTGGTGTTACCAGGTGGGACAAGCAAAAACCTAGACAGAAAACTTCAAAGAAATATTTGAAAATGAAATGTCCATAAGGGATTTTGAAAAGCTCTGAAAAGTTCCTGGAGATCTAGAAGGCCACGTGCATGTGCACTGCTGTGCACATGCCCAAGAAATCCCTGAAAAGGCATTAATCACTTACCTATAGCTACCTTTGAGGCCCTGCATAAGCAGGAAGTGAAAGTTAAAGCAGAGTTGTAAATTACTGGAGGATTGAAGACATGCCTCAAACACACACTCTCACACACCTTTGCAAAGGTTGGGAGACTTACTGGTTCAAGACATTTAAGAAAATCTCTGTCCTGTCATTGGTTGGCCACCAAGAAAATCAAGCAGAGATTTCAGGGACCACACACAATGGGGAATACAGACTTTACGGAATTAGTCCAGAAGAGTCACTAACAAACAAACAGCAAAACGACAACAACAGCAAAGGAAATATTTGTCCAACCAAAGATGTATATATGAAGATTCACATCAGTTTTATCTCTATTATCCAAAACTCGGCAATAACCCAAATATTTATCAACAAGTGCATGATTAAACAAATTATGCATTTCCACATAATAGAATTCCACTCAGCAATAAAAAGAAATGAGCTTGAGGCTGGCTCGGTGGTGTAGTGGTTACGTTTGTGTGCTCCACTTCGGTGGCCCAGGTTTCATGGGTTCAGATCCCAGGTACCAACCTACACACTGCTCGTCAAGCCATGCTGTGGAGGCATCCCACATACAAAATAGAGGAAGATTGCAATGGATGTTAGCTCAGGGCCAATCTTCCTCACAACAACAAAAAAAGAAGAAGAAATGAGCATAGCAACATGGATGAATCTCAAAATAATTATGCTAGTGAAATAAGTCAGAACAAGTACATACTATATGTATTTAAATAAATGAACTTAAGCAAATAAATCTAACTAAAACTTTAGAAAATGTGTATTAATCTATAATGGCAGAAATCATATTATCAGTTGGTTAGGGATGGTGGATCAGGGCAGGAAGAAGGGATTGCAAGGAAGCAAAAGTCGAGGAAACTTTTGTGAGTGATGGCTATACCTACTGTCTGGATTGACATAATGGTTTCATAGATGTGCATGTATGTCAAAACTTAAAAACAATACACATAAATAAGTGCATATTTTATATGTCATTTATACCTTAATAAAGGTGTTACAAAAAATCATGTCAACTTGTTACTTTTAAAAGGTATTTAACAGAGGTCTCTTGGGAAGAGGATATGTGTCCCTTCTACTCCTGCTTCTTACCTTGTCTACACTTCTATGAGTACCCTGCCCCTTTGTCTTGCTTCCTTGTGGCCCAGGACATGTCAAAAGCATGAAAGAGTGTGGCAGTCAACAGAAGCTTGATTTTCCTTACATTATTTATCCTCATCAGTCCTTCTTGAGGAGACACTCATCCTGGACATCAAGAGATTAGATGCCAAGGAGGCAGGTTTGAGAGCAATTCTTGATTCTTTAGTGAGGACTGTGGAAAATAGAGAAGCAGCAAGTATGTGGATCCTCAGGAGTAGACCTGAGGCAAGTCCCTTTTGACAACCAGAAGAGATGTCTCAAAAAAGACCCTTGAGATCAGGAGTGAAGGCTAACACTTGGCTTCCACCAGGTCTTGGTCAGAGCTCAGACAGTTGGTTGCTGAACTTTTGAATTTGGGGTGGACACAAGCATAGGAAATGGTAGGCAGTTGGCCCCTAGAAGGGAGGGTTGGGCTGGACAAACTGACTGGCAGAAACATCCAGGAATTCTGGGGATGAGAGGAAGGAAGTTAGAGACATGCTCTCCCCTCTTTCCTCCCTTTCCTCACATATATATCTCCTAGGAGGACTCAGGTCCTGCTTGACTCAACATTGATTCAGTATTGACATAGGGAAGTCAAAGCAGTCAGGGGGTAATGCTTTGGCAGAAAGCTGAATGCCAGTACTGCAGAGCCAGTCTGGCGGTAATGTATCTGAGGTCTGGCTGGGATTGGACGACATTGCAGAAAGTTGAGGCTACAAGAATTCCCTTCTTTTAGGAACCAAGGGGATGGGATATTGGAAACAGGATGGATACCTGGAACTAAGTCCAGGTGGCATGGTGGCAGAATGAAGGGTTGAACATCAGTAGACTAGAGGACTGGAGAGCTGGGTCCCTGCTGTAAACAATAGTAGATATGGTTGTAGGGAGTGCCTAGGAGCTTTGATTGAGAAATTGTAACAATATAGGGATTTCAGAAGTATCTTGTCTCATTTTCTTCTCTATCTTCACTTCTAAAGCATGTCAAAGTTGAAGGGGTTAAGGAAAAAATAATGTAAATCTTTTTGATTGACAATCAGGGACAAGGGTACTTCAGAGGCAGAGTTGGGGGAAGTGGAAAGAGCTCTATTCTGCTAAGCTTTCCAAGTATCTATATCCATTGCCATAGTGACCATGGATTAAAGCTCAAATTGATAAAGTGGCTACCCAAGTGCAAGACTGAGCAGAAATGGGGTGCTTGGAGAGTTCAGAGAAGTCTTATGGAAATCATGCCAAAAAAAGTCCTAGGAGTCTGTTGTTAAAGTGTCAATTCTCTTGGAAATGCTGTTCTCAGCCCAGCCATAGTCTTAGTCACCATATGGGATCGTGGTTAAGGGAATGGAGAGATGGTAAAAAAAATGGAGGAGGAATGGAGAACAATTCTTACTCTACCTTTCTCTGCCTTCTTCTTTTCTGTTCAACCAGAAGTCTACAAGTGGAGGTTGATGAGAGGGAAATTGAAGTTGAGTCTGTGTGATTCACCAGGTTCTGAGATAAGAACATTATCTTTTTTTTTTTTTTTATAGAATTTCTTACTTTTTTTTTTTTTTTTTTTTTTTTTAAAGATTTTATTTTTTTCCTTTTTCTCCCCAAAGCCCCCCGGTACATAGTTGTATATTCTTTGTTGTGGGTCCTTCTGGTTGTGGCATGTGGGACGCTGCCTCAGCGTGGTTTGATGAGCAGTGCCATGTCCGCGCCCAGGATTCGAACCAACGAAACACTGGGCCGCCTGCAGCGGAGCGCGCGAACTTAACCACTCGGCCACGGGGCCAGCCCCAAGAACATTATCTTAAATTGCAAACTTTCATGGAAGATAGATTATACCAAAGCTCCCACATAAAGAGATTTCTGATTCTACACAAATTTAACTATGTGTGTGATTATTAAACATATATTCTATGAAGGATTCATACTCCTAAGCAGATATTTACAGTGACTCAGTATAGATGGGGAATGGGGTTCCTGTGGGAGAGATATGGTCAAGATCATGAAATGGTTAGAATTTACCTGGTTGGGAAATCAAGGAAAGGGATTTATTTTCTCAGACTTGTTGAGAGACAGGCTGGGGAGAGGGTAGCAGTTGTGGAGAATCCAAAGGAAAACATCTTGGAAGTACGGCAGGCAAAGTGAGGAGACTGATGTGTGATTCCAGGATGGAGGCAAAGGTCATCTGTGGATCCCATGGGTCTCCCTACCTACCTCACTCCTCATCATGTGACCCAGAAAGAAGAGTAGGCACTGTACAACGCATCCACCCTTAGTTTGTCCAGCTCAGTAAATCAGGCCTCTCTAGAATGAACCTTGACAGAAGCCCCAGTCCAGATGTATGGCAGAAGTGTCCTCCTTGCCAGAAGCTAGGCAGAATTCCTCAAACACGACCTCTGGAAGGTCACTCTTTTTTGCCCTCTTACTTTGTTCCCTTTCTGTCTGCTTCTCTCTCTCTCATACTCTTTCCTGCCTTTCTTCCTCTATCCCTTTTCTTCTATATCCTACATCCCTTCTTTCCTCCTCCTCCTCCTTCTTCTCCCTTTTTCCCATTCTTTCGCACAATCTTGCCATGTTCCCTACTCCCACTCTCTAGTCTTGATCCTCTTTCTTTTTCCTCCCTTAATCTCACTTCCTCTTACACTGTCCTTCACTCTCCTTTCTCTCCCTTTTCTCATCTATACATTTTCTTTTCCATCTCCCTCATATCCTTCTGCTGCTCCTCCTCTCTTCATTTCCCTTGACAATCCTCTTTTGCTCACATCTCTTTTTTCCCCATAATTTCAGTTTCACTTTTGCCTTGTTTCCTCTTCCTCATCCATGTTTTCAGAGAAACAAGCTCACATCTGGTCACTGTTGGAGAAACTATAAATTCAGTTATTCCTTCAACAAGCATTAATGTTTCAAGTACTATGGACATAGATGTAAAGAATATAATTTGAGCCTTAGTCTTTATGGGTGCTTATATTCTAGTTGGGCAACAGGCACTGGACAAATAGTATCAGAAGTATATTGTACAATTATAAATTGTGCTACATGATAAGAAAGCAAAGTACAGGAAGCTATAAAAGCGTCTAGCAGATAAGTTAATTTAGCACTGAGAGCTAGTTTAGATGGAGAATATCAAGACATGAGGGATGAGTCAGAGTTAGCCAGGAGAAGCCAGAGGGAAACAAGATTCTAGAGAAAGAAGGGCTCAACCTGTCTGAGAAAGAGTCTAGATCCTTGTGGGGACAGACAGGAATGGCTGAAGCGGAGTAAGGAAAGTAAACAGTGTCGCAAGGTGAGAGCTGAGAGGTAGGCAATAGCCAAATCAGACAAGATCAATTAAGAGTCTCTTCAAGGGATCTTGAATTGTTCCTAGGAGCCTTGGGAAGGTTTGAAGCAAAATAAGAATAGATTCTGATTTATTTGAGTCATCTTTTGAAGTGACTGGATTGAGTGGAAGACAAAGGTAGATACAGGAAGATCTGTTGTAGTAGCCTATGATAGATCATAGTGGCTTGAATCAGAGAGGTGGCAGCCAAGATGGAGTGATGTCATTGGATCTCTGGTATATTTACAGTGTAAGATCAACAGGTTATATCCATGGATTAGACAAATATGTGACTTAAGGAAATTATTGGCTCATGGTGCCACTTACTGTGATAGGGAAGACTTAAGAAGGAACAAATTGACAAAACGTTATAAGTTTTTATAAGGAACATAGTAAGTTTGGGACAAGTTAATTTTGGGAAAACTAAATCATCCAAGTGGAGATGGCAGGTAGGCAGTTAGTTTGATAAGTGTGGTCCTCACAAGAGACATCTGGGTTAGAGACATTGGTTTTGGATTTGTTAGTATATTGAAGATATTTTTGAACCTCTTCCTAGGTCTGATCACATCACACTGCTGATATATTACAGAGAAAGCGCTGAAGAAAAATATGCAGCAGACAAGGGAGGGTGCTATCCAACAGATGAGGAAAGTCATCCAGCCAGTCAGAATTGATGTTCGCCTTTGGTGACCAAATGCTGAAGTTCCTCCTAGCATTAGTTTCCTTTCCTATGCAGACTCCTGGCAGGAGCGATGCCAGAACAATTGTGAAATGAAGAAGGGTTTGCTTTGGATTTTGGAAAAGTGTCAGTCAAATTTGTGTCACCTCACATCTGTATATCATTTTCTGCTTTTTTTAGTTTCTCCAGTCATCCTGGAATCATAGCAGCATGTGTGTATTTGGGTAGGACCCCAGTAAGTGCTCCTTGCACGTTCCATTTTGCATATTGAGAAATCAAGCTCAAAGAAATCCAGTGACCTGAGCAGGCACATGCAGCTAGTGATAGACTGGCCTGGCACTCTATCTCAGGAATTCTGAAGTCCAGTCCAGCTTCCTTCTGCAGGACCATAGCTTCTTCAGGCCTCAGCCCGGGAAGGAGCCTGGGCAAATATTTACTCTGAATCAGGGCTTGACATGGCTTAAACACACAAGTGCTACATTGTCCTGGTCACCCCAGCAGGCACCAAGAAGGTCTCAGGGGCAGCGTGTTTGTGTGGTTATTTGGTTTTTTGCTCCACTGTGTTGCTCTGGATTCTTAATTGGACTCTTGAGGCCTTCCAGGGCTATTTTCATTCATAGATATCTGTCTAATTGTTATTTTTTGTGGGAAGACAAAGGCTGGTATCTACTACTCTGCCATCTTGCTGGTGTCACTCTTTTCTTTTTTAATGAAGGCATTTATAGCTATAAATTTCCCTCTGAGCATTGCCTTTGCTCTATACCTTAAGTTTTGGAATGCTGTTGTGTTCATTTTCTTTCTTCTGTGATTCTTTCTATTAGCTTTTTAGTACTGCAATATTTTATTTCCACATATTTGAATATTCCAAATTTCTTTCTATTATATTCTAATTTTATTCCATTGTGATCAGAAGACATACTTTCCTCTTAAATGTATTGAGGTTTGTTTTATGGCCCAGCAATTGTTCTATCCTTGAGAATATTTCACGTGAACTTGAGGAAAGTGTATTCTCGTATTGTTGGGTGGAATGTTTCATATATCCCTGTTAGAATTATTTTGTGTAAAATGCTTCTGAAGTATACTGCTCCCTTGTTCATCTTCTGCTAGTTGTTCTATCCATTATTGAAAGTGAGTATTGAAATCTCTACTACTATTTCCCCCTCAATTCTGCTAGCCTGTGCTTGACATAGATTTTTGGCCTCTTGTTAGGTACACACCTGTTTATAATAGTTATTTCTTATTTATGGGTTGGCCCTTTTATCATTATATAACATCCTTCTTTGTGTCTAGTAACAGTTTTGTTTTCAAGTCTATTTTGTCTGATATTAGTGTAACCACTCCAGATTTCTTATGGCTGTTGTTTGTGTAATATATCTTTTTACAACCTTTCAATTTTAATTTATTTGTATCATTGAACATAAAGTGGCTCTCCTGTAAACAGAATATAATTGAATTCATATTTTTTATCCTGCCTCACAGGATAAAATTTTTATTAAATTGTTTAATCCATCCACATTTAATTCTATTTTTGATGTAGCTGGATTTACGTCTGCTATTTTACTTTTTGTTTTCTATGTGTCATGTGTTCTTTTTTCCCTCTGCTCCTCCTTTACTGATTTCTTTTGCATTAATTGAATATTTTCTAGTGTAGTTTTTTAATTCACTTAATGATTTTTCACTATTATAGTGAAAAATATTTTTGACATATTTTCTTAAGGGTTTCCCTAAGGCTTACCATATACATCTTAACTTACCAGAATGTACTTTGGATTTATATTAACTTAATTCCAATGAGTAAAATAAATATTACTCCCATATAGCTCTATTCCCTCTTACACCTTTTTGTGAAATTATTGTTATACATATTACATCTATATGTTTCTTTTTTTTGAAGTTTTATAACTTTATTTGACAATCAGCAGTTATTTCTCATCTACATTGACTATCTGTAGACTTTTGAAAGTGGCGAGAAGTACATAGATAACCAATATATAGAGCTTATTTGGTGGATTTTCATCCTCATTACATTTTCTGGACAACTTACACGAATGCAGCATGGGACATTCCTTATTTCTTTAGCCTGGGTGGTTTTGTTAAGTTTGGTGTCAATGTGCACATCTGGAGTTCCTATGTCCTTCATGGAAAATTTTTGGATCTCTTTGAGTGCCCGAGGGGCAGCTTCTTGAAGCTCACTTCATGGATGTGCTTGTGAATGTTGATGGTATATTTTATGGTCACTACCTTGTTGGTGGCAGAACGGCTCTTCTTTGTAGGAGCCATTCTGCCAGGCTCAGGTTGAAAAGGAAGCTATCTATATGTTTTAAACTAAATGATTCATTTTTATAATTATTTCTGTATATAATTTTATGTCTATTAAAAAATGTGAGAAAAAAAGAGCAAGTATATATTTATAGAGTTTGTTATATTTACCTTCTTTTTGCTAGCTTTATTGAGATATAATTGAGAAATAAAAATTATATATATTTAAGAAGTACAATTTGATGATTTGCTATATGTGTACATTGTGAAGTAATCACCAAAATCAAGCTAATTAATATATTCATCACCTCACATAGTTACCATATTATTTTTCCTTTATGTTTTGTGATGAGAACACAAGATTTGCCCTCTTAGCAAATTTCAAGTATACAATACAGCATTGTTAACAACAGTTACATTGATGTACATCAGGTCTCCAGAACGTATTCGTCTTGCATAACTGAAATTGTGACTCCATTACTGCTGTCTTTTGTCCACCACAGGCCTCTGTCATTTCCTCATTTTCATGTCCTTCTTGTCCTGACCTGGAGGCTTTTTCAGGACTGCTGTCTCAAACTTAGCTGTTTCTTGATTTCCCATCAAAAGGAATAAGAAACTCTTGAATGCTTTCCCATACCAAGCTGGAATACACAGAACTTGGGAAGTGTATTAGTTTTCTATTATGGCATAACATATTATTACTAACTTAATAGCTTAAAACGGCACACAATCATTACCTTACTGTTTCTGTGGATCAGGAGTCCAGACATGTCACAGGTGGTTTATCTGCTCAGGATCTCACATGGCTGAAGGTATTGGTCAGAATGCATTCTCTTAGATATCTCCGAGTCCTCTTCCACGCTCATTCAGTTTGTTGGCAGAATTCAGTTCCTTGCAGTTGTAGGACAGAGACTCAACTCATAGAGGTTGATCCTTTCTAGAGGCAATTCATGGCATAAATATTTGTTTCTTCAAGGTCATCAGGAAAGTGTCTCCGCTGCTTTGAGTCTCTTACTTTAAAGAAGGCCTCTTTTAAAGAGCTTGCATGATTAGATCAGGTCCACCCAGGATAATCTTCCTTCTCATTAACTGAAAGCCAAATGATTATAATTATATCTGCACAATTCCTTCATAATTGCCATATTCCTTTGGTTGGAATCATCTCACAAGTTCTGCCCTCAAGGGCAGAATCATCCGCCCTCAAGGGGAGGGGATTACATAAATGTGTGTATACCAGGGCATAGGACTCATGGGACCATCTTAGAATTCTGCCTACCGCAGCTGCCTAATATGTGGCTTAGCCATCGCTGCTCCACTCGTCAGAGGTGTTAGACCCAGCACTTTCTCCTCAACTTTCTCCTCAAGTTCTAGCCCTATAAGTGAGGCAATGGGACCTTCTGCTATGGGATTCTGTCACACTAATCTAGGATATCAGTATAGGTCGCCATAATCTGAATCTACTTGTTCTCAGTGCAGGGAATGTGGAACACTGTGATCCTTGTCAGGGATCCATCATCTAGCTAAGCTTCAGTGAGGCTAAAGTTATCCATCTCCTGTCACCTATTTGAATATTTTTATCCTGTTGGTTCTCAAAACTTGCTCTTGCATCATCATACCTTCTTCCCCTTTATATTGTTTGTGGTATGAAACTAAATGCTCAGGTTCTTAGCCTTTTGTCACTCAACACTCTTCCATTTTTTCCTCTCAAAGAAGCCCTGTTCTTGTGATCTGAAGCCTTGATTATCAAGATCATTTCTAATTTGAGTTTTAGGATTCTTCTTTATAATTTAAAGCGGATAATTCAAGTCATGATTCTAAGCTGCATTTTTCCCTTTACTGACAGCAGTGCATATAGAACATAATGTCTGCTATATGAAATATGACGAAATGGTACTCAGCCCAAGGAAGCACAGGGGGAATAAAACCTGAGTTTAAATCTTCAAACACTTTCTGCTTTAAATGTATTTCTAAAAACATGATTTTAAGAGATGCATAGTATTCCTTTTGGTGAATTGACATATTCGTAGAAGTTGACTGTTTTTGATTATTGCTATTTTAAAGAATACTTGCATAAATAATGCATTCGTAAACATTTTTATAAGTTAATATATTTTTAAAATTATTTTATTGAGGTCACATTGGTTTATAACATTGTGTAATTTTCAGGTGTACATCGTTAGACTTCAGCCCCTGTGTAGAGTGCATCATGCTCACTGCCAATAGTCTAGATTTTATCCGTCACCATACATGTGTGTTCCCCACCCCCCTCACTTTCTCCCCACCCCCTTCCCCTCTGGTAACCACCAATCTGTTCTCCTTATCTATGTGTTTATCTTCCACATATGAGTGAAATCATATGGTGTTTGTCTTCCTTTGTCTGGCTTATTTCACTTAGCATAATACCTTCCAGGTCCATCCATGTTGTCACAAATGGCAAGGTTTTGTTTTTAATATGGCTGAGTAGTATTCCATTGTACATATATACCACATTTTCCTTATCCATTCATCCATTGATGGGCACTAGGGTTGCTTTCAAGTCTTGGCTATTGTGAAGAATGCATCAATAAACATGGGAGTGTGTATATCTTTTGGAAGTAGTGTTTTCATGTACTTGGGATAAATACCTAAAATAGAATAGCCGGATTGTATGGTATTTTTATGTTTTGAGAAATCTCCATACTGTTTTCCATAGTGGCTGCACCAGTTTGGAAATTTTAGCCAGAGCAATTAGGCAAGAAAAAGAAATAAAAGGCATCCAAATTGAAAAGGAATAAGTAAAACTGTCACTATTTGTGAATGACATGATTCTATATTTAGAAAACCTTAAAGAATCCACAAAACAACTATTAGAAATAAATAAGGAATACAGTAAAGTTGCAGGGTACAAAATCAACATATGAAAATCAGTTGCATTTCTATACACTAGTAACAAACTAGCAGAAAGAGAAATCACTAATACAATCCCACTTACAACCACAACCAAAGGAATAAAATACTTAGGAATAAATTTAACCAAGGAGGTGAAACACCTATATACTGAAAAGTAAAAGGCATTATTGAAAGAAATTGAAGAAGACATAAAGAAATGGAGAGATATTCCATGCTCATGGATTGGAAGAATAAACATAGTTACAATGTCCATATTACCTACAACAATCTACAGATTCAATGTAATTTCAATCAGAATCCCAACCACATTCTTCACAGAAATAGAACAAAGAATCCTGAAATTTATATGAACAACAAAAGACCCTGAATATTGAAAACAATCCTGAGAAAAAAGAACAAACCTGGACATACCACATTCCCTGATCTCAAAATAAACTACAAAGCTGTAGTAATCAAAACAGCATGGTACTGGCAGAAAAACAGACACACAGATAAAAGGAACAGAATTGAGAGCCCAGAAATAAACCTACATTTATAGACATTTATAGCTCCGATAAGGGGTTAATTTCCAAAATATGTAAAGAATTCATACAACTCAACAACAAAAAAGCGAACAACCCAATCAAAAACTGAGCAGAGGACGAGAACAGAGATTTTTCCAAAGAAGATAAACGGATGGCCAACAGGCCCATGAAAAGACATTCAACATCACTAATTGTTAGGGAAAGGCAAATCAAAACCAGAGTGAGATATTACCTCATGTCTGTCAGAGTGGCTATAGTTAAAAAGACAAGAAATATAAATTAATATTTTGTATTTGAATTAAATTTATAGAAGTGGAATAATCTGTGAAAATAATCTACATGTATTTCAAAGTTTGTACATACACATATTGCCAAGTTGCCCCCCACAAATAGTTGCAGTGGTTAATAACACCACCAGTATCGGGAAGATAAAAACTATTTCACTAAATCCTCACCAACATCCTTCATAAACAGGAAAATGTTTTCAGAAAAAATGCCTTTTCTGGGAAAAAAATACATAATCACATAATATGTACAGATCAGAAATATGAGTTTCTCTTTTTACATGTGGGAAGCAACTTCCAATCAGCAAAGTGCCTACTGGAATTCCATATCATTTAAAAAAGTTATTATGAAAATTCTTGATAATTTAAAAACCATATTGTTTTTAATCTTTTCTAGATTGGCCAGAAAAGTAATGTCTTGTTTTTATTTTCAGATAGGTAAATTCAATTAGTAGGTAAATTCAATATTTTTAATAATTTATCGGTTGTATTGTCACCTTTATTAATTAATCACTGATTTAAACTATCTGCACGTTTTTCTTTTGAGGTGTTTTTATGCTTATTAATTTTTAGTAGCCCTTTAAAAAATTCATGATTTTTATCTTTTGTATTTCCAAAATGTGGCAAATATTTTTTAGTTTGTTATTGCAGTTTACATATACTTACATTATTTAGAAAATCCTTTTTATTGAAGTATAATGTACATAGAAAGTGCACAAGTTATAAATGTACAGGTCAACACATTTTCACACATTCAGCATACTTGTGTAACCAGCATGCAGATATAATAACATAATATTGCCATTATCCCAAGAATTCCACTCCTTGTCCATTTTTTACTATTATCCTCTCCCCTATCTTGATTTCTAAGGTCATGAATTAGTTTTGCCTGTGTTTGGACTGTATATAAGCAAAATCATGTAGAATGTACTTATTCTTTTGTATCTGCTTTTTTTTAGCTCAAAATTATGTTTATGAAATTCTTCCTGGTTGTTGTCTGTAGTTTCTTTCATTCTCATTGCAACATAGTTTTCTATTATGTAAACATACTACATTTTATTTATCTATTCTATTACTGATGGATATTTGAGGAGTTTCCAGCTTAGGGCTGTTAGTAATTGTATGGCTTGAATATTCATGTACACATCTTTTAATGAACACGTATACATTCTTGTTAGGTGTATGTCTGGGAGGTGAATTGCTGGGTCATATGATATGTATATTCTCAAATTGAGTGGGTCCTGGCAGACACTTTTTCAAAGAGGCTGTACCGATTTACATTCCCCTCGGCAGTGTATAAGAGTTTTGGTTGCTTTGCATCCTCAGCACTACTTACAAAATCAAATTGATCAATAACTTCCATTGTGGTTTATTTCTTTTTTAATGAATTCTTATCTGGTCAGATGCACATTCTGTTATATTGTCATTTAGTTATTTCTTTATTTTTAAAAATTTCTGAATACGATAGATGGCTTTTTTGGTATATCACATGACAGAATTACTGAAAGAGTTTCTTCCAAATAGTTAACACTTGTTTTCCCATTTACTGAGCCAAAGATTGCTGCTATTTTCTTTACTGTTAATTCTTTTTTTGCCTTTCTCAGGCTTTCTTGCTGAACAATTTTGAAACTTTGGCTTATTTTTAGCTTCTTTTGGTTAAAAGGAAAACACTTGAAGATATAAATTAGCCTAGTATAAACTTGGATGTTTTCTTTAACACTAGATATATAATATTTTTACTGGTGCCAGTTCAAACTAGCATATAATTGGATTTGTGAAATTTCACCTTTACCCTAAGCTGATTTAGGACAGGTTTATTGTTGTTTTTAATCTGTGGCTATGGGTGAAGGCAGCTGATGTGGAGTGGACTCTAGGGTCCCAGCATCAGTGTAGGAATATGGACAGCTGAGTCTCTGAGAGGGAAGCCAGGGATGGGACTCGTATGAGGAATCCTTGAGTCATTCATAATGTAGGGGGAAGTTGGAGACATGTCCTTAGCTCTTCAAGTCCTTTCCTTACAATTTACCCTCTGGTTCTCTCCTTTAGTTGCTCTGTGTTCCACAGGGAGGATATTGGCTGTGATATCCTTAACCTGCATCCTCCCTGAGGCCCTCTGGGGGCTGGGGCTGGGAAAGCTGGGGGCAAGAAATGATAAGGGAGGAGTAGGAGAGAATGTGGAAGCCTTGAAATCCTGTCCCTATAAGGGGGAGGAGTCCTTAAGGTCAAGGAAGAGAAGACTTTAGTGTTTCCTTGAACCCTGTGGCAACTAAGAACCAGAATCCAGATATGGAGAATCTTGAGGCCAGAACTGCAAAGCCAGTCTGAGGGCAGGTATTTGGGGCTTGTTAGCATTGAAGGTTATCCCAGATAGTTGGATTTTTAGGAAGTTGCTTCAGGATGTGGTAAGGGCCACAGAATGGGTAATTATAGGAGGGTTTGTAGGAGAGGTTGGGAATAGGAAGGGTGGCATGGATTACCAATCGGGGTGATTTAGAATGAGAACACAATGCTGGATTGGAGAAGACGGAGGCAGGGCTCCAGTGTGAATGCAATGATGGGAGTGCCTAGGAATCTGGGTTCTGGAATAGTTGCCATGTAGGAATTCCAGGAGTAGTGTTGGTCCCTGTCTCTTCCATGGGTGAACTTTCTTCTCTGCTTTCACTGTATTTCAGAATCAGAGGGAGGCAAGAAGGAGTAGAAAGAAATGTGTCTATTCTGCCAAGTGTTCTTAGTCTCTGGATCTCTTGTCAAGATATTCTTAGATTTAATCCCAGATGGGTAAATTGACCAGTCCAGTACCAAATGGATACAGAGGTGAGGGCAAGGGGGTTGAAGCTTTACAAGTGGGATTAATCTCACTCAACCTCACCAACAGACTTGGTTCACTTTTGGTGGAAGATGGATGGAGAGGTAGAGAATTAGACTGTGGTAGGGAAGAGTAAGAGGAATAAGATATAACATTTTCTAGCCCTCGCTCCCCCATTCTGTGTTTTTCCTTTTCTTTCTTCTCATAACCAGAAGTCTAGACAGGAAGCAGAGGTTGGTTACCAAGGAAACTGAAGCTGAACACACTTGATTTATGAGCTTGTGAGATAAAAACAAAATTGGTATTCAAAATGCAACAGTTTATGGAGGATGGGTGCTAACCAAACACGCACAGATACATTCATCCTTATAATTCTTTTACATACATATATAAATTCACAAAGATAAACACAGAGATTTTCCTAGAAGTTTAGTTCAGAATCACTCTATGGAATAGCCTTGAATCCGCCCTTGCGGCCTTCCACTTTCTCTCTTAGCTCCATGCTGCCAGTCTCATGCCTTGTGTCTGAGTCTGACGGAGTCCTGCCCATCGCTCTGTCAGCTAGAGGGAAAGGAACTGAGAGAAAAAGAAGGCATCATTTCACCTAGCTTTGAAAGCAACAAAAGTACAAACCACCCTAATCAAAATCTTCCCCTAGAGGTCCTCATAAATCCCAGAAAATCTAATCAAAGTATCAGTCTTTCAATGTCTAAATAATATGTATTTGTTTTTGATCAAATACCAGAGTCTGATGGAAATGTAGGCAGACTACATTCCCATTCCTTATACGTTGCTGCCTCTAGTGTAACAAATGTAGACCACACTCTCGACAGCTATGGGCAGCTCAGAGCAGTTTTTACATTTGAATGCTGTATAAAGGACTTTAGACATATCTGTGCTTTTCAAGATGTACAGATGAATAAATCTGTTCATCTTTTTTATTATAGAGGGCTGAAACGGGTAGTCTACCACTGGCCATAACATTCTTCTGATGATAAAATAGATTCTGTAATCAAAATTGCTTTTTGCTGCAGTCTCCATTGTTAAATTTTAATAAAATCCATCTTCTGCTTGCATATTCTGAAATGATTTCAGAAAGTTCATGTCGATGTTAACTGGATTCTAATCATGTGATCTCCACAGAGGCTTTAGAAATTAAAATGAATCTGCCTTTAAAGGAGGAAGTAAAAAGGTAGTGTTCATATCTGTTTGTCTGTAATCTCTTCTAAGACTGGAGGATTTTCCCTAAAAAACAGAAAACTTAGATTTGAGTAGGATTTTAGTGTGTGTGCACATGTAGAGGAGATAAGTGGCAGAGATAGTGTGTCTGTACGTAGGGTGAAAAGAATTGGTATGTACCTGTATTTTTTGAACCCTATTAAGTGTGAGATAATTTGCGTTGCTTATTTCATCTGCGAATTACTACCATGCAATAGGTTGGGTATCTGGTGCCGTTACTGAGACTTTCACAGACCATGTCTTAATTCTATGAGGCTAATTGCTTGTGGATGGCAGGGTGAACAACAATGTTATCGGTACTAAGATTTTCCCACCACTTTAAGTTGCCATAACCCTTTGTAGTTTGAAAGATGTTCTAATAGGGAAATTAATACTCATGGATCAGGTCTTCTTTCCATGCAATACATCATATAACCCTTCCCATGAACCCCCTGGTATATTTACTATTATTATCCTTAATTTACAAATGAGATACTTGGTGATGAGAATGGCCCAAACTCAGGTTTTCATGATTCTGAAGCCTGTGCTCTGAAATCAGTCCATATCTTGCCTACTTGTCACATTCTTCTGTATCTTTCATGTAATAAAACTGGAGAACAGTCTAGACTTTTAATCTCAGAAAGTTTTAATTTATAAAAGGAAAGTTTTATCGAGGCTATGTACAAGGTTTACCTGAAACAACAGGGAGGCCCGGAAACATCTCAATCCTTCCTCAAAAGAGACTATTTTATATATAAATTAAGTTAACCACCCTCCACGCACTAACTGCACACTCATTTCTCCATTTAGTCCTCTCTTCACTATAAAAAAAAAAAGATTTATCAAATGCCCACTATAGAGCCAAGATTCACAAGCTAAATTTGATGAAAAGCTGGGACATTAGCATGGTATATTAGTTTGCCAAGGCTGCCACAACAAAATGCCACAGGCTGGGTAGCTTAAACAAGAGAAATCTCATTTTCTCATAGTACTGGAGGCTAGAAGTCTCAGATCAAGGTGTTGGCAGGTTTGATTCCTTCTGAGACTTCTTTCTCCTTGGCTTTCAGATGGCTGCCTTCTCACTGTGTCTTCACATGGTCTTTCCTCTGTGTGTGCACATCCCTGGTGCCTCCCTGTGTGTCCACACTTCCCTTTCTGATAAGAACACAGTCAGATTGGATTAGGGCCCACCCTAACAGCCTCATTTTAACTTAATAACCCCTTTAAAGTCCCTATCTCCAAATACAGCCACATTCTGAGGTACTGGGGGTTAGGGCTTCAATATATGAATTTAGGGGCAACAAAATTCATCCTATAAAACATGGGATATGTGGAAAATCAGTCAGAAAATATTATACTCCTAAGTTGGAGATATTTGTTTTCTATTGACTTTATCGCCTCCTTGTGGATGTTTGGCATTTTGTGACATATATCACCTGCATATGAACACAAATTTTCAGATGTGTCCATATTCTTTAGATATCTTGCCACACAACGTATTATTCAGGACTTTCTCCCAGATCATCATCAGTAATACCAAAATTGCATAAATGCCATATGCCCACAAGAACAATTATTCTCAAATCCTTTTTCTGCTATCAACAAAATTCAGGTGTTAAGACACACTCATAGTAGTAACAGTAGTTCAACTCAGCTGTGATTATCAGTATCAAGGGGGTGGTAGGGGCAAGAAATGGCAGTTTGAAAGAACACACATGTCATGTGTAGTTGGATAAAGCTCCTGTTTTTGTCAGATCCAGGGAAGACTTACTGAAACATAAACAAAGGAAAAAGCATTCTAAGAGACTATGGTGCCCAGGTTATTAACAAATGGCTTTATAAAATAAATCGGGGCACTAGAGACTGTAAAATGGCATAATACTGGGTAGAACATAACCATAAAATTGCAGAGTTGATGCTAGACTCCTGCCTCTTAATTGAGAAGCTACTTATAATTTCCACGATTCATCCCCTTACAAGAGCTTTGCGCATTGGAAGCTCACTTGATCTCTCCTGTACTTCCAAATGCTCATTTTGCTGCCCCGAATCATCTCAAATTGTCTCAAGGCAGATGTTCCATAGATCCATCTGGGTTTTATGAATAATTAAAGTGAATCTCTAGAAAGGCTTGAGATGACAGTCTGAGCACAGGCTCTAGACATTTTATTCCAGCCCTAAACAACTAGAAATGATAAGAAGAATATACCTTTTAAAAATATAGAATGGTGCCAGAAAACAAGAAGGGGGGTCCTGGTGGGCCAGAAATCACGAGGAATCCCAGAAACACAGAAGGCTTATGAACTATGAATGACAAAATCATACCTCAAACTAGTCATAGGGGAGAACTTCTGTAAAAGTTGGGACTGTCTGACAAACCTGGGAGTTGCCCAAAGGTTGCTTTGAGCTTGAAGGTGTAGGACATAAGAGCAAGGACTAAGCCTTGGCAACAGAATTAGGTCACTAATTGCGATGCTGCAATAGGAAGAGCAATTGAAGCACGCAGTACAGGCATTTCTCTCCACGTAGGAAGCAGTCTCTTGTCCACAGTGTGAGATTCTGAGTGTTGGTGCTGGTGCCCCTGGCTTAGGGGCCCCAGGTGTCATTCTTTGTTGTCTGATGCCCCTCTTGTGGTGAGTGTCAACAGTAATCTCATGCCTGCTGCAAGGGTTACAGGACATCATTGTGTCATTTGAAAATGTTGTCAAGTTTAAGATGTTTTCTTGTTTTCCATGACAACCTCTTGTGTACCCTGAAGGGACCTCAGAATGTGTAAGTTAATGTGATCATAGTCCCTCCCTTTTGATACTATCAAAGAGCGTGAGCGTTAAAATGACCTTACCAGGTTTGTCTCAGAATTCAGTGGAGTGGACAAAAGAAAAATGTTTCTTACCTGTAACGCAAAGGCCTTATATTGAATAGGGGACTCAGTGTGTGTGTGTTTGTATGTGTGCGTGCGCATGTGCACACACACATGTGAGAATGATCCAGAACTCTTCTGAACATTTCATGCTTCATTTGATCACCCCCAATAACTCTGTATTGCAGGTCTCATATCCCCTCTTAACAAATAGGGAAATGAGGACCAAGGTCACAAAGTTAGTGAGCAGAATTGCTTGGATATAAACCCAAGCAGTTTAGCTCCAGAGCCCACTCTCCTAACGGCTTCACCCACCTCTCATGCTCTGAGAGATGGAAGTCAAGTGCTAAGAATAGGTCCAATTTGTCCCTGTACTACAACCACCCAGAATTTACATTTACTACCTCATATAATCCTCATTACAGTGCTATTAGATGTGAGCATATACTTATCCCCATTTTGCAGAGGGATCTCAGGGATCTCACAGCTTGTAATGTGGTGGGGAATAAAATAAAGCCCTTCACTGAACCAATATTTCCCCGGCATCAAGATTGGGTGTCAACATGTTAGTCCAGTAGCCACACTGAGGTCAGCCAGTCAACTATCCTTGACTCTTTTCTCTGCAAATCCCACACAAAGTGTGCCTAAGTCTATTCTGATATTTGTGGGGAAGATGGGAGAAACAGAAGATCATCCAGCCCCTGTACTTAGGGAGTAAAAGTTTGGTTCAGGGACAGAATCTAATCATACACAAGCGTATTAAAGAGCACATTAGATGCTCCATAATAGGAAATAAATTATAGGAGTTCAGAAAAAATACATGAAATGCTCAAAATAGGTCAAACCGTTAGATATATTATTGCTTATCTAGTGATTTTTATGCCGAGTAACACTTAGAAATAATCTTTCCTTTGCATTGTGGACTTTACCTTAACCCTCCAACATCAAATAATGATAAAATAATTACAATATGTATTGGGAACTTCCATATCCAGTATTTCAAACAGCAAAGGATATTTTCATGGACTTTATGTTAGTGTAGGGTCTGTATATGAGCATGCACCAGGCCCGTCTCCATGTGACTTATGATCAGGTACATTTTTAATATGCTTTGTGTTTCCTGAATTATTTTATACTAACTTAGACAATTTTGCCAATAATTTAGCAAGTTATATATATACAATATTTGGAGAAGAGGATCCTTGGTTGCCCTGTTTGCTGGAATGGAGCCAATACGAGAAATGGAATTACACTATAGTTATCAATCTGGTTATATGATCAATCAGTGATTTTCATTTTCATTTCAGATACAATTTTTCCTGTGAATTTAAACCCATAATGCGGGATAGAATTTCTTTGGAAGAGGGTGTGTGAAAAACCAATGTTATTCACCTTGACTGGATATGTGAATGTACTAGAAATCAAGAAAGATAAAAGAATACTTGATAAGAAATAAAAATATATGGGCACTTCCAGTTTCCAGTCAGGTACGTAAGGAGCCTGGAAGTTGTCACTCCATCCTAACAAGAAGTAAAAAGTTGAACAAACTGAAAAATCAACAACTCTTTTTAATCTGAAAGAGAACTGAGGTCACAGGGCAAACTGCTGCTCCCTAAATTGGAGAGACAGACAGGGAGATACAGTGAATCACAACTTAACGGAGCAGAAATCCATGAGCAGAAACCTCTGTGGGGACCAGTACTGGGGTAGAAAACCTGAAGTTTAATTGGTGAATTGCTGGAGACTCAGCATGGACAAGTGTCAGAGTTGAAAGTCCAAGTATGAAAGTTGAAACTTCAGTCATAGGGAGGCCCCACACTTTTGTGAGTTTCACCTCCAGGTCTTCACAGTGAAGAGCGGAGAACAATCCCCTCAGACTTCTGGAAGGAGGAGGGGAAAAGTAAAAATGCTTAAATATGTCACAGAATTCTCTTCTTCTTAACAAGGTCTGTCCTCAAGAGCAGTCATTTTACCAGAAACAGACCTATTGGGGTTTTCTCAGAGCAAATCTGTACCACTTGAGGGAGTAAGAAAAAAGAAAAAACCGAGAAGTGCTTGTGAAGTTCACAATGTTTGATGATTACTGTTTATGTATAAGAGAAATGAATGACAGCAATGATACAAGGAAAGGACAGAAGAATTAAGAAAGGTATATTTTGTTATTATAAACTATTCACACTACTCATGATGTGGCATAATGTTATTTGAAAGTGGACATGGATTAGTTTTAAATGTATATTACATGTAAATACAAACTCTAAGGCAACCACTGAAAAAAGTAAACAAAAAGAAGTAAAAATGATATGCTAAGAAAGGAGAGAAAATAAAATCATATAAATGCTCAATTAAAGTCACAAAAGGCAAAAAAGGGTGAAAGACAAAAAGTAGGAACAACAAGAACAAGAGTAAAAAATAGAATCCAATAACAAATATGGTGGATATATTATTTCATCTATATCAATAATCACTTTAAATATTAATGGTGTAAATACGTCAATTAAAAGAGAGAAATTGTGAGAGTGTATCAAAAACAAAACCCAATTACACAGGACGCATGTTAGGGTCTCCACAAAACCACTTTAAATATAAATATGTATAGATTAAAAGTAAAAGGATAGGGGCCAGCCCAGTGGCATAGTGGTTAAATTCGCATGCTACGCTTTGGCAGCCTGGGGTTCATGGATTTGGATCCCCGGCATAGACCTGCATACTGCTCATCAAGCTATGCTGCAGCAGTGTCCCATATACAAAGTGGAGGAAGACTGGCACAGATGTTAGCTCAGAGCCAATCTTCCTCTCCAAAAAAAAAAAAAGGTAAAGGGATGGAGGAAGGTATACCATGCTAATGATAATCCAAAGAAAGCTGGAAAAGGTGTATATTTATTTCAGACAAAAAAGATTTAAAAGCTAGGAAAATTCTACTCACAAAGAGAGGCATTACATAATAATAAAGAGGTCAATTCTTCAGGAATACATAACAATCTTTAACATGTATGCACAGAACAACAGAGAATCAAAGTACATGAGGAAAAAACTGAAAAAGTCCTATCCAAATGCTGAGCATAGCCACCAGTTCCACCTGACCAGGCAACCTGGCCTGAGATGTCAAACTACCCTAGAGTATATCTTATGGCCCACTAGGGCAGGGAAGCAAGGCAGCAGCCTGACTCAACTGCTGAGCATAGCCTCCAGGCCTGCTCAACCAGGAAGCTTCACTAGAGAACTCAGGCAGTTGCAGAGCACATCCTACAACCCTACTCGGGTAGGGAGGTTGTCCAACTGTTAGCATAGCCTCTAACCTTGACTGACCAGGGAACCTGAACAGTGACCCTGGGCAGCCTCAGACCCCAGCCTATGGTATTGCCTAGCCATGAAGCCCAACCTACGGCCCTGCCCAATTGCTGAGCACAGCCAGTAGCCTTACCCAGAAAAACAGCCCAGCCAGTGGTCCTGCTTAATTTTGGCTTACAGCCTGTAGCCCCACCTGACCAGAGAGCCCATACAGCAACACTGCCAGACCAGAGAGCACAATCTCCAGCCCCACCCAAATGTGTGGTACAGGGGAGGGTCCCAGATAACCAGGGAGCCTGACCAGTGACCTCCCTCAACAGTGGGTGCCAGCCTGCGACCTTGCCCAATTTCAGGGCACAGCCTGTCAAACTTTCTGATTGCAGAGCACAGCCTGAGACTCCAAGTGACTGTGAAACACTGTCAATGGCCCTGCTTGAATGTGAAGTCAAACAAGCAACACCATTAAGTTGAGGAGCACAAAATGAGGCCTCATCCAACCAGGAGAGATTGCAGAGCCTGGCTTGCAGTTCTGCCCAATCACAGAGTCAAACCAGTGCCACTGTGCTGCCAGGGAACACAACCTGTGACCCTGCCTGACCAGAGGTTATGATGGGACCCAGATAACGGCCCTACATGACTACAGAGCACAGATAGCAGTCCCATCTGACTGTGGAGCCTAGCTAGCAGCACTCTGCTGACCTAAGAGTACAAGCACTGGCCTTGTCCAACTAGAGATCTTGATAACAAGCCCCACCTGCCCTCAGATGCTACGAGCTGACCTGTCCAGAACCCCAAGCAGAGCTGACTGGTGAAGGTCTTTCCCTGTTGAGGTAAGCCTATAAAGTCCAGAAGAGGAGACAGCTTCCTCAAATGTGCATATACCAATGCAAGACTACAAAGATCGTAAGAATTAGGTAAACAAGATGCCTCCAAAGTAAACTAATAAAGCTCCAACAACTGACCCTATAAAAGTGGAGATCTATGGACTGTTTAACAAAGAATTCAGAATAATTTTCTTAAAGAAGTTCAGTGAACTATAAGAAAGCACAAGCAATCGAATGAAATTAGGAAACCAATGCATAAATAAAATGACAAGTTCAACAAAGAAATAAAAACAATAAAAAAAATCACAGAGATCCTAGAGCTGAAGAATACAAAGTTCGAAGAACTTGATAGAGAGTTTCAACATCAAACTCAATCAAGCTTGAAATAGGATATTATAACTAAATATTTTTATGTAAACATCATGGTACCCACAAAGGAAAAACCTGTAGTAGATATACAAAATATTATGATAACAGAATCAAAGCACATCACCACAAAAATCATTAAATCACAAAGAGAGACAGCAAGAGAGGAAGAAAGGAACAAGGAAACTACAAAACAGAAAAAATGGCAATAGTACGCCCTAACCCATTAATAATTACTTGAAACATAAATGAATTAAATTCTTCAATAGAAACCTAGAATGGCTGAAAAAATAAAGAAGAAATCAATGATATGATGCCTATAAGAGACTCACTTTAGCTTTAAAGTGAGCCATATTTATTTCAGATGAAATAGACTTTAAGCCAAAAATGGTCATAAGAGACAAAGAAGGTCATTATAGAATAATAAAGAGGTCATTTCATCAAGAAGATATAACAATTACAAATATTTATGCCTACAACATTTGGACACTTAAATATAAAAGGCAAATGTTAACAGAAATAAAAAGAGAAATAAACAGCAATACAATAATGGTTGAAGATTTTAATGCCCCATTCTCAACAATGGATGGGTCATCCAGGCAGAGAATCAGCAAGGAAACAGAGGATATGAATAACACTATATACCAAATGGACCTAACAGACATATACAGAACATTCCATCCAACAGCAGATATACATTCTTCTCAAGCACACATGGCACATTCTCCAGGATAGATCATATGTTAGGTTACAAAAAAGTCTTAACAATAACATAAAAATTATATGAAGTATCTTTCCCAACCACAATGGTATAAAACTAGAAATCATCAACAAGAGAAAAGCTGGAAATGAAAATTGAACAACACACTCCTGAACAGCCAATGGATAAAAGAAGAAATCAAAAGTTATCTTGAGACTAATGAAAACGGAAACACAACATACCAAAATGTATGGGATGCAGCAAAAACAGTTCTAAGAGAAAAGTTTATAGCTTAAACACATACATTAAGAAAAAAGAAAGATCTCAAATAAACAACTTAACATCATACTTCAGGGAACTAGAGAAAAAGGACAAACTAAGCCCAGAAAGAAAGAAAACAATAAAACTATAGCAGAAATAAATGAAATTGAGAATAGGAAAAGAATAGAAAAGAGTAACAAAACTAACAGTTCTTTAAAAAAAATAAACAAAATTAAGAAACCTTTAGCTAGGGTAACCAAAATGTTAATTTTGCATCCTGCAACTTTACTGAATTCATTTATTAGTTCTAACATTCTTTGGTAAAAAGTTCTTTGGTAGAGTCATGAGGATTTTCTATATATAAAATCATGTCATCTGCAAACAGATACTTTTACTTCTCCCTTTCTAACGTGGATACCTTTTATTTCTTTTTCTTGCCTAATACTCTTGCTAGGACTTCCTTATTCTGTTGAATAGAAGTGGTAAAAGTGGTAATCCTTATCTTGCTCCTGATGGTAGACAGAAAGCTTTCAGCTTTCAATGTTGTGTATGGTGTTAGCTGTGGGCTTATCTTATATGGCTTTTTACCACATATTTACAATGGCACCAAAGCCAAAAAGTTCTTGGGAATAAATTTAACCAAGGAGATGAAAAATCTGTACACTGAAAATTATAAGATATTGATGAAAGAAATTGAAGAAAACAGAAATAAATGGAAAGATATCCCATGTTCGTGGATCCAAAGAATTAACAGTGTTAAAATTTCCATACTGTCCAAAGTCATGTATAGATTCAATGTAATCACTATCAAAATTCCAATGGCATTTTTCACAGAAATAGAACAAACAATCTCTAAATTCATATAGAACCACAAAGGACTCTGAACAGCCATAACAATCCTAAGACTAAAGTCAAGCATTACATCTCCTGACTTCAAACTATATTATGAAGTTATAGTAATAAAAACAGTATGATGCTGGCATAAAAAGAGACACATAGAACAATGGAACAGAACCAAAATCCCAGAAATAAACCCACACATAGACAGTCAACTAATATTTGACAGGGGAGCTATGTGTTAGAGCCTGACAATTAGCTTTTTTATTGTAATGTAAATGCCTGATATTAAGCTTTTGATTGCTGAGGCATCCACTCCAAAGACATCCATCTTGAATAAACATGTTGCCAGCTACACAACTAGAAAAAGACCCAGGCTGCCCTACCCATGAAGTTCCCCTTTCTGGAAAGCTCTGACTGACCTAGATAACTGACTGCTTGACTGATTGCTTGCTTTTCCCTTCCCATGCTTAAATTCCTGCTCTTATGTTTTAAACTCATCAATAAAGAGTGGACCCATGAAAGCCTAGGCACCCCACCGTTGATCCCAATAAAGGCAGAATCCCAGGTCTGTGCTCTCTTTCTCTCTCTCCCCATGACCTTGCTGTGTGGCCTCTGGCATGCTGTGTACATTCCAGGACCTGTGAGTAATAAATCTTGGATTTTCAAAATTCCCTGATGGTTGTTGCTGAGGTGCATTTTGCAATCACAATAAGAACCATACAGGCCAGTCCAGATACAACATTGACTTCGAAAGGGGAAAAGTCTGTGAGAGCTTGCCACAAGTAGTATGGGCCCAGGTGAGGGCCCCCAGGAATTTCTAGCTGATAGCATCATTATCAAAAGGCCAAGATTGACCCAAAACGGGAGCCAAGAAGACTCAATGGAGAAAGGGTAGACTTCAATAAATGGTGCTGGGAAAACAGGATATTCACATGCAAAAGAAAGAAATTGGACCTCTATCATATACCACTCATAAAAATTAACTCAAAATGGATTAAAGACTTAAACATAAGACTTGAAACTGTAAAAATCCAAGAAGAAAATATAAGGAAAAACATCCTTAACATTGGTCTTGGTAATAATTTTTTGGATATGACATGAAAAGCTCAAGCAGAAATGAACAAGTGACAGTATAGCAAACTAAGAATTCCCCTCACAGTAAAAGAAACAATCAAAAAAAGTGAAAAGGCACTCTAAGGAAGGAGAAAATGTTTGTAAACCATACATCTGATAAAGGGTTAATATCCAAAATATATAAGGTTCTCGTACAACTCAATAGCAAAAAAAGGAATAATCCAATTAAAAAATGGTCAAAGGACCTGAAAAAAATAAATTCCAAAGGAGATATACAAATGATCAAGAGATACATGAAAAGGTGTCCAACATCACTAACCATCAGGGAAACACAAATCAAAATCATGATGAGATGTCGCCTCACACCTGTTAAGATGGCTATTATCAAAAAGCAAGAGATAACAAGTTCTGGTGAGGATGTGGAGAAAAAGGAACACTTGTGCACTCTTGGTGGGAATGGAAATTGGTGCAGCTACTATGGGAAACAATATGGAGGTTCCTCAAAAAATTAAAAATATAACTACCATATAACACAGCAGTCTCAGTTCTAGGTATTTATCTTAAGGAAATGAAATTACTATCTCAAAAAAATTATCTGCACTCCCCATGTTCATTGCAATATTATTTACAATAGCCAAGACATGGAAACAACCTAAGCGTCTGTCAATAGATAGTTAATGAAAATGTGGCTTATGTATACAACAGAATATTATTCAGCCATATAAAAGAAGAAAAATCTTGCCATTTATAACAACATGGATGACCCCTTAGGGCATTATGGTAAGTGAAATAAGTCAGAAAGAGAAAGATAAACACTGTATGATCTCACTTATACGTAGAATCTAAAATACTGAACTCAAAGAAACAGAGAGTAGCTTAGTGGTTGCCAGGGGCATGGGAGGTGGAGGAAATGGGTGGATGTTGTCAATGGACACAAATTTTCAGTTATAAAATAAATAAATTTTGAGGATCTAATGTACAACATGGTGACTATAGTTGACAATACTGTATTGTATACTTGAAAGTTGCTGAGAGAGTAGATCTTAAAAGTTCTCACCACAAAAAAAGTAACTATGTGAAGTGATGGATGTGTTAACTAACCTTATTGTGGTAACCATTTGGCAGTATATGCATATATCAAATCATCATGTTGTATGCCTTAAATTTACACAATGTTATACATCAATAATATATCAATAAAACTGGAAAAAAGAAGACTGATAATGATAGAACTACAAGGAGAAATAGATGAATCTATTATTCTACTTGAAGACTTCCATACTCCTGTATCAGAAATGGAAAATCCAGTAGGCAGTAAATTAGTAAGGACACAGTTGATCTCAACAGCACCTTTGGTCGACTGGATATAGTGGACAACTATAGACTACTTCATCCAATATACGTTCTTCTCAAGCTCATATTGAACAGACCACATTCTGGGACATAAAACACTCCTTCACAAATTTAAAAGAATAGAAATAATATAACGCAACCTCTCAGATCACAATGGAATTAAAGTAGAAATCAATAACAGAAAAAAAGTTTGCAAAAAATCCCCAAATAGTTGGAGACTCAACAACACATTTCTAAATAACACATGGGTCAAAGAACAAATCTCAGGAGAAATACTTTGAAAAAATATCTCTAGCTCATTTTCTAACTGAGTTAGTTTTTTTCTATTCAGTTGTAGGATATCCTAACACATTTTGGAGACTGACCCCTTTTCAGATATATGGTTTGCAAATATTTTCTCACATTTTGTATGCTGCCTTTTCATTTGTTGATTGTTTCCTTTGCTGTGCTGAAGCATTTTAGTTTACTGTCTAGTCTCGCTTGTTTATTTTTACTTTTGTTGTCTGTGCTTTTGATGTGACTAAGAACTTGAATAGACAGTTTTCCAAAGAAGGCATACAAATAGCCAACAGGTAAATGAAAGAAAATGTTCAACATCACTAATAATTGGGGAAATGCAAATCAAAACTATAATGAGCTAGCAACACACACCTGTCAGGGTGGCTACTATAAAAAAAAGTGTTGGTGAGCATGTGGCGAAATTGGAACCTTTGCACACTGTTGGTGGGAATGCAAAATGGTGCAGTTGCTATGGAAACCAGTATGGAGGTTTCTCAAAAAATTAAAAATAGAGCTACCGTATGATCCAGCAACTCTGCTTCTGGATATTTACCCAAAAGATTAATAGCAGAATCTAAAAGTGATATTAGCATTCCTATGCTCATTTCAGCACCATTAACAATAGCCAAGATGTGAAAACAACCTAAATGTTTATTGACGGATGAATGTATAAAGAAAATGTGGCATATACATACAATAGAATATTATTCAGCCTTAAAAGAGAATGAAATATGTGACAACATGGATGAATCTCGTGGACATTATGCTAAATGAAATAAGTAAGTCCCAGAAAGATAAATACTGCCTGATTCCACTTACATAAAGCATCTAATATTGTCGAATTCAGAGACTCAAAGAGTGTAATGGTGGTTCCAGAGGCTAGAGAGAGGGTGGACTGGGGAGTTACTATTCAATAGGCACAATGTTTCAGTCAAGCAAGATGAATAAGTTCTAGAAATCTGCTGTACAACAACTATAGATCAACAATAATATATTGTACACTAAAAATTTGTTAAGAGGATATATCTCACGTTAAATGTTCTTTCCACAATAAAGTAAAATAAAAAAATAATGTACAAAAAAATTAAAAATAAAATACTTTGAACTAAACCAAAGTGGAAATACCACTTCACGAATTTTGTGAGATGCAGTGAAATCAGTGAGATCCAGTATCAAAACTGAACAGAGTCACATTGTAAGAAATGGGGAAGCAACAGAGGAAATTTCTGATCATATGGTAACATGCTGTTACATTTGTGCTCTTAGATATTAACCATATCATTTAACATCCTTGAAGTCTATTAACTCACTTGTAAAATAAGAAGATTTTTGTGAAGTGTTGTTAAAACCAATAAAGCAGATATGAATTATTTGTTACAATGAATTTTTGCATCCATGTTTACGAGAGATATGGATCCATAGTTTTATTTTCTTGTAATGTCTTTGTCTGGTCTTGATACTAGGGTAATTCTGGCCCATAGAATGAGTTAGGAAGTACTACCTCTGCTTCTATCTTTTGGAAGAAATTGTAGGGAATTAGTATAATTTCTTCCTTAAATGTTTGGCAGAATTCACCAGTGAACCCTTCCAGGCTGGGTGCTTTCTGTTTTCAAAGTTTATTAATTATTGATTCAATTTATTAATACATACAGTATGATTCAGATTGCCTATTTCTTTTTTGTGAGTTTTTACAGATTGTGTCTTTTAAGGAGTTGGTCCATTTCATTCAGATTATTGAGTTTCTTTATTATCCTTTTGATATCCATGGGATTTGTAGTGATTTCCCGACTTTTATTTCTGATATTAGTCATTTGTGTCCTCTTTATTTTTTTCTTAGTTAACCTGGGTAGAGGCCTAGTGATTTTATTGATTTTTTTCTATGAACCAGCTTTTGTTTTCATTGATTTTTGTCTATTGATTTTCTGTGTTCAATTTCATTGATTTTATGCTCTAATTTTTATTATTTCTTTTCATCTGCTTAATTTGGACTTAATTTGCTCTTCTTTTTCTGGTTTCTGAAGGTGGAAGCTTAGATTATTGATTTTAGACGTTTTTAGATCATTCTTCTTTTTAATATATGCATTCAATGCCATAAATTTCTCTCTAAGTACTGCTTTCACTGCATCTCAAAAAATTTGATAAATTGTATTTTTATTATCATTTAGTTCAAAGTAGTTTTTAGTTTTTCCTGAGATTTATTCTTTGAGTCATGTGTTATTTAGAAGTGTTTTGTTTAATCTCCAAGTATTTTGGGATTCTTTTTTCCAATTATCTTTCTGTTGTTTATTTCTTGTGGTCTGAGAGCATACATTGTATGATTTCCATTCTTTCAAATTCAGTAAGGTGTGTTTTATAAGCTAGTATGTGGTCTATTTTGGTGAATTATCTATCTGAACCTGAAAAGAATGTATATTCTGCTATTGGTGGGTGAATGAGTCTACAGATGTCCATTATATCCAGTTGACATATGGTGCTGTTGAGTTCAATCGTGTTCTTATTTTCTGCCTGCTGGATCTTTCCATTTCTGATAGACGGGTATTGAGGAATCATCTATTTCTCCTTGAAGTTCTATCAGGTTTTTTCCCACATATTTTGACACTCCATTGATTGGCACATACACGTTAAGGATTATCATGTCTTCTTGGAAAATTGACCTCTTTATATCATTATGTAATGCTCTTCTTTATCTCTTGGATTTTCCTTGCTCTGAAATCTTTTTTGTCTGAAATTGATATAGCTGCTGCAGCTTTATTTAGATTAGAGCTAGCATGGCATATCTTTCTCCACCACTTTGTCTTTAATATACATGCTTCTTTATATTTAAATGTGTTTCTTGTAGACAACATATAGTTGGATCTTGTTTTTTGGTCCACTCTGACAATCTATCTCTTAACTGGTATCCTTAGACCATTGACATTTAAAGTGATTATTGAGAGGTGGTCCAAGATCAAAACATAGGAAAATCCTGAACTCCCCTCCTCCCACAGACTTACTGACTCTACAGTTACATGTGGATAAATTTCCTCTGAAAACTAGCTGAGCAACTCCTTCACATTGGTAAATAAGAAAAGGGCCACATTGAGGTGAGTAGGAGAGGCTGAGATGCAGTCTTACCATAAACCTCACCCCTGGCACAATGACCTATGATCAAGAGGGAACTCACAAATGCAGAGCTTCTTCCTGAGGAGAAAAGGTTTCATATCCCACATTAAGTACCCCAACTTTTAGGTCCTGCACCTAAAAAACAAGCTCCCCAAACTTCTGGCTTTAAAAACCAATGGGGGTTGCATCCACAAGACCCAAAGGGCTGTAGCAACCTGAGAAATGCCTCTTAGAGGGCTTGCAGGCCGACTCACTCACCCCAGGGCCCAACAGAAGCAGCCATTTGAAGATCACCCAGCATTTATGTGAAAAAGATTCATTTGCTAATCTTAAAACATTGGCCTGAGGGGCAAGGGTCTGGTGGGATACTCTCTGGGTATGGAGGTGCTGGCGGGCACCATTTTTGCATTCCTCTTCTACCTGGCTAAAGCCAACAGGTGCCATTTTGCTCTAGACTATTTTTTTCTTGGTGAGTGCCATCTTTACCCTCCAAACAATGGGTGCAATCTTTGCACCCCGCCACTGCCTGATAAGCAGGTGGGTGCCGTCTTTTTTTTTCTTTTTCCTAGGAGAGTACCATTTTCATGCTCTTTCTCTGCCATTCTCGACAGCACCAGTATCTCCCAAAGGGGAGCTTTTTTTTTTTTTTTTTTCCTTTTTCTCCCCAAAGCCCCCCGGTACATAGTTGTATATTCTTCGTTGTGGGTCCTTCTAGTTGTGGCATGTGGGATGCTGCCTCAGCGTGGTTTGATGAGCAGTGCCATGTCCGCGCCCAGGATTCGAACCAACGAAACACTGGGTCGCCTGCAGCAGAGTGCGCGAACTTAACCACTCAGCCACGGGGCCAGCCCCCCAAAGGGGAGCTTTTACATGTGTCTAGTGCCCTGATTTTTGTGGCTGCAGCCCAGGGGATGACCCTTGATTGCCTGGCTCTGGAGGCCATGGGGGCTTGTGTTCCTGGGTCCCATGGGACTGTAACAATTGGAGAGACAGTTCTTAGGAGACTATCACCCCCAGGGCACTGAACTGATAGCAGACTAAAACACAGCCCCAGTCTTTCTGAGAAAGAGGCCTGTTTGTTTGTCCAGGAGCTTTGCCTAAAGGGAAAGCTTCTGCTCTGCTATACTTTTAGAGGCCATTGGAGGTGCTCTCAGGGAACAGACGCTGGTGGACACAATCTTTGTGGTTTCCCTCTGCCTTGCTCCATCTTGCTGATATCTATGAAAAAGGATCTTATACAATTGTCTAGCAACCCAATTTTTGCAGCTGTTGCCAGCAGACACCTCTATATAGCCTAGTTCTGGATGACAGCAGAGCTTATGCTCGTGGGTCCCTCAGGACTATAATAACAGAGAAAGAGTTCTCAAAAAGGTAACACCCTCAGGCCATAATAAGAAGCCACAGAATCAGTAGCTCAGTATTTCTGTGAAAGAGACCTATAAGCTTATCATCATAGCTGCAGCCTGAGGGGCAGCTTCTAATTAAAGACAAATCTAAGGGTTGAATGTAAAACCTTTCCAGTGACTTTGGAAAACAGGTGATATCTTCATGCTCTCCCTCTGCCATGCTCCAGAAAACCAGTACCTCTCAGAGGGGAGCTCTTACACATGTCTGGTGCCCCAGTTTTTATGTCTGGTGCTCCAATTTTTGTGGCTACTGCCCAGGGGATGCCCATTGAATGCCTGGCTATGGTGCCCCTTGGATGCCTGGCTATGATGTTGGGGGGTGTGTAACAATCAGAAAGACAGTCTTTGGCAGGCTACCACCCCCAGGGCACTGCACAGACAGCAGACTTAAATACACCTTCAATTTTTCTGTGAAAGAGGCCTATTTACTTGTCCTGGAGCTTTGGAGTGAGAGGCAGGCTTCAGGATTGGCACACATTTAGAGGCCTACAGAGGTGTCTCAGGAAACATAGCCAGGGGATGCCATCTTAATGTTCTCCTTCTGTCTCAATACAGCTTGCTGGTATCTCCCAGAAAGAAGCTTATACACTCATCTATAGCCTTGATTTTTGTGACTGTTGCCCAGGGTGCACCTCCATTGCCTGCTCTGATGGCTTGCAGGGTTTACACTTGTAGTCCCCCAGACTGTCATACTTTAAAAGCTGCTGCTTGAGGGTCTGGCTTCCAATCAGCCTGAATCTAGGTGCTGACTGAGATCCTCAACTTTGGAACACTGACAGGTCTTGGAACACCCTCAACAACTGGGAGCTATTAAAAATAAAGTTAGCTGTGTGGAAAATCACAAAGGTTTGACAGACAACCAAGGGCTAGCACAAGGTTGAATGATAAGGTTGATTTCCTACAAGGTCACTCCTTCAAGAGTGGGAGAAGTGGCTTTTTCATATAATACATAGAAACAGACTCAGAGAGTCAAACAAAAGAGGAAACAAAGGAATACGTTCCAAATAGAAAAACAAGTTAAAACCTCAGGAAAAAAATTACTGAAACAGATAAATAATTTACCTTATAAAGAGTTCAAAGTAATGGTCATAAAGATTCTCACTAAACTTTAGAGAAGAATGGAAAAACACAATGATAACGTCAAAAAAGAGATAGAAAATGTAAGAAAGTACCAAATAGAAGTCACAGGGCTAAAGAATACATCCTTCCAAAGCTGATTCAAGAAGAAATAAGGAATATGAATAGGCCGATAACTACTAAGGAGATTGAAACAGTAATCAAAAGCTTCCCAAAAAACAGAAGTTCAGGATGAGATGACTTCTCTGGTGTATTCTACCAAACATTCAAAGATTTAATACCTATTCTTCTCAAACGCTTCCAAACAATTGAAGAGGAGGCAATGCTTCCTAACTCATTTTATGAGGCTGGCATTACCCTGATGCCAAAAGCAGAGAAGGACAAAAAAAAAAAAGAAAATTACAGAGCTAGCCCTGATGGTCTAGAGTTTAAAGTTCAGCATGCTCTGCTTCAGGAGCCCAGGTTCAGTTCCCAGGCATGGAACCACAACACTCATCTGTCAGTAGCCATGCTGTGGTGGTGGCCCAAATAGAAGGACTTACAGCTATAATATACAACTATGTACTGGCTCTTTGGGGAAGAAAACAAAAAGACAAAGATTGACAACAGATGTTAGCTCAGGGTGAATCTTTCCCAGCAAAAACAGAAAATTACAGGCTAATATCACCAATGAACATAGATGTAAAAGTCCTAAACAAAATATTAGCTAACTGAATAAAACAATATATTAAAATGATCATAAACAACAATCAAGTGGGATGTATTCCAGGGGTGCAAGGATGGTTTAACATATGCAAATCAATCAACATGATATACCACATTGACAAAATAATAAAAATCATATGATCATCTCTATGGATGCAGAGAAAGCATTTGACGGGATTCAATATCCATTTATGATTAAAAAAAACTCTCAATAAAATGGGTATAGAAAGTACCTCAATATAATAAAGGCCATATATGACAAACCCACAGCTAACATAATCAAAGGTGAAAAACTGAAAGCTATTCCTCTAAGAACAGGAACAAGATAAGGATGCCCACTTTCACCACTCTTACTCAATATAGTCTTGGAAGTCCTACTCAGAGAAATTTGGCAAGAAAAAGAAATAAAAGCTCTTCAAATTGGAAAGGAAGAAGTAAAACTGTCACTATTTGCAGGTGACATAATTCTATATGTAGAAAACCTCAAAGAATCTACCAAAAAACTATTAGAAATAATTAACAAATACGGTAAAGTTGGGGGTACAAAGTCAACATACAAAGATCAGTTGCACTTCTATGTGATAACAAGGAAGTAGTAGAAAGAGAAATCTAGAATACAATCTTATGTAAAACTGCAACAAAAGGAATAAAATATCAAGGAATAAATTTAACCAAGGAAGTGAAAGACGCATATACTGAAAACTATAAGATATTGTTTAAAGAAATTGAAGAAGACATAAAGAAATGGAAAGGTCTTCCACAATCATGGATTGAAGTTAACCATAATTAAAATGTCTATATTACCTAAAGTAATCTACAGATTCAATGCAATCCCAATCAGAATCCCAATGACATTTTTTATGGAAATAGAACAAAGAATCCTAAAATTTATGAGGAAGAACAAAGGATTCTGAGTAGCAAAAGCAATCCTGAGAAAAAACAACAAAGCTCTCCAGCTTTGTTCACACTCCCTAATTTGAAAACATCATTATACTGACAGAAAAACAGACACACAGGTCAATGGAACAGAATTGAGAACCCAGAAATAAACCCCCATATTTGTGGACAGCTAATTTTCAACAAAGGAGCCAAGAACATACAATGGAGAAAGAAAAGTCTCTTCAATAAATGGTGTTAGGAAAAATAGAGAGCCACATGAGAAAGAATGAAATAGACCATAATCTTACATCATACACAAAAATGAGCTCCAAATGGATTAAAGGGTTGACTGTAAGACCTGAAACC
The DNA here is from genome assembly GCF_021613505.1 of Equus quagga. Taxonomy (NCBI): domain Eukaryota; kingdom Metazoa; phylum Chordata; class Mammalia; order Perissodactyla; family Equidae; genus Equus; species Equus quagga. The sequence goes on from NC_060276.1 coordinate 80,893,258, forward strand.
ATAAAACTCCTAGAAGAAAATTTAGTTAATCTGCTCTTTGATATCAGTCTTAGCAATAGATTTCTGAATACCATCTCCTCAGGCAAAGGAAAAAAAAAAATAAACAAATGGTACTGCATCAAACTAAAAAGCTTCTGTACAGCAAAGGAAACCATCAACAAAATGAAAAGACAATGCATTAACAGAAGAAAATACTTGCAAATCATATATCCAATAAGGGGTCAATTTCCAAAATATGTGAAGAACTCATACAACTCAACAACAAGAAATGAATGACCTGATCAAAAAATGGGCAAAGGATATGAAAATTTTTCCAAGGAAGATACAACAGGCACATGAAAAGATGATCAACATCACTAACTATTAGGGAAATGCAAATCAAAACTACAATGAGATATCACCTCATGCCCATCAGAATGGCTACTGTTAAAAAGACAAGGAATAAGTCTTGGAGAGAATGTGGAGAAAAGGGAATCCCTATACAATATTAGTGGGAATGCAAACTGGTGCAACCACTATGAAAAACAGTGTGGAGATTTCTCAAAAAATTAAAAATAGAACTACCATATGATACAGCTTTTCCTCTTCTGGGTGTTTATCCAAAGAATGTGAAAACACTAACTTGCAAAGATATATGCACCCCTATGTTCATTGCAGCATTATTCACTATAGCCAAGAATTGGAAGCAACCTAAGTGCCCATCAGTGAATGAATAGATAAAAAAGATATGGTGTATATATATACAATGGACTACTACTCAGCCATAAAAAAGGTAAAATTGTGCTATTTGCCACAACATGGATGAAGCTCGAGGGTATTGTGCCAAGAAAAATAAGTGAGAGAAAAATAAATACTGTATGATTTCACTCATATGTGGAAGATAAACACATAGATCCAGAAAACAGATCCATGGTTACCAGAAGGGAAGAGGGTGGAGGCAGAATGAAAAAGGTAAAGGAGCACCTATGGATGGTGATGAATGGAAACTAGACTTTTGGTGGTGAACATGATGCAGTGTATAGCAAAGCAAAAACAAAATGATGTACAGCTGAAATTTACACAATGTTATAAAGCAATGTGACATCAATAAAAAAGAAATAAGAAACATACATAGGAATAAATATAATCAAGGAGGTGAAAGGCGTGCACACTGAAAACTTTGAGACATTGTTGAAAGAAATTAAAGAAGATACAAAAAAAATGGAAAGATATTCCATGCTCATGGATTGAATTAACACAGTTAAAATGTCCATATTACCTATAGCAATCTATAAGTTCAATGCAATCTCAATGAAAATCTCAATGATATTTTTCATGAAAATAGTTCAAAGAATCATAAAATTTATATGGAACAGCAAAAGATCCAAAAAAGTCAAAGAAATCCTGAAAACAACAAACAAAGCTGGAGGTATCACACTCCCTGGTTTCAAAGTACACTATAAAGCTATAGTAATCAAAAGAGCATGGTATTGGCAGAAAAAACAGACACACAGATCAACAAACAGAACTGAGAGCCCAGAAATAAAACCACACATATAAGGACAGCTAATCTTCAACAAAGAAGCCAAGAATACACAATGGCGAAAGGAAAGTCTCTTCAATAAATGGTGTTGGGAAAACTGGACAGCCATGTGCAAAAGAATGAAAGTATGCCATTATTGTACACTAGACACAAAAATTAACTCAAAATGGATTAAAAACTTGAATGGAAAACCTGAGACCATAAAATTCCTGTAAGAAAACATAGGCAGTACCATCTTTGACATCAATCTTAGTAATATCTTTTTGAGTATGTCTCTTCAGACAATGGAAACAAAAGAAAAATAAGCCAATGGGATCCATCAAACTAACAAGCTTCTGGGGCCAGCCTGGTGTACACTGGTTAAGTTTGCACGTTCCACTTCGGCGGCCCAGGGTTCACCAGTTCAGATCCCAGGTGCAGACCTATGCACTGCTTGTCAAGCCATGTTGTGGCAGGCGTCCCACATATAAAGTAGAGGAAGATGGGCACAGATGTTAGCTCAGGGCCAATCTTCCTCAGCAAAAAGAGGATTGGCAGCAGATGTTAGCTCGAGGGTAATCTTCCTTCAAAAAAAGAAAAAAGGAAAAGGAAGAAACTAACAAGCTTCTACACAGCAAAGGAAGTCATCAACAAAACAAAAAGACACCCCCCCAATTGGCAGAAGATATTTGCAATTTAGACATCTGATAAGGAATTAATATCCAGAATATGTAAAGAACTCATGCAATGCCACAACAGCAAAATAAAAAAATCTGATTAAAAAATGGACAGAAGGAGTACATCAGCATCATGGCAGAGTGAACTTGCCTGGGATTCTCTCCCCTCCAACATATAATGAAAAGGGACATTCATACTGCAACAGAGGACATCCTAACACAACACAAAAACGTCAGAGAGACACATGCAGCCATACAACAGAGGACAGAGAGGCTGGAGCCCCTATCAGAAGACCTAGAATGGGATAAGAGAAAATTTCACTCCCTCTCCTATAAGACTGCAATCTGAGACCACAGGAGGCCTCCGAGAGGGACGGAACAGGGGACGGGATGTTGCAGGAACATCAAGCATCCCTGGGGCCCCATGCAGCCTGGAGGGAACACCTCTACCAGGGTGAAAACTTTCACGGGAGGTGACCTCATCAAGCCAACATCCCAGGAGAGCAGATAGTGAGAGCAAATCGAGAAAGCCCTGAGAGCATGCAGAAGAAAGCACCACTCCCCCTACCTGCCCCAGGTCCACTCCACTGCCGGGGATCTTGGCTGAAGGCAGAGGGTTCCAATTATGCTGCTCTTGACCCACACCCAGTGGTGATAGGTTGTAACTGCAACCAAATAATATCAGGATGCATAAGACCAGAGCCACCCCTCTAGCAATATCAAACATTATATCAAATCCCCAGACCAGAGAGAAAACGACAAGTACCCAGAATTCAGTCCTGAGAACACAGAAATATGTAATCTAAATGACAAAGACTTCAAAATAGCTACCATCCAAAAACTCAACAAGGTAAAAGAGAATGTAGAGAAACAATTCAACAAGTTCAGGAGCTAATTCACAAAAGAGATTGAAACTATAATGAAGAATCAATCAGAAATATTAAGAGATGAAAGACACAATGGAAAGGATAAAACAAAATACAGATTCCCTGAATGCTCTAGTGGACATCATAGAGGAACGTATCAGCAAAATTGAAGATAGAAATGTTGAAATGCTCCAGGCAGAAGAGGAGAGAGAACTAAAACTAAAAAGAAACGAAGAAGATCTCTGAGAAATGTCTGACTCAATTAGGAAATGTAACATAAGAATTATAGATATTCAAGAAGGAGAAGGGAAGGAGAATGGAGCAGAAAGCATGTTCAAAGAAATAATAGCAGAGAACTTCCAAAACCTAGGGAAAGAGATGGAAATCCATGTGGAAGAGGCTTTGAGATCTCCTAGATATGTCAGTGTAAAACGACCTACTGCAAGGCATATAGTAGTAAAACTGGCAAAAATAAATGACAAAGAAAGAACACTAAGGGCAGCAAAGAAGAAGAAAATAACCTACAAGGGAACTCCTAACAGGCTTTCAGCAGACTTCTCTGCAGAAACCTTACAAGATAGAATAGAATGGAATGACATTCAAATCTTTGAAAGACAAAAATTTTCAGCCAAAAATACTCTATCAAGCAAAAGTATACTTCAGATATGATGGAGAAATAAAAACTTTCCCAAACAAACAAAAGCTAAGGGAGTTCATAGCCACAAGAAACCTCTTAAAAGAAAACTTCAAGAAAGCCCTCATACCTGAAAAAAAAAAAAAAGGAGAAAGGGGTTACAAAGTATGGAGCATGGAGATTATTAGGTAGACAGAATCAGAATAGGATAGTAAATAATCAAGTATAGCATTAAGGATACAGGGGAGGAAAACACCAAAACGAGAGATAATCTTGTCATTTTAATCACAAGCTCACAACACAAGATTGAATAAGATGTGAGTATAACAATGTAGGAGGGGAGGAGGAGAGGGAGTGAATTGGTTTAGACTAAGGAAATAAGAGAAAATGGACTTGAGAAATGGACTATCTTATACACGAGATTCTGAATACATACCTCATGTTAATGACTAAACAAAAAAGCAGAACAAAGATACAAATGATAAACAAGGAGAAAACAAAGAAAGATATCATTAAAAAACTAAATAATTCAATGTGTAGACCAAAACGCACAGGATGAGAAACAAAGGAAATGCAGGAGAACTGGAAAATGAGAGCTCAAATGACAGCATTAAGACCTAATACATCAATAATCACCCTAAATGTAAATGGATTGAATTCTCCAATAAAAAGACAGAGTGGTGAGGTAGATTAAAGCACAAGACCCAACAATATGCTGCCTCCAGGAAACACATCTCAGCTCCAATGACAAACATAGGCTCAGAGTGAAGGGGTGGAAGATGATACTCCAAGGTAATGGCAAAGAAAAGAAAGCAGGTACTGCAATACTAGTATCAGATAAAGTAGACTTCTAGATAAGGCAGGTAGAGAGAGACAAAGTGGGGCAGTATATAATGATCAAAGGGACACCCCATCAAGAAGAAATAACACTTATAAATATCTATGCAGGCAACACAGGAGCATGAAAGTTCATAAAGCAACTATTAACAAACCTAAAAGAAGATATTAATAATAACACAATAATAGTAGGGAACCTCAACACCCCACACACATAAATGGATAGATCATCCAGACAGAAAATCACCAAGGAAACAGTGGAACTAAATTAAAAGCTACACCACTTGGACTTAATAGACATATATAGAACCCTCCATCCCAAAACAGCAGAATACAAATTCTTCTCAAGTGTGCAAGGAGCATTCTCAAGGATAGACCATATATTGGGAAACAAGAAAGCCTTATTAAATTTAAGAAAATTGAAATAATAACAAGCATCATTTCTAATCACAATGCTATAAGCTAGAAATTAATCACAAGGAAAAAGCTGACAGAGGGATAAAGATGTGGAGACTAAACAACATGTTATTGAACAAGCATTGGATCATTGAAGAAATTAAAGGAGAAATCAAAAAATATTCAGAGAAGAATGAAAATGAGAGCATACCATACCAACTCACGTGGGATGCAGCAAAAGCTGAAGTAAGGGGGAAATTCATTGCAATACAGGCACACCTTAACAAACAAGAAAAATCCCAAATAAACAATATCAAATTACACATAACTGAATAAGAAAAAGAAGAACAAACAAAGCCCAAAGTCAGCAGAATGAGAGAAATACTAAAAATCAGATCAGAAATAAATACTATTGAAACAAAAAAGGAAGTAGAAAGGATCAATGAAACAAAGAGCTGGTTCTTTGAGAAGATAAATTAAATTGATAAACCCCTAGCCAGACTTACAAAGAAAAAAAGAGAGAAAGCTCCGATAAACAAAATCAGAAATGAAAGAGGAGAAATAACAACGGAGACCACAGAAATACAACAGATTATAAGAGAATAACCACAGAAATACAGCAGATTATAAGAGAATACTGTGAAAAACTATATGCCAACAAAATGGATAATCTTCTGGAAATGGATAAATTCTAGGACAATCTCCCAAATTCTCATACAATCTCCCAAATCTGTGTCAAGAAGAAACAGACAATCTGAATACAACAATCACAAGGAAAGAGATTGAAACAGTAATCAAAAGCATTCCAGAGAATAAAACCCCAGGACCAGACAGCTTCCCTGGGGAATTCTACCAAACTTTCAGAGAGGATTTAATACCTATCCTTCTCAACCTATCCCAAAAGATTAGGGAAGATGGAACACTTCCTAACATTCTATGAGGCCAACAACACTCTGATACCAAAGCCTGACAAGGACAGCACAAAAAAGGAAAACGATAAGCCAATATTGTTGATGAACATAGATGCAAAAATTCTCAACAAAATTTTGGCAACCCAAATTTAGCAATACATCAAAAGGATGATACATCCTGATCAAGTGAGATTCATACCAGGGACACAGGGATGGTTCAGCATCCACAAATCAATCAACGTGATACTCCACATCAACAAATTGAGGAATAAAAACCACATAATCATCTCAATAGATGCACAGAAAGAATTTGACAAGATCCAACAGCCATTTATGATAAAAAAAACTCTTAACAAAACAGGGATAGAAGGAAATTACCTCAACATAATAAAGGTCATATATGACAAACCCACAGCAAACATCATACTCAATGGGCAAAAACTGAAGGCTTTCCCCTTGAGAACAGGAACAAGACAAGGATGCCCACTATCACCACTCTTATTCAACATAGTACTGGAGGTTTTGGCCACAGCAATTAGGCAAGAGAAAGGAATAAAAGGAATCCAAATAGGAATTAAGAAGTGAAACTCTTGCTGCTTGCAGATGACATGGTCTTATATATAGAAAACGTCAAAAAAAATCCGTTGTAAAACTAATAGAAGTAATTAACAACTATAGTAAAGTTGCAGGGTACAGAATCAACTTACGAAACTCAGTTGCATTTCTATACTCCAATAATGAACTTACAGAAAGAGAACTCAAGAATACAATTCCATTTGCAATTGAAAGTAAAAGAATAAAGTACCTAGAAATAAATTGAACCGAGGAGGTAAAGCACTTATACGTGAAAACTATAAGACATTACTGAAAGAAACTGATAATGACATAAAGAGATGGAAAGAGATTCCTTGCTCATGGAGTGGAAGAATAAACATAGTTAAAATGTCCATACTACTCAAAGCAATCTAAAAATTTAATGCGATCCCAATCAAAATACCAATGACATTCTTCATGGAAATAGAGCAAAGAATCCTAAAATTCATATGGGGTAACCAAAGATCCCAATTACTAAGGCAATCTTGAGAAAAAAGGGCAAAGCTGGAGGTATCACAATCCCTGACTTCAAAATGTACTACAAAGCCATAGTGATCAAAATAGCATGGCACTGGCACAAAAACAGGCACACAGATCAATGGAACAGAACTGAAAGCCCAGAAATGAAACTGCACATCTACAGACAGCTAATCTTTGACAAAGGTGCCAAGAACACACAATGGAGAAAAGACAGACTTTTCAATAAATGGTGTTGTTAAAACTCGACAGCCACATGCAAAAGAATGAAGGTAGACCATTATCTCATGCCATACACAAAAATAAACTCAAAATGTATCAAAGACTTGAAGATAAGTCCTGAAACCATAAAACTCGTGGAAGATAATATAGGTAGTACACTCTCTGACATCGAACTTTAAAGGATCTTTTTGAATACCTTGTCTACTCGGATGAGGGAAACAAAAGAAAAAATAAACAAGTGGGAGTTCATCAGACTAAAGAGGTTCTTCAAGGCAAAAGAAACTAGAATAAAACAAAGAGACAACCCACCTATTGGAAGAAAATATTTACAAATCATATATCTGACAAGGGGTTAATCTCCATAATATATAAGGAACGCACAGAACTGAACAATAAAAAAAACAACAGCCCGATCAAAAAATGGGCAGAGGATATGAACAGACATTTTTCCAAATAATATACAGATGGCCAATAGGCGCATGAAAAGATGTTCAATATCACTGATCATCAGGGAAATGCAAATCAAAACTACGCTAAGATACCACCTTACACCTGTTAAAATGGCTATAATCACTAAGACTAAAAATAACATATGTTGGAGAGACTGTGGAGAAAAGCGAACCCTCATACACTGCTGGTGGTAATGCAAACTGGTGCAGCCATTGTGGAAAACAGTATGGAGACTCCTCAAAAAACTAAAAATAGAACTACCATACAACCCAGCTGTCCCACTACTGGATATCTACCCAAACAATTTGAAATCAAGAATTCAAATTAGCATATGTACCCCTATGTTCATAGCAGCACTATTCACAATAGCCAAGACATGGAAACAATCCAAGTGCTCATTGACTGATGATTGGATAAAGAAGATGTGGTATATATACAGAATGGAATACTACTCAGCCATAAAAAGACAAATTCATCCCATTTGCAATAACATGGAAGGAACTGGAGGGAATTATGCTAAGCAAAATAAGCCAGACTGAGAAAGACAAACATCAGATGATTTCACTCATACGTGGAATATAAACAAATACATGGAAAACAAAAACCAGTTCAGTGGTTACCAGGGGAAGGGGAGTGGGAGGTGGGCACAGGAGGTGAAGGGGAGCACTTACGTGGTGACAGTCAAGAAATAATGTACAACTGAAATCTCACATTGATGTTAACTATTATGAACTCAATAAAAAAATAGACAGAAGACCTGAACAGACATTTCTTCAAAGAAGATATACTGATGACCAATGGGCACATGAAAAGATGGTCAATATCACTAATTATTAAGGAAATGCAAATCAAAACCAAAAACTGATATCACTTCACACTCATTAGATTGGCTATAATAAAAAAAAGTGAAGAAATAACAAGTGTTGAAAAGCATGTGGATAAAAGGGATCCCTTGTACTTTGCTAATGAGAATGTAAACTGATGCAACTACTGTGGAAAAGAGTATGGAGTTTCCTCAAAAAATTAAGAATAAATCTACCATATGATCCAGTTATGCAACTTCTGGGTATTTATTCAAAGAATACAAAAACACTGATTTAAAAAGAAATATGCAGGGCTGACCCAGTGGTACAGTGGTTAATTTTGCATTCTCTGCTTTGGCGGCCTGGGGTTTGCTGGTTCAGATCCCGGGCATGGACCTACACACTGCTCATCAAGCCATGCTCTGGTGCCATCCCACATACAAACAGAAGAAGACTGGCACAGCTATTAGCTCAGTGACAATCTTCCTCAAGCAAAAAGAGGAAGATTGACAACAGATGTTAGCTCAGGGCCAATCTTCCTCACCAAAACCAAATACATATATATATACACACACCTCTCTATGTTCATTGCATCATTATTTAGAATAGTCAAGACATAGAAACTACCTAAGTGCCCATATATGGAAGAGTGGATAAAAATGCTGTGATATATATACACAATGGAACACTACTGAGCCATGAAAATGATGAAATATTGCCATTTGCATCACATGGCTGTAACTTGAGGGTATTATGCTAAGTGAAATCAGTCAGATGAAGAAAGACAGATATCATATGATTTCACTCATATGTGAAAGATAAAACAAACAAACACATACATGGATGTAGAGAATAGATTGGTGGTTGCCAGAGGGGAAGGGGGTGGGAGGAAGGCAAAGTGGGTAAAGGAGGTCATTTTTACAGTGACAGACGAAAATTAGACTTTTGGTGGAGAATATCATGCAGTGTATACAGAAGCTGAATTATAATGATATACGCTTGAAATCCATATAATGTTATAAACCATTGTTACCTCAACAAAAAATGTACTAGAAAAACAACCAAGTCATTTTTTACTGGAAAATAATAGTAGATTACATAAAATGAGTGAACAGAAAAAAATTCAAAAAGCATATAATAACTGTGCTGAAAAATATACTGGAGAGTTTCAACACAGCAGACTAGATGAAACAGAAGAAAGGATCAGTGAACTTGAAGACAGAGAAGTGAACCTCACCAATCAGAACAGCAAAAAGAAAAAAGAATTTAAAAGAGTGAAAATAGCTTAAGGGACTTATGAGACAACATCAAGCATCCTAACATTCACATTATAGGAGTCCCAGAAGGAGAAGAGAGTGTGAAAGTGTCAGAAAATTTATTTGGGAAAATAATGGCTGAAAACTTCCCTAACCTAGGGAAGGAAACTGACACTCAGATCCAGGAAGCCCAGAAAGTCCTAAATAAGATAAATCCAAAGGGACCCACACAAAGGCACATTATAATTAAAATGTCAAATGTTAAAGACAAAGAAACAATCTTAAAAGCAGTAAGAGAAAAACAACTCGCTACGTATGAAGAAACCACCATAAGACTATCAGCAGATTTTGTAGCAGAAACTTTTCAGACCAGAAGGGAGTGGCATGATATAATCAAAGTGCTGAAAGAAAAAATACTTCTAACCAAGAATTCTCTACCTGGTAAAGTTATCATTCAGAATTGAAGGAGAGACAAAAGTTTTCCAGACAAGCTAAAGCTAAAGGAGTACATCACCACTAAACGAGTCTTAGAAGAAATGTTAAAAGGACTTCACTAAGCTGAAAATAAAGGGTGCTAATTAATAACAAGAAAATATATGAAAGTATAAATCTCAAGGTCCATTCATGTTGTGGCACGTGGCAAGATTTAATCTTTTTGTGGCTGAGTAGTATTCCTTTGTATATGTATACCATATCTTCTTATCCATTTATCTATTGATGGACACTTAGGCTGTTTCCAATTTTTGGCCACTGTGAATAATGCTACAATGAACATAGGGGTGCATATACCTTTGCATGTTAGTATTTTCATGTTCTTTGGATAAATACCTAGAAGTGGATAGCTGAATCATATGGCAGTTCTATTTTTAATTTTTTGGAAAATCTCTGTAGTGTTTTCCACAGTGGTTGCAACAGTTTGCTTTACCACTAGCAATGTATGAGGATTACCTTTTCTCCACATTCCTTGGGGAATTTTACCAAACATTCAAAGTAGAATTAATACCAATCCTCCTCAAACTCTTCCAAAGAATAGAAGAAGAGGGAACGCTTCCAAACTCATTTTGTGAGGCTGGCATTACCCTGATACCAAAACCAGACAAGGATACTACAAAAAAAGAAAATTACAGGCCAATATATCTGATAAACATGAATGCAAAAATCCTTTAAAAATATTAGCAAACCGAATTCAACAATACATTAAAAGGATCACATACCATGATCAAGTAAGATTTATTCCAGGGATGTAGGGATGGATAAGCACCCACAAATCAATCAACATCATATCCCACATTAATAAAATGAAGGATGAGAAGCATAGGATCATCTCAGTAGATGTAGTAAAAGCATTTGACAAAATTCAACATCTATTTACAATAAAAACTCGCAGAAAAGTGGGTATAGAGAAAGCATACCTCAACATAATAAAGGCCAAATATGACAAGCCCACAGCTAACTTCATGCTCAATGGTGAAATGCTGAAAGCTTTTCCTCTAAGATCAGGAAAAAGACAAGGATGCCCACTTTTACCACTTTTATTCACCACAGTATTGGAAGTCCTAGCCTCAGCAAGTAGGCAAGAAAAAGATATAAAATGCACCCAACTTGCAAAGGAAAAAGTAAAACTGTCACTATTAGCAGATGGCATGATATTATATATAGAAAACCCTAAATACTCCACCAAAAAAGCTATTAGAGCTAATAAACAGATTCAGTAAAGTTGCAGGATACAAAATCAATACACAAAAATTTGTTGTGTTTCTAGACATGAATAATGAACTTTCTGAAAGAGAAATTAAGAAGACAATCTGATTTACAATTTCATCAAAAAGAATTTTAAAACTCTGGGAATAATTTAACCAAGGAGGTGAAAGACTTTCACACTGAAAATGGTGAGACATTGATGAAAGAAATTGAAGAAGACACAGATAAATGGAAAGATATTCCATACTCTTTTATTGAAAAAATTAATATTGTTAAAATGTCCATATTCCTCAAAGCAATCTACAGATTTAATGCAATTCCTATCAAAATTCCAATGACATTTTTTCACAGAAATAGAACAAATAATCTTAAAATTTGTATAAAATCACAAAAGACCCAAATATCCAAAGCAATCTTGACAAAGAACAAAGTTGGAGGTATCACACTGTCTGATTTCAAATTATATTACAAAGCCATAGTAATCAAAACAGTATGATATTGATATAAAAACAGAGACATAGATCAATGGAACAGAATAGAGAGCCCAGAATAAACACATGCATATATGGTCAATTAATTTATGACAAAGGAGCCAAGGATATACAATGGGGAGAGGACAGTCTCTTCAACAAATGATGCTGAGAAAACTGGACAGCCACAGGCAAAAGAATAAAACTAGGTTGCTTATCTACTCCATACACAAAAATTAACTCAAAATGGATTAAAGACTTGAATGTAAGACATGAAACCACAAACTTCTAGAAGAAAACACAGGTGGTAAGCTCCTTGACATTGGTCTTGGTGATGACTTTTCTTATCTGACTCCAAAAGCAAATACATCAAAAGCAAAAATAAGCAAGTGGAACCACATCAAACTAAAAAGCACAGCAAATAAAATCGTCAACAAAATAAAAAGGCAACATACTCAATGGGAGAAAATATTTTCAAATCATATGTGTGATAAGGGGTTAATATCCAAAATATGTAAGGAACTCATATGACTTATTAGCAAAAAACACAATCTGATTAAGAAATGGGCAGAGGATCTGAATAGACATTTTTCCAAAGAAGACAGACAGATGGCTAACAGATACATGAAAACGTACTCAAGATTATGAATCATCAGGGAAATTAAAATAAAAGCTACAGTGAGATATCACCTTACACCTATTAGAAAGGCTATTATCAAAAAGACAAGAAATAACAAGTGTTGGAGAGGATGTGGTGAGAAGGGAACCCTTATGTTCTGTTGGTGAGAATGTAAATTGGTGTAACCTTTATGGAAAACAGTATGGAGATTTCTCAAAAAATAGAATTACTGCATGATCCAGCAATTCCAGTTCTGGATGTTTATCTGAAGAAAGTAAAACCACTAATTTAAAAAGATATGTACACCCTCATGTTTGTTGCAGCATTATTTACAATAGCCAAGACATGAAAGAAAGCTAAGTGTCCATTGATGGATGAATGGATAAAGGATATATGTTTTATATATACAATGGAATACTATTCAGCCTTTAAAAAGGATGAAATCTTACCAAATTTGCTGCAACATGGATGGATCTTGAAGGCGTTATGCTAATTGAAATATGCCAGACAGAGAAAGACAAATACTGTATGATTGCAGTTATGTGTGGAATTTAAAATAAAACAAAACAAAACCAAGCTCATAGGTACAGAGAGCAGATTGGTAGTTGCCAGAAGTGAGGAGTGGGGAGTGCCAAAATGGGTGAAGGAGGTCTAAAGGTATAAACTTCCAGTTATAAAATAAACGTCATGGGGATGTAATGGACACCACAGTGACTATAGTTAATAATACTGTATTGCATATTTGAAAGTTGCTAACAGAGCAGATCTTAAAAGTCCTCATCACAAGAAAAGACATTCATTTAAAATAAAATAATGTGACTATTGATATATTTGGATTAATACCCACTACGTTTGTCAATGTTTTCTATTCGTTGCCCTTTCTTTGTTCCTATTTTTATGTTTCACTCTTTTTTTGGTTTTTATGAGTATTTTATTGGATTCTATTTTCTCTCCTTTCTTAATACATCAATTTTACATCTTTTTAAACTTTTTTAGTCATTGCCCAAGAGTTTGCAATATACATTTACAACTAATCGAAGTTCACTTTCAGATAGCATAATATTGCTTCATGGATAGTGCAAGTGCCTTATAATGACAAAATATTCCTAATTCGTTCCTCCCTTCCCTTGTGTCATTACTATCATTTATTTTACTTACTCATAAACAATAATCACTGAACACATTTTTGCTGCTATTATTTTGAATAAACTATTATCTGTTCAATCAATTAGAAATAAGAAAAAACAATTTTTTATTTCAACCTTCATATTCCTTCTCCAATGCCCACCTTTTCTTAATGTAGATACAAGATAGTCACTTGTATTATTTTCCCTCTCTCTGAAGAACTTCTTTTAACATTCCTTGTAAGACAAGTGTACTGACTACAAATTCCCTCAGTTTTTGTTTGTCTGAGGATGTCTTTATTTCTCCTCTACTTCTGAAGGGTAATTTTTCAGGATATAGAATTCCATGGTGATTTTTTTTTCTCTCAACACTTTAAATATTTCACTCCACTCTCTCCCTGCTTGCATGGTTTCTGAGAAGATCTTGGATATAAATTCTTATCTTTGTTCTTGTGTAGGTAAGATTTTTTTTCTCCTCTGGTTTCTTTCAAGATGTTTTCTTTGATTTTCTGCAGATTGAATATGGTATGCCTAGATGTAGTTTTTTTTTTGGTATTTATCCTGCTTGGTGAATTCTGAGCTTCCCCAATCTATTGTTTGTTGGCTGACATTAATTTGGGGGAAATTCTCAGTCATTATTGCTTTAAATACTTCTCTTTCTTTCTTCCTTCTTCCGATATTCCCATTGCACGTATGTTTCAAGTTTTGTAGTTGTCCAACATGTCTTGGATATTCTGTTCTGTTTTATTTCAGTCTATTTTTTTCTCTTTGCTTTTTAGTTTCGAAATTTTCTGTAGACATCCTGACTCTCAGAGATTCTTTCCTCAGCTGTTCAGTCTATTAATGAGCTCATTAAAAGCATTCTTCTTTTCTGTTACAGTGATTTTGATCTCTAGTATTTTGATTTGAGTCTTAGAACGTCCATATCTCTGCTTACATTACTAATCTCTTGTTGCATGTTGTCTACTTTTTCTATTAGAGTCCTTAGCATATTAATCATAGTTTTTTAAGTTCAAGGTCTGATAATTCCAATATCCCTGAGATATCTGCATTTGATTCTGATGCTTGTTTGTCTCTTCAAATGTTTTTTTCCATTGTAGTATGCCTTGTAATTTTTTGTTGAAAGGCAGACATGATGTACTGGGTGGATGAAACTGTGGTCAATAGGCTTTTAGTGTGTAGTGGTAAGGTGTAGGGAGAAGGGAAGCATTGTATAGCCCAATGGTTAGGTCTCAATTTTTTACTGAACCTGTGTCCCTTTGCTAAAAACTTCACAAGTGATTCTCAGTTTTTCTTTTCACCCTCTTAGGCGGTACAAGATGGCTAAATGGAGCTGAAATCATCTATTTCCTTTCTCCCATGTGGAAGACTACAGGGGACTAGAGTTAGGTATTTCTCTTCCCCTACCTGGAAGGCTAGAGTAGGCTGGAGTTACATGCTTCCCTTCCTCCCAATAAGTTAGACCAATAAAATTTCAATAGGTTAGGCTCTAGTAAAATAGTTTCTTTTGATGGCAAGCCCTGTTAAGAACAGAATGCTGTATTTAAAAAATAGGTCCTTTATACCTCTGCCTCCTGGACACCTGAGGGTTTTTTTCCCCCAATCTTTACTGTGAGAATCTGGTCTTGCAGAGAACCCTGCTCTTCCAAGGGTGAGGGCAGCCTTGACTGGATTCCTCTTGAGTGTTTCTCTCTCAGACTTGTCCATGCTGAGCCTACAGCAATTTGTCAGAGTTCATGTGTTCCTATCCAGGCACTGGTTCCTGTGGAGGGTTTTTCTTGTGGGTTTCTCCTCTGATAAGTTGTATTTCTCTGTATCCACCTCTCTGTGTCTACAATTTTTGGTGATAGGAGTGTGTCTTGTAGCCTCACTTCTCTGAATAGATCTAATAAGACTTGATAATTTTTCAATTTGTTCAGCTTTTTACTTGTTAACATAGAGTAAAATGTAAGCTCCTTACATGCCAGACTGGAAACTAGAATATTATTGCTTAATTTTTTTAATGTGGTAAAATGTACATAACATTATATTTACAATTTTAATCATTTTAAGTATATAGTTCAATGGCATTAAGTACATTCACATTGATGTGCATCCAAACCACTATTCATCTCAAGAACATTTTCTTCATCCCAAACTGAAACTTTGTACCAATTAAACAAGAAATCTCCATTCCTTCCTCTCCTCAGGCCCTGGTAACCACTATGCTATTTTCCATCTCTGTGAATTTGACCATTCTTGGTAGCTCATTTGAGTGGAACCATACAACATTTGCCCCTTGCATCTGGCTTATTTCATCTAATCTTTAAAGTTCATCCATGTCTTGGCATATATTAGAATTTCATTCCTTTTTAAGGCTGAATAAATTTCCGTTGTTTGTATGTACCATATTTTGTTTATCTCTTAACCTGTTGATGAACATCTGGCTTGTTTCCACCTTTTGACTATTGTGAATAACTTTGCTATGATTATTGGCGTACAAATATCTGTTTGAGTCCCTGCTTTCAATTCTTTTGGATATATACCTAGAAGTGAAATTGCTGGATCACATGGTAGCTCTATGTTTGGTTGTTCTGAAATCACCATACTGTTTTCCACAGTGCCTGAACATTTTACATTTACGTCAACAATGCACAAGTGTTTCAGCTTCTCCATATCCTTGCCAACACACTACTTTCTTTATTTTTAAATTTTTAAAATAATAGCCATCCTAGTGGGTCTGTGAAGTGGTATCTCATTGTGATTTTGATTTACATTTCCCTAGTGATTAATGATGTTGATCATCTTTTCATATGCTTATTGACCATTTGTATACCTTCTTTTGAGAAATGTCTATTTGGTTCCTTTGTCCATTGTTTAACTGGGTTGTTTATTTTGTTGTTGAGTTTTAGGAGGTCTTTATATATTCTGGATATTAATTCCTTATCATACGCACCATTTGAAAATATTGTCTTCCATTTTATGGGTTGCCTTTCCGCTCTGTTGATAGCGCCTTGTGTGTGTGTGTGCGAGGAAGGTTGGCCCTGAGCTAACATCTGTTGCCAATCTTCCTCTTTTTGCTTGAGGAAGATTGTTGCTGAGCTAACATCTGTGCCAATCTTCATCTGTTTTGTATGTGAGACGCTGCCACAGCATGGCTTGATGAGCAGCATGTAGGTCTGCACCTGGGATCTGAACCCGTTAACCTTGAGCTGCTGAAGAAGAGTGTGTGAACTTAACCACTATGCCACGGGGCTGGCCCCTGTTGATAATGCCTTTTGATGTGCAAATGTTTTTAATTTTGATGAAGTCCAATTTATTTATTTTTTCTTTTGTTGTCCTTTTTGGCCTATACTATTGGTGTCATATCCAAGAAATTGTCACCAAATCCAATGTCATGAAGATTTTCTTTTATGTTTTCTTCTGAGTTTTATAGTTTTAGCTCCTATGTGTAGATTTTTCAACTTATTTTCAGTTAGTTTTTGTATATGATATAAGATAAGGATCTAACTTCAACGTGGATATCCAGTTTTCCCAGCACCATTTGTCTTGAATGTCTTGGTGCCCTTCTGAAAAGTCAACTGACCGTATATTCATGAGTTTATTTCTGGGCTGTCTATTCTACTCCATTGATCTATTTGTCTGTCTTTATGCCAGTACCATACTGTTTTGATTACTGTTCTTTTGCAGTAATTGAGAAATCAAGAAGTGTGTGTCCTCTAACTTTGTTCTTCTTTTTGTTTTGGCTATTTGGGGGCTCCTTGTGATTCCATATAAATTAGTACTTAGTCAATGATTGGAAAGAGGATTGCTTAATCACCTTAAATCAATAAAGCTTCTGTGCTCTGTCAACAAATCTCTATGTGGGTCCAGGAGCACATTCAAAGTTCAGGCTATTTTCTGGTCTCCTATGCACATGTGTATAGTCTCAGTGTAGGCCAGTAGTTTGTGAACTGCTTGGAACATGTTCCTCTCAGCTGTGCATATGTAGAGCCTCAACCATATATATGCTTTCTCTAGTCACAGTTGCGACCTCAGGAAAGTAGAGACTAACTATTGCCCCCAACCTCCTCCACCAGTCACTTTCACCAACAATAACTCTGGTTGGTTTCCAGAGCTCTGAAATGGCTGATTTTGTCAATTTTTTTCCAGATTTACAGTTGCTTTTTAGGGAGAGGATTTCTTAATTTCCTCACTTGTTGATAGCTGGAAGTCCTTCTAGGACTTGGCATTTTGACAGCCCTGGCTTGAATCACAACTCTGTCACCTACTAGTGTCTGACTTCGCAAAATCTGTTAAGTGCTCCCTCACCCTTTAGTGATAATTAAATAAGGTCATGCAGGAAAGGCACCTAGCACAGTGCCTAACACAGAGTAAGCACCCAGTTTTTTTTCTCAGCTCATTAAATAGAGCTATTTTCATGAGTGCACTGAACTCTAGACTTTAGACAGCACATTCCTGTGCATCATCTCAGGTGTTGTGATTCCCATTTCCTGGCAGTAAAATGTTTCACAGCTCTCTTGTGATTAAGATCATAAAACTAGGATAAGATAGCAGGAGGAATGGAATAGAGGACTGCTAGCCCCTAGGTTGATGCTCTCTACCTCTGACTGACTGATCAACCCACATCTTCTATTTCTTCTCTGTCTTCTCACTATAGTTCCTGTTCCCAGTCACCCAAAGCAGCCAATTGCATGTTTTGTTCACTGCTGTATTCTTACCATTGAGAATGAAACCTAGATAGTAAGTGATCAGTAAAGATCTATTGCAAGAGTGAACTGATCCCTGGACCCAGTCTGGACATATGATCTTACCTCTCTGAATTTCCCTGCCTGAATTATATTCATCATGACAACTGTTCATGTTAAGTTTCCTGAAAGGCTGAGCATCACACAGGCAGACCTGGGAAGGGATTCTGTCCCTATCACTTTACTGATAGTGTGACCTTGGGAATGTTTCTAAAACACTTTAGACTCAGTTTTATTTGTTGTTAACATGTAAAATGAATCTGTATTATGCAGGGTTGATGTACTAAATGAGATGTGTATAAGAGACACCAAATTTTCCTTATTTCATTTAATAAATACTTGTTGAATGCCTACTGTAGAACAATGGTGATCAAGACAAACTGCTTGGCTTCTATCAGCTCCCAGGTTAGTGAGTGAGTTAGACAAATAACCATCAGTTAACCACAGAGTGGGGTTAGGGCTGTGATAAGGGAGATAGAGGGTGCCATGTCAGCACAGAGGAGGGTTATCTATCCAGAACTTGGGAAAGAGACCAGATAAGGCTTTCTGGAGGAAGTGATATCTAAGCTGAGTCTCAAATGGTGACTAAGAGGTATAGTGAATTGGGCATCCTGGAGAAGGAGATGCAGGGCTTCTTTCTAGAACATGGGATTGGGGCCTCATTGGATCTTGTTTCTTTTGCTTCTGTCCCTGAGATGTCTGGTGGTGGCAGAATTTCAGAGTTTTCTAGATGGTGAAAGGAACCTCAGACCTTATTGAGGTAGAGGAGAGGTAGAACAGACCCAGGGCCGGGAAGCAAGATCATATTGGTACAATGAGAGGATGCTGAGGGTTTTCTTTCTCTCTCTCTCTCTTTTATGGACGAATTTAATATAAGATAAATGTAGGCCAGTTGTGGTTTAGAAATAGCAAGAGTCTCTACAGTCAAAAGTATAGCTGGATAAAGAAGCTGTTCCTAGGCTGGCATAAATGAAGACTAACTGGTTTGACTGACACCGCTTCTCTGTAGGGGGGTCACTTTAGCATCTGTTGAATTCCAGAGCTACCGAAAAACATCACAGGATTCTGGGGCTCAGAGATAACCTATCATGGTTATTAAAAAAAGAAATAATAAAAGGAAAAATCTGTATCTTCTTTCTGGTAAATCTTGTTAGTCAGAGACTTAGGTATAAACACATTATTATAAATATGGGTTAAAATATAATGCAAATGTCAAAATAAGTCTTGAAAGGAAAGACATGGCATAATTTGAAAAATAAGTAGCTCCTCCCATTTATTATTTGGGTACTGTTTATGTTTTCAACCTCGTTGTCTGCCCCACTGCTTCCCTGTATACATTATGTTCTGGCCAATCTGAGTCACTGTGACCATCTATGCAGGAAGAATTACTTGCGTGTACACATGTATTTACATGTGCAAGAACTCTTGGAATGGGCACATATGAGTCACAATTCCACATCTGTGGATGGATATCTATAATCCATCCTGCATCTTAAATTACACATTTTTTTCCCTCATGGTTTTGATAGACTTAGTTTCAGTTTCCCTGATAACTATCCTTAGCTCTTTGCTTCAAACTCTGGAAACAAGACCACAAATAGAAGAGGGAATTGTTTCCCTACCTGTCCCTGATCTCCACCCACAGGGTCCCCTGCCTGGGCTGAATGATTCAGTGGGGGATGAGTAGTAGAGCACTTACCAGGACAGTGGAATTCTAGACATCTTTCCGCCAATGAGCCTGTTCCCCCTCTCCTGAGGCTGCCTGGGTATCAGGTAAGAAAGGGAAAGTTGTGGCTTAAAAGTACTTGTAGTGAGCGATGAAACCATATAAAGATGATTTCTACAACTCAATAATGGTGGGTTTCATTTTTAAACGCAATTTAAATATCAAAAATAACTTTTCAAAAGAGAATATTTGCTAAATAAACTTGATGATACATGAAATATATTTCAATGATAACAAATTTGGATATAAAATCAGAGATTATATCAACAAAATCAAGACAGTACAGCAGTTTTTAAGGGTACAAACTTGCAACTAGTAGATAGATAACTTGTAGAGATCTAATGCACAGTATAGTGATTATAGACAACAATACTGTATTATACACATCAAACTTACTAAGAGACTAGATCTTAATTATTCCCACGACAAAAAAGAAATGACAGCTATATGATGTGATGGAGGTATTAGCTAATGCTGCGATGGCAATCATATTGCGATATATGAATATATCAAATGTTGTACACATTGTATAAACTTATGAAATATTACATGTCAATTCTATCTCAATAAAAAAATCAAGACAGCATAATGGAGTGTATGTTTTTGGTTCTCAGTCTCAGCTGTGCACCAGAATCTCCCATGGATCATTTGAGAAAGGAGAGATGTCTGGGTCCCATCCCCACAGATTCTGATTTAGTAGCTCTGGAATGTGGTGCTGGCATAAAATTAGTTTAAAACTCCACATATGGGAAGTCTATATGGCAGCTTTGGAAACAAAGGCCATCCTCAAAAAGAAAATCAAATCAGATTTACACTAAATACCATGTTAGACATATTTGAGAAAAAATATTCTCAAGAAAATAGGTTGTTTTTTTTTTTTGCAATTACATTGAACTTGATGTCCCCTAAGTTCATAAAACCTAAGGTCTGGAAGATAAAATTTGTCCCCTTGACAGTGGAATGTATAACTTTTTCTTTCTTATAAAGGCCCCTTATAACTGAGTTATTGTCAAGGTTTGTCAAACATTGAATAGACAATTGCATAAGACCTAAAACGATAGTTAGCTTGAAAACTAAAGATGGCTCAAAATTATCACTTGAAAGAGATGAATTACCAGTTACACTAATTCTTACTAATTATCTTAAGTTGCATTTCTAGACAGTACGTTTATTTTACCAAGTTAATATGTATACATAAGTTTAAAAGTACAATGTTACTACAAGATTTTAAATACCTAAAAAATAGCTGTTTACCATGCCATTCCTCCCTATCCTGATATCCTTCACCCTAAACTTAGTTATTTCTTTTGATATTTACGTTCATATTTCTAAACATTAAGCTTATGCTGATATTTTCTCATGACCGATTTTAGACACATCTGTTGACTTCCTATTATGGAAGATGAGTTTTTAGCTCTCTTGCTTACCAAAGAGCTCCATAATTTCCTCTGTTCTGTCTTTGCCTTATACATTGACATTCTGGAATCTTTTGGACACCCCTTGATTTCAGCTCCTAATCAGTAACTTTGGTTCTTTCACCGGGGACCTTACAGAAATATTTGTCAATATGAAGATCATGATAACTGGCCTTTTCCAGAGAAGATTTATGGAGAAATGGGAAAGAGAGAGAGGGAAGCATCCTCAGATTTCTAGGTGAAGTAATTGAATGAAGGGCAATCAGTAGGACAGGTGATACAGATTTTGAGGCACCTGTTGAATTGATGATTTGCAGGGCCTGTTGAATGTCTTATGGGAGATGTCCTTCAAACCTTGGGCTATACAGGGTCTGTGACTTTGCTTAGAGTTCTTAGAGATGGAAATAAGGGAAGAATCAGCATAAATGGTGCTAAATGTCAGATGACTGTCAAATGACTGGAAGCTTTGGGCAGGGATGTGGTTATCTACGAACCATGCACAAAGTGACAAGAGCAACGGTCGGAGGTTTGAGGCTGGAGTACCATAATATTCAAAGGCAATCAGAAGAAGAGGAACCCATTGAGATGACATAGGAGAAATTGTTAGAGAGATAGAAGCATGATCAGCAGAGGCTGCTGTCACAGAGGCTGAGACATGAGAAAGTTTTATGAAAGAAGGAATGTCAACCATACCCAAACCTGCAGACAGGTCAAGATAAGTAAGAACAGCAGTAAGTCATTTAGCTTTGGCAATAAGAAAATAATTGGTGATTGTGGGAAGATAAGATTCCATGAATCTGAGGGGCAGAGGACAGACCACAGTATTGAGGATGGAAGGAGAGGTCAAATAGAGCAGGATAGTGTAGTCGACACTTTCAAGTTTGACATTAAAACGAATAAGAATTATAGAGTGGCAGCAGGAGAGGGGTATGTTGCTGTTGCAATTTTCTTTTGTCCCAAAATGTCTCCAAAACTTAGTGGCTTAAAAAATAAAAATTTCGTTGTATCTCAAGATTTTGTGGCTCAGTAATTTTGGCAGGACTCAGCTGGGCCATTCCTCTGCTCCACATGGCATTGACTGTGGTCACTCAGTGTTATTCAGCAAGTCACTGATCTGCTCTGGATGGGTTAAGATGGCTTCATTCACATGCCTGACACCTTAGAAGGAACAGTTTAGAAGGAGGAGCTAAGCTGGTTCCTTTTACCTCTTCATATTGTCTCAGAGCCTCTCCGCATGGTCTTTCCAGCAGGGTAGTCAGACATTGTAAGTGGCAGTTCAGGGCTCCTAAAGTCTAAAGCAGAAGCTGACAGTTCTCTTAAAGATTTGGCCTGGAACTGACATCATGTCACTTCTGCCATATTTTATTGGTCAAAGTAGTACCAGGAAAGTCCAAATTCATGCTGCCTCTCAATGAGAGGAATGTTAAAAAATTGTGCCCATCTTAAATCTGCCAAAATTGTATTCAGGGAGTGGTTTTTTCCCCCTAAGAAATAAGTTGTACTCTTGTTTATAATAATTTCTTTGACATTTTCTCAGGACAAGGGGCAGTGCCCAGTGGATTAAAGCAATAAGGGTCATAGAATTGTTTCTTCTTTCGACACAGAAGTAGATAGACTTCTGTATTGAAAATATATTTTCTTAGGAATAAGCCTGATCAGTAAGAAATCTTTGGGAAGATTTCTGAGTCTCTCAGACGCTGCTGGATTTCTCTTTCATACTTTTCAGTTCTTAGTAGGGAACTGGCATCATTCACATATTTAAGAAAATTAGAAAGAAAAAATAGTTCTTTACCCATAAACGAAGTTTAATCATGAGAAAATATCAGATAAACCCAAATTGAAGGAAATTCTACAAAGTACTTGGAAGGTACTCCTCAAAACAGTCAAGGTCGTTAAAAACAAGGAAAAACTGAGAAACTGTCACAGTCCAGAGGAGACTAAAGAGACTAAATGGAATCCTGAAAGAGGAAAAGAACATTACAATAAAAAATAAGAAAATCTAAATAAAGTCTATAGTTTAGTTAATAGTACCAGCATTAATTTCTTAGTTTTGAAAAGTGTACAATGGTTATATCAAGATGTTAACAGCAAGAGAAATGAGGTGAAGTATATATGGGAACTCTGTGACTTTTTTTAAACTTAAAATTATTCCAAAACAAAAGTTTTATTTAAAAAATAGTGACTTTCTGCATGTTCCTCCAGGCTTCATTTCCTGGCTCTAGAAATATTTTCTGAAGCCAATCTCCAGGGCTCAAGCCCTGGGAAATGGAGTCTGTGTTGTTAAAGGATTATGGAGCTTGACATCACTTGTGGAGAGCAAGGATGACCTTGCAGAGGCCCTGCTCACCTCAACAAGAACTCTCATAAGTTACTCCACACTCTCTGTCTTGTCCTCTCCTCTTTGTGCTCTGTTTTGGGGGTCTGTTTATGGAGAGTTAAAATTTGTTATGGTTTAAAGGAGAAGAGGAGGAAAGGGTGCCCTAATCCCCACTAACATGGACTAATAAGATGGTGGACAGGGGCTGGCCCCGTGGCCGAGTGGTTAAGTTCGCGCGCTCCGCTGCAGGCGGCTCAGTGTTTCGTCAGTTCGAATCCTGGGTGCGGACATGGCACTGCTCATCAAACCACGCTGAGGCAGCGTCCCACATGCCACAACTAGAAGGACCCACAACTAAGAATATGCAACTATGTACCTGAGGGCTTTGGGGAGAAAAAGGAAAAAAAAAATAAAATCTTTAAAAAAAAAAAAATTAAAAAAAAAAAAAAAAAGATGGTGGACAGAAGAGGAGCTGGTGGACAAAGTGTGCTGATATCACAAATTCATTCATGCTCCTTAGACTGTATAAACACTTTGATTTATTTAATGATCTGTGATTGATCTGATCTTCATCATAAATGCCTACCTTCTGCACTTGGTAGTAAGGGGGAAAAACTGAATTAATGTCTAATCTGGTGAAGGTGGCCTGATGCAATCATTTGAATGGTCCTTTTGTATACATGCTCATTCCTTTGTAGTGAAAATCTCAGTTTCTCAGGATTTTGCCCCACTCCCTACTCTTTTCAGTGATGTGGGAAGAGGACCAAGTTCTGTATGGTAAGGAAAAATGTCTATATTTTGGTGCGAAAAGTAAATTTATCATGAAGCAATAGTTTACATATCTCTCATTAGTCCTTAGAGTACACAGAAATCAAGATAATTTTTTATTGGCTTTCTTTCTCATTCTCATTTACTATGGTTAATTCTTAAGCCAAGAGAACAAAAGGAAATGGCCACAAAGTAATTTCAGGGCTTAGATAAGAGGCAAAAGAAGAAAAAAATAATCTTTTTATTTTAGTGGTGAGAGTCTGAATACTAAAAAACAAGAACAAAAAAATAAGAAAATGGGCGACTGGGACACATGCTATAAAGAAATATATTGTTGCATAACAAATTAGCACAAAGTTAATAATTCAAACAACACCCATTTATTAGCTCACAGTTCTATAGGTTAGAAGTCTGGCACATCATGGCTGAAATCAAGATGTCAGCTAACTGTGTTCTCATCTGGAGCTTGAAGTCTTCTTCCAAGTTCATTCCTGTTATTGGAAAAATTCAGTTTCTTGTCGTTGTAAGACTAGTCACCAATTCCTTGATGGCTGTCATCTGAGGGCTGCCTTCAGCTTCTAGAAACTTTCCATAATTATCATTAGATTGTCTCTTCCATCTTCAAGTCAGTGATGGTGCACCAAGTCCTTCTCATGCTTCAAATCTCTCTGACTTCCCCTACTGCCACCAGCTAGGTAAAATTCTCTGCTTTTAAACGTGTAGCAAATATGAATAATGGTAGTCCTAGAAGGAGATGAGAGAAAACGCAGAAAGAATATTTGAACAAATAATGACAAAACTCCTCAAGTTTGGTGACAATCTACACATACAAGAAACAAATTCCAGGTAGGATGGACTAAAAGAGATTGACACACAGACACACCACAGTCAAACTCTCAAAAGCCAAAGCAAAGGAGAATCCTGAAAGTAGCAGGAAAGAAGTGACTCATTACGTACAAAGTATTCTCAAAAGAGTAAGAACTGATTTCTCATCAAAAAGCATGGAGGCCAGAAGGCAGTGGGATGGTATGTTAAAACTGCTGAAAGAAAAATACTGTCAGACAAGAATTCAATATACAGTAAATTTATCCTAAAAAATGAAGGAGAAATTTATAGGTTCCCAAATAAACAAACATTGAGACAGTTCACCACTAGCAGATCTGCCCTACAAGAAATACCAGAGGGAGTCCTTCAGGTTGAAACAAAAGAATACTAAAGAGTAACTCAAATCCACAAGAAGAAATAAAGAACACTAGTAAAGATGACTACCCAGGCAAATATAAAAGTATTTTTATAATGTATTTTTTGTTTGCAATTCTTTTTTTTCTCATATTTGATTGAAAAGAAAACTGCATAAAGCAAAAATTACAAATCTATGTTGATGGCATACAAGATATGAAGATGTAATTTGTATGATAATATTAGCAAAAAGGAGGTGACAGGAATGGTGACAGGAGCAAAGTTTTTGTATATTATTGAAATTAAGTTGACATTGATTGCAACTGGATTGTTATAAGTTAGGATGTTGATTTTAATCATCACCAGGGCAACCAATTAGAAAAAAATATAG
The DNA here is from genome assembly GCF_021613505.1 of Equus quagga. Classification (NCBI taxonomy): domain Eukaryota; kingdom Metazoa; phylum Chordata; class Mammalia; order Perissodactyla; family Equidae; genus Equus; species Equus quagga. The sequence continues at coordinate 80,919,319 of NC_060276.1, forward strand.
TAAAAAAATAACAAATACTAACATACTAAACGGAAAAAAAATAACATACTAAACAGAACAAGGGAATGAAAACGATACTAGGAAATAATATCTATTTAATACAAAAGAAGGCAGAAATACAGATTATGTCTTTAATTGGAAAAACAAAAAGACAAGTCATATAGAAAACAAATAGCAAAGTGGCAGATGTAAAAATTACCTTATCAATAATTACATTAAATGTGTTAAACATTTATGAGGCAGAGAATGGCAGAATAGATTTTTAAAAAACATGATCTAACTATATGCTGTCAAGAAGAGACATATTTCAGATTTAAAGATATAAATAGGTTGAAATAAAAGGATAGAAAAAGAGATACCATGCAAACCATAACTATCAGAGAGATGGAGTGGCTATAATAATACCAGACAAAATAGATTTAATACAAAAATTGTTGCTAGAGACAAAGAAGCACATTTTATAATAGTAAAATTTATCAAATAGGTATAACAATTAAAAAGATATTCTCACCTAAGAACATAGTCCCAAAATACAGGAAGAAAAACAAGAATTAAAAGAAGTAGACAATTTAACAACACTTAGTTGGATACTACACCACCTCACTTTTAATAACGGATAAAACAACTAGACAGATGATTAACAAGGAAATGGCAGACTTGACAACACTATATACCTACTAGACCTAACAGACATCTACAAAAAACTCCATGCAGCAACAACAAAATATACATTATTCTCAAATGCATGTGATCTCCAGGATAGACCATATAGTAGGCCAAAAAGCAACCCTCAATAAATTTAAAATGATTAAATCATATATACACAATGAAATACTACTCAGCCATAAAAAAGATGAAATCTTGCCATTTGTGACAACATGGATGGACCTTGAGAGTATTATGCTAAGCAAAATGAGTCAGAGGAAGAAAGTCAAATATTGTATGATCTCACTTGTAAATAGAAGATAAAAACAATGACAAACAAACACATAGAGACAGAGATTGGATTGGTGGTTACCAGAGGGGAAGGGGGGAGGGAGGAGAGTGAAAGAGGTGATTAAGCACATGTGTATGGTGATGGATGGTAATTAGTCTTTGGGTGGTGAACATGATGTAATCTACACAGAAATCGAATTATAAAGATGTACGCCTGAAATATACATAATGTTATAAGCCAATGTTACCTCAATAAAAATAAATTAAAATTAGCATTTATATCATTAAAAATCATATAAAGTATGTTCACTGATCACAATGGCATGAAATTAGGAATCAATAAGTGAGGAAACTTGGGATAGTCACAAGTATATGGAAATTAAATGACACAAATAATCAATGGGTCACAGCAGAAAGCACAAGGGAAATTAGAAAATACTTTAGATGAGTGAAAATTAAAACATAATGCATCAAAACTTATGTGATGCAGCTAAAATGGGATTTATTGGAAAATTTATAGTTTATAAACATCATATGAAAACTTATGGTATGCAGCTAAAATATTGTTTATAGGAAAATGTATAGCTGTAGACACCTATATTAAAAATTAAAGATCTCGGGGCTGGCTCGATGGCTGAGTGGTTAAATTCGCACACTCCACTTCAGTGGCCCAGGGTTTCTCCTGTTCGAATCCTGGATGCAAACATGGCACTGCTTATCAAGCCATGCTGAGGCAGCATCCCACATGCCACAACCAGAAGGACCCACAACTAAAAATACACGACTATGTACCGGGGAACTTTGGGGAGAAAAAAAAAGGAAAAATAAAATCTTTTAAAAAAATTAAATATCTCAAATTAATAATCTAACCTTCTACCTCAAGTAATTAGGAAAAGATTAACAAATTAAACATAAAGCAAGCTAAAGAAAGAATAATAATTATTAGAGTTGAAATAAACAAAATATACAACAGAAAAAGCAATAATCAATGAAATCCAAAGTTGATTCTTTGAAAAAATAAACAAAATCAACCAACATTTATCCAGACTTGCTAAGAAAAAGAAGACACAAATTACTAAAACCAGGTGTGAACAAAGGGACATCACTGCCAACCTTATAGAAATAAAAAGAATTAGAAAAGAATGCTATGAAAATTGAATGTCAATAAATTAGACTGTGTACATAGAATTGACAAATTTGTAGAAAGACAGAAAGTCCCAAACCTGACTCAACAAGAAATAGAAAATCTGAATAGACATGTGTCTTAGTCTACTCAGGCTGCTATAACAAAAATACCATAAAACTGGGTGATTAAAAATAACAAATTTATTTCTCATAGTTCTGGAGGATGGAAAGTCCAAGATCAAGGTGCCCACATGGTTGTGTTCTGGTGAAGACCCTCTTTCTAGTTCACAGTTGGTGCCTTTCTCAATGTGTCTTCACATGCTAGAAGGGGTTAGGGAGCTCTGTGGGGCATCTCTTATAAGGACACCACTCCCATTCATGAGGGCTCTGCCCTCATGAACTAATCACCTCCCAAAGTCCCCACTTCCTAATACTATTACTTTGAAGATTAGGTTTCAACATATGAATGGGGGGGGGGGGGACCACAAATATTCAGACTATAGAATTCTGGCCCTGGTCCTCCAATTCATGCCTTTCTTGCATGCAAAATATATTTATTGCATCCTACTAGCCCCCAAAGCATCAACTCAAAAGTCTAAGTCCAAAGTCTCATCTAAATATCATCTGAATCAGATATGGGTGAATTAGGCTAATTGCACTCCAACTGTGAACCTGATAATTCAAACAAGTTATGTGCTTCCAAAATACAATGGTGGGATAGGTACTCCCATTCCAAAATAGAAATAGAAAAAAAAATAGAAAAAAAAAAGGAGCCACAGGTCCAAGGAAAGTCCAAAATATAATGAGGCAAACAACACTAAACTTCAAGGCCTGAGAAGACTCCTCCTTGCCTCATTGCCTAGCTCTTCAGGCTCACTGGGGCTGTGGTACTATCTTCTGGACACAGTTGGGTGGGATTTCTGCCCCCAAGACTCCAGGCAGCCCTGCCTCCATGGCTCTGCTGGGTGCAAATCATCCTTCAGGTGTAGAATGGAGTGCTTGTAGCTCTCCCAGAGTGGATTTTCATGTCCATGGCTCTACTGGTGTTACTGAACTAGGTTCATTTTGCCCATCACACAGAAGACCAATCATTGAAACAATGAGGTTGCAGCAGAGAAAGGATTTTAATCACAAGGTAGCCAAGAGAGGAGGCAGGAGAATGAGTCTTAAATCCACCTCCCTAAAATGAGGACTTAGGGATATTTATGGGGTAGAGGGACAATGTGGTCTGAAGTGTGGGGATAGATGATTGGAAGTAAGAGGTGAGGTAACTGACGATCTGAGCAAGCGTAGCAAAGCTTTACTGCTCTTCATAGGACATGTTCACAAAGTGTTGTGTTAGTGATGTCGACTCAGTGAGCCTAGGAGTTGAAAGAAAGATTTCTTGGACTCTCAAGGTCTGGCAGTAGTGCTCTTTTATTTAGAGAATAGTGTGGACTAGCATGGGGACAGGACCCATGGGCAGGACGAGCTGCTGCTGCAAACATGGATTGAAAGTAGGGCTAAATTTAAGGCATAGGTATGTGAGTTATCTCTTTACAAGACAAAGGAAAGAATATGTAAAAAAAAGTTGTTAAAATGGTATAAGCGCAGGTGGGGTCTGGTTATTGGGTGGTCCTATAACTTTTAGATAAGAATCAAACCAGATTAAGTAAATGGCAGAAGCCACCACCTTAAATATTATTTTTAGCTAAAGACAAAGAAGGATGTTGGGGGTGGAGGGGGAGTCGATCATGGGAGATTACCACACAAGTACAGTAAACAAGATGCAGATTTAAGTCCTTGCCTTTGGCATTGATTAAGAGTTTCCAGAGATAAGATCATCCTCCCTTCTTCCTGGTAGAGAGAGGGAGACACCTTTACAGATGGAGGTTTCCTTTACAATGTAAATGTCTCTTAACAAAGGGTAAGTAAATTCTACTCCTCAGAGCCTCCTTCCCATCTGCAGTTTTTATAAGTAACCAGTCTAAAATAATCCTCATCATTAGTATGCTCTAAGGGTGGAGTTTTCAGCCCCTTGATATCAAAAAGTTCACTATCTGTCACCTACACCAGCTCAGTTGGTGGGTTTGTGGTCTTGGTCAGCTTGAACTGGATGAGGGTCAACTCCTAATTTCTAAAATACAACTCAAGCATCCATTACCATGGTGACCCAGTCACCAGGGAGGTGTTATCCCTAGGAACCCAGTGGAAGACGGATAATATATTATCTAAGCAGCACAGCTGGTAGTGGGGAGGCAAACAATGAAGAGCTAAAATTTAAAACTATAGTAAAACTTTAGTTACAAGCTACCTAATCATTAATAGCTAACTGTTCACCAGTTTCACTCATCTATAGCTGCAGGGATGTCCCCATCCCCATGGCTCTGCTGGGCATTGCCCTAGTGGGGGCTATCAGCAGTGGCCCCTCCACAGCAGCAGCCCTCTGCCTGAGTTGCATGCCTATAGCTCCCATTGGCTCCATCCTTGGAAATCTAGGTGGAGGTAGCCACACCCGCATGACTCATGCACTCTGCACACCATGCAGATACTGCCAAGGTTTACTGCCTGTTCCCTCTGGAGGGGTGGCCACCATTGGCTGAGCTGCACTCGGGTCCTCCAGAGCTATACCTGGAGTGGCCAAGGAGCTCAATGGTAGAATGTGGGGAGCATAGTCTTGGAACTGTTCGGCTCTCACAGGCCCTTTTACTCTGGGTCTCTGATAGAAGAGGCAGCCCTGAAGATCTCCAAATTGCCTTGGGATCATTCTCTCATTGTTTTGGACAGTATTTCCTGGCTTATGTTTAGATAATTGACTAATCTCCCCATTGTATTGATGAATAGCTTCCAGCTTCTATTAAGATGGCTAATTTATACCAATATCCATATCAAATTTGGCCACCCCCTCCGTGTTCTCTCCCAAACAAGTTTTTTCATTCCTTTCAATATGGATAGACTGAGAATTTTCCAAATCATTAAGTTCTGCTTTTTAAAAATTAATTCCATTTTTAAGCAATTTCTTTCTTCTTGCATTTTACTATAAGCATTCAAGAGAAACTAGGCTACTTGTTCAAAATTTTGCTTAGAAATTTCCTCAGCCAAATACTTAATTTCATTGTTCATAAATTCTATCTTCCACAAAACATTAGAACACAAACACAATTGAGCCAAGCTCTTTGCCAGTTTATAACAATAATTGCCTTTCCTCCAATTTCTCATACATGTTGTTTTCTGTCTCAGACCTCATAAGAATGGCCTTTACTAACGACATTCCCAACAACGTTCTGTTCATGACCACTTAGGCGTTTTCCATGAAGACTGAGGACCTCTTCTTTTCCTTCTGGGTCCTTTCCAGAATTGCCTTTAAAGATCTGTTCATGGCAATGTAGGCTTTTTCTTGCATATACCTCCAAAATCTTCCAGCCTTTACCCATTACTCAGTTTCAAAGCTGCTTCCACGTTTTTATTTATTACAATATTGTCAAACTAATAAACAGGAAACTCATTAAATTGGAATTGGGAGGCAAAGAGGGGGAGCTCTCACATCCATAGTAGAGCCCAACAGGAAGAAGAAAGACTCCCTTTTCTTGTCTGACAAGAAGCTCAGTATGTGAGAGACCATCACAACTCAGCCAATGACAAGCAACTACACATTGAACTCTCAATTCCTCCAATGGACTCTGTTTACAATTGCCCACCCAACTTCCTCTTCCCCTCTGTAAAAGAGTTTCTCCTCTCTTGCTGCTGGGGGACTTGCATGTGGCTCACCATGGTTGCAGACCCTGAATTGCAATTCTTTGCTGACTCTGAATAAACTCATTTTTGCTGGAGAAATATCCAGCTGTTGTTGGGGCCCAGGGTAGGCCATCCCAAAATATCCCACAATAGCTTACTATTTTCAATTAAAGTTACTTAAGAAGCAAAAAGGGCATTCTGACCCTCCTGTCTCTGTTTTCTCTGCAAGCAGGAAATAAATCTACCATGTGGAAGGTGCTATCCCTGCACCCTTATCACTAGAACTACGGAATTCAGGGCTGAGAAATATGAATAAACAGACCTTCCTAATTTACCACCTCAAGCCTAAATTCTGCTTAAATTCCTCACTATTTATGTGCCCCAAACCTAAGTGTTTGTCCCGTCAATGCTTCATAAATTTATTGTTTCTTGGTGTAAAAGATATATATACTGCCTGCTTTGTTCACTCTCTGAGAATCATTTCTTTATGATCTCCAATATGTATGTGTTAAACTGGGTTTTTTACCTGTTAAACTTGTCTTACATCAATTTTATTGTTAGTCTAGCCATAAGAATGCAAGAAGGAGGATTTTACTTTGCCCTGACACTGTCTATTTGTTTAAGGTCAACAGTAGCAATTCTACTCCCAGTACCAATTTTCTGTCTTAGTCCCTTAAGGACTGCTCTAATAAAAATACCATAAATGAGGTAGGGGTAGCTTATAAACAACAGAAATTTATTTCTTACATTTCTAGAGGTTGGGAAGTCCAAGATCAAGGTGCCAGCATGGTCATATTCTGATGAAAGCCCTCTTCTGGTTCATAACCAGTACCTTCTTGCTGTGTCCCCAAATGGTAGAAGGGGCTAGGGAGCTCTGTGGAGCCTTTTTTTATAAGGGTACTAATCCCATTCATGAGGGCTCTGCCCTTATGACTTAATCACCTCCCAAAAGCCTCACTTCCTAATACCATCACCTTGGGGATCAGAATCTCAGCATATAAACTTGAGGGGGGCACAAACATTAAGATCATAGCAAAGTGTTACAAGTAATGACATTAAATTAGTAATCAAAAAACTTTCCACAGGGGCTGACCAGGTGGTGTAGTGATTAAGGTCAGTGTGCTCCACTTCAGCCTCCTGGGGTTCATGGGTTTGGATACCAGGCATGGACCCACACCACTCATCAATGTCTGCTGTGGCAGTGACCCACATGCAAAAAATAGAAGAAGATTGGAGAGTGACATCAGCATCCTGGTGGAGAGAGCTCTTAGACTCTCTCCTCTAAGATACAATGATAAGGACATTTATGTGCCAACAGAAGACATTCACGCAACACAGAAGATGTCTGAGAGGCCAACACAGCCACACTTGTGAAGGTGGAGGTGCTGGACCTCTTGAAGGAAGTGGAAGGAGGTAAGGGGAATCTTCTCTCTCTCCAGAAGGCAGTGACCCTGGGACTGCATGCAGCTCTGAGAGGAAAGAGGGGAGGGGCAGCCCTCCACGGGAACATCGTTGCTTTCCAAGATCCATCACAGCCCATGAGAAAGCCCCACACAGAGAGAACTAAGCTACTGCAGGGAGGTCTTCATCAAGCTATCACCCCAGGAGAGCAGAAAGTGAGGGTCAAGTGAGAATGCCCACGGGATCATGCAGGTGAAACAAAGCACCCTTTCACTGCCTCACATACCAGTTCAGCCAGTCAGCTAGAGTGCCACACAGATAGAAAAGCAGCCAGTCAATGGAGCGAGCCAGCCACACATCATGGTGGGCTCAGAATGCACAGCTCCTGACCCCCACCCAGTGGTGGCAGGCTGGAAGCTGTGACCAGATACTATAACTATGCAGAGGCACAAATACATGCTGTCAAGCAGTATGAAAAAATATATTAAATCTCCATCCCAGAAGGAAAATGACAAATACCCAGAAATCAATCCCGAAGGCACAGAAATTTATAATTTAAATGACAGAGAATTCAAAATAGATATCATTAAAAAAAACTCAAAGAATCACAAGAAAATATAGATAGTTCAATGAAATCAGGAACTTCTTCACAAAAGAGATTGAAACTATAAAGAAGAACCAATCAGAAATGTTGGGGATGAAAAACACAATGCATGAGATAAAGAAAAATCTGGACTCCCTAAACAGTAGAGCTGATATTATGGAGGAACAAATCAGCAATCTTGAGGAGAGAAATATAGAAATGCTTCAGATGGAGGAGGAGAAAGAAATAAGACTAAAAAGAAATAAGGAAATTCTGTGAGAAATACCCATCTCCACTAGGAAATGCAACATAAGGGTTATAGCTATTCAAGAGGGAGAAGACAAAGAGAATGGAGAATAAATTTGTTCAAAGAAATAATAGCTGAGAACTCCCCAAACCTAGGGAAGAAACTGGAACTACAAGTGAAAGAAGCCAATAGATCTCCTAACTCTGTCAATGTGAAAAGATATTCTCCAAGGCATATAGAAGTAAAGCTGGCATGACAAAGAAAAAATATTAAAGGCAGCAAGGCAGGAAAAAATAACTTACAAAGGAACCCCCATCAGGCTTTCAGCTTACAGGCTATGAGAGAGTGGAATGAGATATTCAAAATTCTGAAAGACAAAAACTTTCAGCCAAGAATACTCTATCCAGTGAAAATATTCTTCAGATATGATGGAAAAATAAAAACTTTCCCAGATAAACAAATACCGTCTGACCCAGCGATCCTACCACTGGGTATTTATCCAAAGTACTTGAAATCAACAATTCAGAGAGACTTATGCACCCCTATGTTCATTGCAGCATTATTCACTATAACCAAGATGTAGAAGCAATCCAAGTGCTGATCGATTGATGCTTGGATAAAGAAGCTGTGGTGTATATATATATACAATGAAATACTACTCAGCCATAAAAAAGACAAAATAGTCCCATTCCCAACAATATGGATGGACCCTGAGGGTATTACATTAAGAAAAACAAGTCAGACAGAGAAAGACAAATACCATATGATTTCACTCATATGTGGAAGATAAACATGCAAAGAGAACAGTTTAGTGGTTACCAGGGGGTTGGGCTCAAGGGGTGAGGGAGCACACTTGCATGGTGACTGACAAATAATAACGTACATCTGCAATTTCACAGTTATAAATTACTATGACCCCAATAAAAAAAAACTTAGCATCTCTGTTGTTTCCTCTGAAAGTTTCAAATTGTAATTAGCTCCATAAAACATATATTCACAAAACAGATTTAAAAAAATAAAAATAGAGGAAGCTGACACAGACGGTAGCTCAGGGCCAGTCTTCCTCAAGCAAAAAGAAGAGGATTGGCAACAGGTATTAGCTCAGGGCCCATCTTCCTCACAAAAATAAATAAATAAATAAAACTTCCCACAAAGGAAACCTCAGGACCAGATGGCTTTACTGGTGAATTCTACCAAACATTTGAAGAATTAAAACCAATTCTTCACAAACTCTTCCCAAATATAGAAGAGAATGGAACAATTCCCAATTAATTCTATGAGGCCATTATTACACTTATATAAAAACCGATGACATCACAAGAAAACTATAGGCCAATATCCCTTGTGAATACAGACACAAAAATTCCAAACAAAATACCAGCAAACTGAATCCAGCAACATATAAAAAGGAGTATACAACATGACCAAGTTGGATTTATCCCAGGAATTGACAGTTGGTTCAATGTATAAAAATCAACCAAACTAATAAATGATATTAGCATAACAAAGGATAAAAACCATATGATAATCTCAATAGATGCATAGAAAGCATTTGAAAAAAATGCTTCATGATTTAAAAAACCCACTCAAACTAGAACTGGAAGGAAACTTTCTCATCTTGATGGAGGGCATCTATGAAAAAAGACAGCTAATGTCATACTTAATGGTGAAATATTGAAAGCTTTCCCTCTAAGATCAGAAACAACACAAGGATGTCTGCTGTCTTCTCCACACTGTGCAGGAGGATATAAGCAGAGCAATTAGGGCAAGAGAAAGAAAGAAACGGAATCCAGATTGGAAAGGAAAAATAAAATTATCTCTATTTGCAAGTGACAGGATCTTGCATACTGAAAATCCTAGGGATTCACAAAAAACAATTAGAGATAATAAACAAGTCCAGCAAAGTTGCAGGATATGAGATAAATATGGAAAAATCAGTTGTATTTCTATACACTTGTAATGAACAATCTTAAAATGAAATTAAGAAAACTATTCCATTTACAATAGCATCAAGAAGAAAAAATACATAAGGATAAATTTAGCAAAACAATTATAAGACTTGTACACCGAAAACTAAAAAGCATTGTTGTAAACAATTTTAAAAGATCTAAATAAATGAAAAGATATCCTGTGGTCATGGACTAGAAAACTTAATATTATTAATATGGCAATACTCCCCAAATTCACGTACAAATTCAATACAATCCCTATCAAAATCCTACCTGGCTTTTTTGCAGAAATTGTCAAGCTGATTCTTAATAAGCTGATTTAATAAGAAAATACAAGGATCCCAGAAAAGCCAAAATCATCATGAAAATGAACAAAGTTGGAGGATTCACACTTCCTAATTTCCAAGCCTACTACAAAATATAAGTCCATTATTATTATTATTATTATTATTATCAGCAGCAACTTTACTATTGTTACAATATATAATGCACTTAATTTTTGCAATAACCCTGCAAAGTAGCAGGTAGTAACTGAAGCTCGAGTGTTATATCTCTTGCCAAATCTCACCAGGAATGGAAGTACTAGACAAACACAAAAAGATCATGTATTTTTGAGTGGGATGTCCTTGAGGTAGAAAATCAACCTATTTGTTATCATTAATTCACTTATCATTAATCTATGAATGTTCATTATCAGAAAATAAAATAATAACAAAAGAGGATTGAGTCTTACAAATCTAAAGATACAGAGAAAATCATACTGGAATCGGAGACTGATGGGATACACCTGGTCAGGCAACTGCAGGAAATCACTGCCAACAGCCCCCGCTCCCTGCAGTACCGAGGCAGATGATTCACAGGGGAGTCATGAGGCCACTGCAAACATTCACACCTGCCAAGACACATGAATCTGTAACTGCTTCTTGGAGGAAAAAAAGTAATTTCTCCCTCCCAAATCTTACTTGCAGCATATCATTAACAGTGCCCAAAAAGTTGTAGAGAATCATCATTTGCCAAGGATCCTGGGCCATTTAGTTATTAAGATTCTAGCACCAGCAGTACATGGAAGAGCAGAGGAGGAGATGAGAATGATTGTATATCAAATGCTTATAGAGAATCTACCTGTCAGGAGCCAATCTATGTTCTTTGTGACAGAAATTTCCTGGACGATGATTTTTGTGTTAATTTTTTTCTATGGATCTATTCAAAATAGTATATTGCACTAGAGATTTTTAAGACAGAATCTTTCCAAGTTTTTTGACTTTGTAGATAAATTAATTCCAAAATTTAAAAAAATGCAAAAGACCACAAATAGCCATGACAATCTAGAGGAATAACACAACTCAAGAACTTACACTATCAGAAATAAACACTTACTATAAAACAATAGTAATTAAGACAGTGATATAGTGACACAAGTATAGAAAAATAGGCCAATGGAACAGAAAAGAGACTGAAGGAATAGACCCAACCATATATGATCACCTGATTTAATACAAAGGAGCCACTGCAATTCAGGGAGACAGGACGGGTTGGATTGGATAGAAAAGATGATTCTTGGATCCTTGGTCGCATCAGCCACAAATTTTTGATGGATCTTTGATAAAAAATTCAAGATAATTATGCTTGTAGACATAGCATAGGGAGATGTTCTTATGATCTCAGGGTAGGCATAGATTTCTTAAACAGGACACAAATAATCTAAGAATAAAAGAATTGCTCTTTTCAGTTTGAGGATGTTCCATTTTATTTTTAGTTTGTTGAATTTATTTGTCAAGAAGGGATGTTGGAATTAGTCAAGTGCTTTTTCCGCATCAATTAAAATGATCATGTTTTTTTCTTTATTCTGTTAATGTGGTGTATTACATTGACCGATTTTCATATGTTGAACCACCCTTGCACCTCTGGGATGAATCTCACTTGGTCATGGTGTATAATCATTATAATATGCTGTTGAATTCACGTTGCTAGTGTTTGTTGAGGATTTTTGCGCCTATACTCATAGGGATATAGGTCTGTAGTTTCCTTTAGTATGATGTCTTTGTTGGGCTTTGGTATCAAAGTAATGCTGACCTGAAGGAATAAATTAGGAAATCTGCCCTTTTCTTCTATACTTTTTCAAAATTTGAGAAGAATTTGTGTTCATTATTCTTAATTGTTTGGGAGAACTCGCAGTCATCTGGTCATGGGCTTTTCTTTATTGGGAGGTTTATGATTACTGGCTCAATGTATTTACTTGCTATTGGTTTCTTCAAATTTTCTACTTGAGTCAGTTTTGGTAGTTTGTCTGCTTCTAGGAATTTGTTCATTTCATCTAGGTTATCTAATTTGTTGGTGTACACTTGTCCATAGTATTCTCTTGCAACGTTTTTTATTTCTGTAAGGTTGGAAGTAAGTAATTTCATTTCTGATTTTAGTAATTTGAGTCTTCTCTTTTGCTCAGTACAGCTAACGGTTTGTAAATTTGTTGATCTTTTCAAAGAACCAACTTTTGGTTTTGTTGATTCTATGTTTTTTCATTATCTTTTTAAAAAATCTATTTATCACCACACTAATTTTTGTTATTTCCATCCTTCTGCTAGCTTTCAATTTAGTTTGCTCTTTTCCCCTGTTCCTCAAGGGTAAAGTTAGGTTATTGATTTGATATCTTTCTTCTTTTTTAATATAGATTTTTACAGCTATAAATTTCTGTTTGAGTGCTACCTTGCTGCATCCCATAAGTTTTGATAGTTTGTATTTTCATTTTAACCCATTTCCAAGTGTTTTCTAATTTCCCTTGTGATGTACTCATTGACCTATTGCTTGTTTAATAGTGTGTTGTTTCGTTTCCACATATATATGAATTTTCTAGTTTTACTTGTTATTGGCTTTTAGTTTCATTGTATTGTCATCACGGAAGATATTTTGTATGATTTTATTCTTTTTAAAACTTATTTTTATTATATATATAATTATATACATATAAATATACATATAAATTTATTGAAACTTGTCTTGTGGCCCAACTTACATTGTATCCTGGAGAATGTTCCACGTGCACTTGAGAAAAATACATATTCTGCTACTGTTGGGTGGAATGTTCTGTATATGTCTGTTAGTTCTAGTTGGCTTATAGTGTTTTGCAAGTCCTCTATTTCCTCATTGATTTTCTGTCTTTTGATGGTTGTTCTATCCATTATTGACAGTAGAGTATTGAAGTATGGAACTATTATTGTAGAACTGTCTATTTCTCCTTCTGTTCTCTCCATTTTTGCTTCATATGTTTTGTGGCTGTCTTGTTAGTTGTGTATATGTTCATAATTGTCATAGTTTCTTGATGAATTCACCCTTTTATCAATATATAATGTCCTTCTTTGCATCTTGCAACACTTTTTGACTTAAAGGCTGTTTCGTCTGATATTCATATAACTATCTCAGCTCTCTTTTGGTTACTGTTTAAATGGAGTATTCTTTCCGTAATTTCATTTTCAACCTATCAATGTCTTTTGATTAAAATGAGTCTCTTGTAGGCAGCATATAGTTTGATCATATTTTTTCATCCATTCTTCCAATCTATGCCTTTTGATTGGAGAGTTTAATCTGTTTATATTTAAAGCTATTACTGATAAGGAAAGACTTACTTCAGCCATTTTGCTATTTTTTTCTGTATATCTTATATCTTTTCCTTCCTGATTACCTTTATTACTGCCTTCTTTTGTGTTTATTTTTTTATTGTGTACTTTTTGATTCCCTTCTCATTTTCTTTTTTGTATATTTTTGAGTTATTTTATTAGTGGTTACCCTGGGGACTACAAGCAACATCTTGAACTTATAACAATTTAGTTTGAATTAATAATAATTTAGCTTCAATAGTATACAAAACTCTGCTCTTATACTTTTTTACAGCTCTGTCCCTCTCTCTTTATGTTGTTATTGTCATAACTTACATCTTTACACAAAGTATATTCATTGATTTATCATTTTATGAACTTGTCTTTTAAACCATATAGAAAAAAAACAGATGTTACAAGTCAATAATACAATAGTACTAAATTTTGTATTTACTTATTTAATTACCTTTACAGTGTTCTTTATTTCTTTGTGTGGCTGTCTAGTCTCCTTACATTTCAGCCTGAAGGACTCCTTTAGCATTTCTTGTAGGTCAGGTCTACTAGTGACCAATTCTTCAGCTTTTGCTTGTTTGGGAATGTCTTAATTTCTCCTTCCTTTTTGATGGATAGTTTTACCAGATATGGAATTCTTAGGTGGCTTTTTATTTCTTTTAACATTTTAAACATTCCTTTTAGCCTCCATGGTTTCTGATGAGAAATTAGCTGTTAATCCAGGGTTCTGGAAAAAACTGTAATGTAGGAGAACCCAGCTTCCTGGCCCCAAAAAGATCAATGATTGGACAGCTATCCATGAACAAAAACAGTCCTGGGAGAACTTTAGAGACCACCTAAGAATGTTAGCAGCAGCGAAACAAAAAAACCCTGAGAACAATTGCACAAGAAGAGAAGGAAGACAGCTTCATTCCATCTGCATCACCCCATCTCCCAAGCCACCTATAAAGAGTTCTCTCTGGGAAAGGAAGAGTGGGGTGAGCAAACAGTTTCTCCAGCCTCTTGGGGCACTACGGGAAGGTCCCACTTAAGTTTCATTCCACCTAGACCAGCAAAGTTGAGGTGTATACACCCAGCTAGGAACAAGGAAAAAAAGCAGAGGCTATTATTAGCAGATACACAGCAGGAGCAATCATGGTTCACAGAAACCTGCTCTGAAAATAAACTCAGCAGACTTCACCACTGATAAAGCCAACAGCCAGCACACTTCCTGCAGATTATCTGTAGATTTCATCAGCTTTCAGCTCACAGGTATTTGCATTTACTGACACCACCTGACTAAGTCTCTCCCTGCTCTCTTTTCCCTCCCACTCCTGCCAGAGCCCAGGAACCATAACAGTCTCCGCAGCTGTGCAAGCATAAGGCACCAGCCACCTGAGTCCCTCCCTGCCCACCAGAGCCTAGGAGCCACACCCATAGCCATATTAGGCCTCTGAAGCTGTATAAGCACAAGATGCCAGCTTAGGTACCCTCCGCTGACTCCCACTACCACGCCTATGCTTGAGACTAACCCCTCCAGCTGCACAGCTGCACGCAACTAGCCTGATGCTGGTTGGCAACAACAGCCACTGGCTGGCAACGCTGCACAAACCCATAGCTACCCCTAAAGCTGTGCACCTGCGTGACCCCAGCCTGACCTCCATCATCAGCCTCCATTGAAGCATGAATGCTCGGGGGGAAGTGTGCAGCCACAGGCATCTGCAGCTGAACTCTGCAGCCAAGTGTGTACACACCACCAGCCTTGATCAATGCTATTGCTTGCCCTAGTCTCTAGCTGCTAGACCTGGAGGTGCCACTAAGGACCCTAACAGCCCTTGTATCCACTGGACACATAAGGACCACCCCACCCTGGTGCTCACAAGGACCACATAGTTGTCAATGCTGTGGACCCCAGTGGCCTGAGCTGAAGAGACATCATGCCCCTCCAGACCCAGTGTCACCACACTCCTCCATACTTGGTGCCCTGGACACTAGATCCAGGGTTACAGGATGATACAGCATGCCTCCATCTGTAGGTGAAAGGCTTCCCTTTCTGAAATGAGTCCATAAGGTCTAGAAGAGGTGATCACTTCTTCAAATATGCAGACACCTACACAAGGCTACAGGGATCACAAATAATCAGGGGAATATGTCTCTACCAAAGGAATACAATAAATCTCCAATAACTGGCCCCAAAGAAATGGAGCTCAAGGAAATGCTTGACAAAGAATTCAAAATAATTATTCTGCAGATGCTCAGAGAGCTAAGAGAACAGATAAACAATTTAACAATATCATGAAAACAGTACAGGAACAAAATGAGAAGTTCAATAAAGAGATAGAAAACATAAGAAACAAACAGAAGTTTTGGAGATAAAGAATACAATTATTAAGTGGAAGAATTCAATAGAGAACTTCAACAGCACACTTGAACAAACAGAAGAGAGAATCAGCGAGCTAGAAGGCAAATCAATTGAAATTATCCAGTCAGAGGAGAAAAAAGAAAAAGGAATGAAGAAAGCCTACAGGAATTATGAAACATCATCAAAAGAAATCAGGTACACATAATTGGAGTCCCAGAAGAAGAAGAGAAAGGGATAGAAAGCTTATTTAAAGAAATAATGGCTGAGAATTTCCCAAACCTAGGAAGAGATTTGGATATCCAAGTTCATGAAACTAATAGGTCGCCTCAAAGTTTCAATCCAAAATGATCTTCTCCAAGACACAAAATACTAAAATTGTCTACAACCAAAGACAAAGAGAAAATTAAAAGCAGCAAGAGAAAAAAAATTTATTTCCTAAAAGGGAACCCCCATAAGGCTATCAGCAGATTTCTCAGCAGTGAACTTGCAGGTCAGGAGAAAGTGGGATGATATATTCAGAATGTTAAAAGAAACTGCCCACCAAGAATACTTTAACCAGCAAAGTTGTTCTTCAGAAATAAAGGAGAGAGAAAGAATTTCCCAGATAAACAAAAAGTGAGAGAATTCGTCATCACTAAAGCTGCTTTACAAGAAATGCTGAAGGGAGTTCTTCAAACTGAAACAAAATAATATTAATTACTAACATGAAAATATACAACACATTGGTCAAGGTAAGCGTATAGTCAGATTCAGAATAGCCTAATGTTGTAATATGGTGATGTGTTAACTAGTTAATTCCAGTATAAAGGTTAAAAATCAAAAGTATTAAACATAGTACAGCTTCAACAATTTGTTAATGGGTACACAATATAAAAAGATGAAAAAGGTGACATCAAAAACAAAAGGGGAGGGGAGTAAAAGGATATAGTTTTTGTATGCATTTAAAGTTAAATTGTTATCAGCATAAAATAGACTGTATACACACACACACACATGAAGATTTAAGCCTCTTGGTAACTGCAAAGCAAAAACCTACTGTAGGTACAAAAAAATTAAAGAGAGGGGAATCAAAGAATACCACTATGAAAAATCATCAATCCACAAAAGTAGGCAGCAAGAAAGGAAGAAAAGAGCAAACAAACTACAAAACAGCTAGAAAGCAAATAATAAAATGGCATTAGTAAGTCCTTACTTATCAACAATTAAACATAAATGGATTGAATTCTCCAATGAAATGGCACTGTGGCTGTATGCATAAAAAATAAGAGCCAACTATATGCTGCCTATAGAGTCTCATTTCAGCTTTAAGGACACACATAGGCCCAAAGAGAAGGGATGGAAAAAGATATTCCATGCAAGTGGAAACCAAAAGAGAGCAGAGCAGGGGTAGCTCTCAGACAAAATAGACTTTAAGCAAAAAATTGTAACAAGGAACAAAGATGGTAATTACACAATGATAAGGAGGTCAATTCATTAAGAATATATAACCACCATAAATATATATGCACCTAAATATATTAAGCAAATACTAACAGATCTGAAGAGAGAAGTAGAAACAATACGATAATAGCAGGGGACATCTATACCCCATTTTCAATAATGCATGTATCATCCAAACAGAAAATCAATAAGAAAACATTAGATCTGAACCACAATTTAGAATACATGGAACTAACAGACATATACAAAGCATTCCATCCAACAATAGCAGACTATTCTTCTGAAACGCACACAGAACATTCTCCAAGATGGCTTATATGATAGGTCACAAAACAAGTCTTAGCAAATATAAGAAGATTGAAATCATAGCAAGCATCTTTTCTTCATACCACAATGGTATGAAATTAGAAATAAATAACAGGAGGAACAATGAAAATTAAAAGATATTTGGAGATTAAACAATATTCTCCTGAACAACCAATGGGTCGGAGAAGAAATGAAGAGAGATCAAAAAATATCTTTAAACAAACTAAAATTGAAGCACGACATATCAAAAACCTATGGTATGTTGCAAAAGCAGTTCTAAAAGGGAAATGTATATGATAAATGCCTACATTGAGAAACAATAAAACTCAGTTAAACAACCTCATATTACACCTCAACGAACTAGTAAAAGAAGAACCAAGCCCAAATTAGCAGAAGGAAGGAAATAAAAATGATCAGAGCAGAAATAAGTGAAATAGAGACAAGAAAAACAATAGGAAAGATCAATAAAACTAACAGCTGGTTTTTTGGAGAGGAAAACAAAATTGACAAACATTTAGCCAGATTAAATATAAAACGAGAGAGAGAACTCAAATAAATTAAAAGTGAAAGAAGAAACAATACAACTGACACCACAGAAATATAAAGAATCATGAGAGACTACTATGAAGAATTATAGACCAACAGACTAGATAACCTAGAGAAATGGATAAATTCCTAGAAATATACAATTGGCCAAGATTGAATCACAAAGAAATAGAAAATCCGAACAGACTGATAATAAATAAGGAACTTAATACAGTAATTAAAAATCTCCCCTGGGCCGGCCCAGTGGCATAGTAGTTAAGTTCATGCACTCCACTTCAGTGGCCCAGGGTTCACTGGTTTGGATCCTGGGCACAGACTTATGCACTGCTTATCAAGCCATGCTGTGGCAGGTGTCCCACATATAAAATAGAGGAAGATGGGCACAGATGTTAGGTCAGGGCCAATCTTCCTTAAAAAGAAAAAATCTCCCAACACAGAAAAGCCCATGACCAGACGGTTTCACTGGTGAATTTTACCAAAAATTTAAAGAAGACTTAACATGAATTCTTCTAAAACTCTTCCAAAAAACTGAAGAGGAGGAAACACTCCCAAACTGATTTTATGAGGCCAGCTTTACTCTGATACCAAAGCCAGATAAGGACACTACAAGAAAAGAAAACTATAGACCAATATCCTTGATGAATATACATGCAAAAATTCTCAAGAAAATATTGACAAATTGAACTCAACGGGACATTAAATGAATTATTCACCATGGTTAAATGGGATTTATCCCTGGACTGCAAGGATGGTTTAACATATGCAGAATGAAAGATGAAAATCATATAATCATCTCAATAGATAAAGAAAATGGCATTTCACAAAATTCAACATCCTTTCATGATAAAAATGCTCAACAAATTTGGTATAGAAAGAATGTACCTCAACAAAATAAAGGCCACATATGGCAAACCCACAGCTAACATCATACTCAATGAGGAAAGGTTAAAAGCATTTCTTCTAAGATCAGGGACAACACAATGATGCCCACTCTCACCATTCTGGTTTAACATATTATTGGAAGTTCTAGCCAGATCAATAAGGCAAGAAAAAGAAATAAAAGGAAGACAGTTTTACTTCTTTTCCTATTGCAGATGATAGGATCTTATATAGAGAAAATCCTAAAGCTTCCACACAAAAAAAAACCACTAGAACTAATCAGCAAATTCAGTGAAGTTGTAGGATATAAAATCATCATACAGAAAAGTTGCGTTTCTTTACACTAACAACAAAACATCTGAAAAGGAATAAAGAAGACAATCCCATTCACAAACAATCAACACAATTAAAAGGCAATCTATGGAATGAGAGAAAATATCTGCAAATCATATATTTCATAAGGGGTTAATATCAAAAATATATAAAGAACTCATATAACTCAATAGCAAAAATTCCAAACAATATGATTAAAAACTGGCAGAGGAACTGAATAGACAATTTTCCAAAGAAGACACAAATCACTCAGGTACATGAAAAGGTGCTCGACATCCCTAATCATCAGGGAAATGCAAATCAAAACCAAACTGCAGTATCACCACACACCTGCTAGAATGGCTAATATAAAACAGACAAGTGATAAGTGTAGCTGAGGGTCTGGACAAAAGGCAATCCATGTGTACTGTTCATGAGAATGTAAACTGAAAAAATAGAACTACCATATAATCCAGAAATCCCATTTCTGGTTATATATATATGAACAGGATCTCAGAAATATCTACACCCCCATGTTCATTGCAGCATTATTAATAATAGCCAATATAGAAACAACTTAATGTCCTTTGATAGATGAATGGATAAAGGTGATGTGGTAAATATATATATGAAAAATAGTCATAAGAAAGAAGGAAATCCTGCTGTTGGTGACAACTTGGATGAATCCTGAGGGCATTATGCTAACTGAAATAAATCAAAGAAAGACAAATACTGTATGATATCATATATATGTGTATATATGTATATATATACACATTTCTTTATCAGTTCATCTATCAACAGACATTTAGATTGATTACATATCTTGGCTATTATGAATAATGCTGCAATTAACATGAGAGTGCAAATAGATCTTTGAGAGAATGATTTTATTTCCTTTGGATATATATTGATAAGCACATGGTATTTCTATTTTTAAAATTTGAGGAACCTCCATACTGCTTTCCATAATGCCTGTACCATTTAAATTGTCATCAACAGCATATAAGGGTTCACTTTTCTCAACCTCCTTACCAGCACGGTAGGTATCATTTACTGTTTTGGTAATAGTCATTCCAACAGGTGTGAGATGCTATCTCATGTGGTTTTGATTTGCATTTCCCTGATGATTAGTGATGTTCAGCACATCTTCAGATATTTCTTGGCCACTTGTATGTCTTCCTTGGAAAAAATGTCTATTCAGATCCTTTGCCCATTTTTCAATTATGTTATTTGTTTGCTTGCTATTGAGTTGTGTGAGTTCTTTATATTTTTTGGCTATTAACCCCTTATCAGATTTATGGTTTGCAAATATTTTCTTCCATTCCAGAGGTTACATTTTCATTTTGTTGACTGCTTCCTTTGCCGTGCAAAAGATTTTTAGTTTACGTTGTTGCATTTATTTACTTTGGCTTCTGCAACCTGTGCTTTTGCTGTCAGAACCAAAAAATCAAGACCAGGATCAAGGAGCTTTGCCCTATGTTTTCTTCTAGTACTTTTACAGTTTCAGGTATTACACTGAAGTCTTTAATCCACTTTGAGTTGATTTTTGGATATGGTGTGACTTAAAGGTCCAATTTCATTCTTTTGTATGTGGATATCTATTTTCCTCAAAACCACTTATTGAAGAGACTATCCTTTGCCTATTAGGTATTCTTGGTGCCATTGGGAAAAATTAGTTGACTCTATGTGAATGAGTTTATTTCTTGGCTCTCTATTCTGTTCTTTGGTCTATGTGTTTGTTTTAAGGCCAGTACTCTACTGATTTGATTACTATAATTTTGTAATATAATTGGAAATCAGGAAGTGTGCTGCATCCAGCTTTGTTCTTTGCTTTTAATTGTTCTTCTTCCTCAAGATTGCCTTGGCTATTTGGAGTCTTCTCTGGTTCTATATGAATTTTAGGATTGGGTTTCACATTTTTGTGAAAAATGTCATTAGAATGTTAATAGGGATTGCATTGAATGTGTAGATGGATTTGGGTAGTATGGACACCTTAATGTTAATTCTTCCAGTCCATGAACACAGGATATCTTTCCATTTATTGTGTCTAATCTCTTTCAACAATGTTATATAGTTTTCACTGTACAAATTATTCACATCCTTGGTTAAATTCATTCCTAAGTATTTTATTCTTTTGATGTATTTTAAATTTCTCTTTCTGATAGCTTGCTGTTATTGTATAGAAACACAACTGATTACTATATGTTGATTTCACACTTGTATTCAAAATACTATTGGAAGTCCTAGCCAGATAAATTAGGCAAGAAAAAGAAATAAAACATATCCAAATTGGAAATGATGAAGTAAAACAGTCTCTATTTGAAGATGACATGATCTTATATATAGAAAACCCTAAGGACACTGCAAAAAAAGCTGTTAGAATTACTAAATGAACTAGTAAAATTTCAGTATACCAAATCAGCATACAGTAGCTGCTAGGGAATGGTGCTCGGTTGTTTGGTTAAACACCAGTCTAGATGTTGCTGTGAAGATTTTTTTAATTGAGGTAATATTGGTTAATAACATTATATAGAACTCAGGTGTATGTCATTATAATTTGACTTCTGCGTAGACTATGTCGTGTTCACCACTGAAAGTCTACTTTCCATCTGTCATCCCACAAATGTCCTCTTTTACTCCTTTCACCCTCCCCCCATGTCTCCATCAACTCTGGTAACTAGTAATCTGTTTTTTGTATCTATGAGTTTGTTTGCTTTTTATATTCCACACACGAGTGAATTCATATGGTATTTGTCTATGTCTGACTTATTTTGCATAGCATAATAAGGACCTTACACTCAAGGTCCATCCATTTTGTCTCAAATGGTAAGATTTTATCTTTTATTATGGCTGAGTGGTATTCCATTGTATATATATCCTGCATCTTCTTTATCCATTCATCTGTTGATGGGCACTTGGGTTGTTTCCATGTCTTGGCTATTGTAAATAATGCTGCAATGAACATTGGGACACATATATCTTTTTGAATTAGTGTTTTCATGTTACTTATATAAATACCCAGAAGGGGAATAGCTGGATCATATGTTAGTTCTATTCTTAATTTTTTGAGGAATCTGTGTACTGTTCCTCAGTAACTGCATGAATAGTGACTGCACAAATTTACATTCGAACCATCAGTGTAAGAGGATTCCCTTTTCTCAACATCCTCTCCATACTTGTTATATTTTCCTTTTAATAGCCATTCAGACAGGCTTGAGACGCTATCTCATTGTTTTGATTTGCATTTCCCTAATAATTAGTGATGTTGAACATCTTTTCATATGCCTGTTGGTCATCTTTATATCTTCCTTGGAAAAATGTCTGTTGAGATCCTCTGCCCATTTTTTAAAGATTTTATTTTTTCCTTTTTCTCCCCAAAGCCCCCTGGTACATAGTTGTATATTCTTCGTTGTGGGTCCTTCTAGTTGTGGCATGTGGGACGCTGCCTCAGCGTAGTTTGATGAGCAGTGCCATGTCCGCGCCCAGGATTCGAACCAACGAAACACTGGGCCACCTGCAGCGGAGCGCGCGAACTTAACCACTCGGCCCCGGGGCCAGCCCTCCTCTGCTCATTTTTTAATTGGGTCTTTTTTGTTGTTGTTGTCATCTTGTATGAGTTTTTTAATATATTTTGTATATTAACTCCTTTTTGGATTTCTGATTTTCAAATATCTTCTCCCAATTGGTAGCTTATTTTTTCATTTTGTTGATGGTTTCCTTTGCCACGCAGAAACTTTTTAGTTTGCTGTAGTCCCATTGGTTTATTTTTCTTTTGTTCCCCCTGCCTGAGGAGACATATTCAAAAAGATACTGCTAAGACTGGTGTCAAAAAGTGTACCGCCTATGTTTTCTTCTAGAATTTTTATGGTTTCAGGTCTTACATTCAAGTGTTTAATCCATTTTGAGTTAACTTTTATGTTTGGTGGAGGATATTGGTCTACATTCTTTCTTTTGCATGTGGCTGTTCAATTTTCCCAACACCATTTATTGAAGAGGCTTTCCTTTCTCCATTGTATGCTCTTGGCTTCTTTGTCAAAAATTAACTGTCCGTATATGTCTGAGTTTATTTCTGTGTTCTCAGTTCTGTTCCATTGATCTGTGTGTCTGTTTTTCTACCAATACCATGCTGTTTTGATTACTATAGCTTCATAGTATACTTTGAAATCAGAGAGTGATACCTCCAGGTTTGTTCTTTTTTCTCACGATTTCTTTGGCATCTCTTGTTGCTCCGTATAAGTTTTACAATTCTTACTTCTATTTCCATAAAAAAATGGTCATTGGGATTTTGATAGGGATTGCAGTGAATCTATGGATTGCATTAGGTAATACAGACAATTTAACTCTGTTCATTCTTCCAATCCATGAGAATGGAATATCTTTCCATTTCTTTATTTCTTCTTCAGTTTCTTTCAACAATGTCTTATAGTTCAGTGTACAGGTCTTTCACCTCCTTGATTAAATTTATTCCTAGGTATTTTATTCTTTTTGTTGTGATTGTAAAGTGGATTGTATTCTTGATTTCTCTTTTCGAAAGTTCGTTGTTAAGGTGAAAAATACAACAGATTTTTGTATGTTGATTTTGTACCCTGCACCTTTACTGTATTTGTTTATTATTTCTAATAGATATTTGGTGGATTCTTTAGGGTTTTTTATATATAGCATCATGTCAGGGCCGGCCCCATGGTGCAGCAGTTAAGTGCGTACATTCCGCTTCAGTGGCCTGGGATTCACCAGTTAGGATCCCGGGTGTGGACATGGCACTGCTTGCTACCCCATGCTGTGGTAGACATCCCACATATAAAGTAGAGGAAATGGGCACGGATGTTAGCTCAGGGCCAGTCTTCCTCAATGAAAAAAGAGAGGAGGATTGGCAGCAGTTAGCTCAGGTCTAATCTTCCTCAAAAAAAAAAATCATGTCATCTGCAAAAAGTGACAGTTTTACTTCTTCTTTTCCAATTTGGATACGTTTTATTTCTTTTTCTTGCCTATTTGCTCTGGCTTAGACTTTCAATGCTATGTTGAATGAGACTGGGGAGAGTGGGCATCTTTGTCTTGTTCCTGTTCTTAGAGGGATAACTTTCAGTTTTTCAGCATTGAGTATGATGTTAGCTGTGGGTTTGTTGTATATGACCTTTATTATGTTGAGGTACTTTCCTTCTATACTCATTTTATTGAGTTTTTATCACAGATGGATGCTGAATCTTGTCAAATGCTTTCTCTGTATCTATGGAGATGATCATGTGATTTTTATTCTTGATTTTGTTAATGTGGTGTTATCACATTGATTGGTTTTGCATATTGAACCATCCTTTCATCCCTAGAATAAATCTCACTTGATCATGGTGTATGATGCTTTTAATGTATTGGTGTATTCATTTTGCTAATATTTTGTTAAGGATTTTTGCATCTAGGTTCAACAGCAATATCAGTCTGTAATTTTCTTTTTGTTGTGTTGTACTTGTCTGGTTTTTGTATCCGGGTAAAGTTTGCCTCATAAAATGAGTTAGGAAATATCCCCTCCTCTTCAATTTTTTGGAAGAGTTTGAGAAGGATAGGTATTAAATCTTCTTTGCATGTTTGGTAGAATGCACTAGAGAAGCTGTATGGTCCAGGACTTGTTTGGGGAGGTTTTTTATTACTGTTTCAGTCTCCTTCCTAGTGATTGGTCTATTCAGGTTCTCCATTTCTTCTTGATTCAGTTTGGGGAGGTTGTATGATTCTAAGAATTTATCCATTTCTTCAAGGTTATCCAATTTGTTGGCATATAGCTTTTCATAGTTTTCTCTTCTAAGCTTTTGTATTTCTATGGTTTCCATTGTAATTTCTCGTCTTTTCTTTCTGATTTTATTTATTTGAGCCTTCTCTTTTCTTTTTTCTTAATGAGTCTAGCTAAAGGTTTGTCAATTTTGTTTATCTTTTCAAAGAACAAGCTCTTAGTTTCACTAATGTGTTCTATCGTCTTTTTACTCTCTTTCATTTATTTCTTATCTGACTTTTTTAATTTCCTTCCTTCTACTGACTTTGGTCTTTGTTTATTCTTCTTTTTCTAGTTCCTTTAGATGTAATCTTAGGTTGTTTGTGGTTTTTCTTGTTTTTTGAGGTAGGCCTTTATTGTTATAAACTTCCCTGATAGTACTGTGATCATTGCATCCCATAAATTTTGGTATGTCGTGTTTTCATTTTCATTTGTCTCCAGGTATTTTTTTGATTTCTCCTTTGATTCCTTCATTGATCCAATAGTTTTTCAGTAGCATGTTGTTTAGTCTCCACATATTTGTGACTTTTCCAGCTTACTTCTTGTGGTTGATTCCTAGTTTCATACAGTTGTGTTCAGAAAAGATGCATAATACATTTTCAATTTTATTAAATTTCTTTAGACTTGTTTTATTTCTCAACGTGTGTTCTACCCTTGAGAATGTTCCTTGTGCACTTGAGAAGAGTGTGTATTCCACTGCTTTTGGATGGAATGGTCTGTACATATATCTATTAAGTTCGTCTGGTCTAATGTTTCATTTAAGGGCAATGTTTCCTTGTTGACTTTCTGTCAGGATGATCTATCATTGACGTAAGTGGTGTATTAAAGTCCCCTACTATTATGTGTTGCTGTCAATTTCTCCCTGTAAGTCTGTTCATAATCGCTTTATATATTTAGGTGCTCCTATCTTAGGTGTATGTATATTAATAAGTGTTATGTCTTCTTGATGATTTTTTCCCTTTATCATTAGATAATGTCCATATTTGGCTCTTATCGTTTTTTGGCTTGAAGTCTATTTTCTCTGATGTAAGTATTGTCACACCTGCTTTCTTTTGGTTGCCATGTGCTTGAAGTATCATCCTCCATCCATTCACTTTGAGCCTGTTTGTCTTTAGAGCTAAGATGGGTCTTCTGGAGGCAGCATATTGTTGGGTTTTGTTTTTTAATCCATCTTGCCACTCTGTGTCCTTTGATTGGTAAATTCAATCCATTTACATTTAGGGTGATTGTTGATATATGGGGTTAATACTGCAATTTTATCTTTTGTTTTCTGGTTGTTGTATATTTCCATTGTGTATTTTTCTTTGTATTTCTGTCTGCCGTTTCAGTTTGGTAGTTTTCCACAATTTTTTTCAGTTTCATATTTTTTATGTTTTGTGTCTTTGCTCTGAATTTTGTTTTGTGGTTACCATGAGGTTTGTTTAAAAACTATCATAGATAAGATAGCCATTTTTTCTGCTGATAGCATCTTATCTCCATTTGTCTGCACAAGTTCCATCCTTTTCCTCGTCCCCTTCTATGTTATTGTTGTCACAAATTATCCCATTTTATGTTGTAAGTTCATTACCAAATTGAAATGGTTATAGTTATTTTTAATGTTTCTTTTCCTTTTAACCTTTTTGTTATAGTTAAACGTTTGCAAACCTAATCTGATATAGAGTTGCAAATTTCTGATTCTATTTATCACCTTGATCAAAGTTTTGTATACTTTTTCCTTTTTCTTTCAGGTAGAAGAGCTTCTTTCAACATTTCTTCTAAGGCAGGTCTAGTGGCAATGAACTCCCTCACCTTTTGTTTGAGAAAGCTTTTTTCTCCTTCATATCTGAAAGGTAACTTTGCTGGAGTATTCTTAGATGACAGTTTTTGTCTTTCAATATTTTGAATATATCATTCTGCTCTCTCTTAGCCTGTAGAGTTTCTGCTGAGAAATCTATAGCATAATAGGTATTACCTTGTAGGTTACTGTATTTTTTCTCCCTGACAGCCTTTAATTTTCTTTCTTTGTCATTGACTTTTGACAGTTTCATTATCATGTGTCTAGGAGAAATTCTTTTTGCATTGAGATAATCAGGTGTTCTATTAGCTTCATGAATTTGTATATCCAGTTCCTTTTCCAAGTTTGGGAAGTTCTCAGCTATTATTTCTTTAAATAAGCTCTCTGCTCCCTTCTCTATCTTTTCTCCTTTTGGGATACCCATTATCCTTATGTTGCCCTTTCTAATGGAGTCAAGTAATTCTCATAGAATTTCAAGATTTTTTTAAGGGCTGGCTCCATGGCCAAGTGGTTAAGTTCGCGAGCTCCACTGCAGCGGCCCAGGATTCAGATCCTAGGCACGGACATGGCACCACTCGTCAGGCCACGTTGAGGCGGCGTCCCACATCCCTCAACTAGAAAGACCTGCAACTAAGATATACAACTATGAACCAGGGCGGGGGGGG
>NC_060276.1:80946996-80962404 GCF_021613505.1 Equus quagga
TAAATCTTAGTTCTCTCTCTTATTCTACCTGTATTTTTTCTAGGTTTCAATCTTGGACCTCACTAACTCTGTTTTACATTTGGTCTGCATTTTTTCAATGCTTTGTAATGCATTCTTCATCTTATTTATCGAGTTTTCAGCTCCATAATTTCTACTTTCTTTTAGAGTTTTAATTTCTTTGGTAGAGCATTCCTTTTCTTCATTAACTTATTCCTGAGCTCATTGAACTGCCTTTCTGAGTTTTCTTGTAGCTCATTGAGTTTCTTCATGACAGCTATTTTGAGTTCTTTATCAGTTAAATCACAGTCTTTGATGACTTTATGTTTGGTTTCTAGAGAATTGTCATTTTTTGTGTGTGATGCCATGTTGCCATGGCTTTTTGTGGTGCCTGATGAGTTATTTCTCTCTGGCACATTTATCATAGCAAACACTTTTCTTATTTTGGTATAGCTTTGTTAATTTTTATTCTAACTGTACAACTGATAGAAGATTAGAGGCCTTTCTTTTGTTTTTCAGCAGGTGGCATTATGCAACCATTTTTTGGTTTCTCTTACCTAAGATGCCTTTGGCTATATTTCAGGGTTGGCACTTTACACCCTCCACCATCTTTTTATGAGTGTCACTGGTAATCTCATTGCCATGGCCTACACCCCTGGGGGTCAACGATGCCTTACTGTTGCCAATGTTGCTGTAGTCACTGGCTTCACTGCTGGGTATATTGGAATGGCTGAAGCCTCTGCCATGTCTGGGATTACCTGGATCAGAAGCTCTGTCACTGTGGTGGGGAGAAGCGAAAAGTTGGGGAGACCCAGGTTCATGGGGAACTGCTTCCTTGTTGCCCATTTCCTTGTGGCTGCACGTACCACTATGGTTGGGAGGACAGAGTCATGTGTGCACCTCCATTACAACTACCAGGCTGCAAGCTGTGGCCAGGGGCCCAAGGTTGCAAGGCTCTGTCTCTGCTGCTGCTCTGCTCCCTGTGGCCATGAACACTACCATGACTGGGAGGCTGATGTTGCCCACGGACCTCCACTGCTTCCCACTGGTTCTCTGGGGATGAGAGTGGCTAGCTGAGTCACCATTGCTAGGGGGCCAGGATCCTGGGCACTGCCTCTGTTGTTCTCCTGGTTCACCTCCTCCACTTGCTCCAATCCACCCACCTTCATATGTACCAATGTGTGGATCTCTCAGGCATCCTGGTGTGTTAAGCAATGTAGCCTTTGTTGAGTTATGGATTTTTACTAGCTTTAGATTGGAAGGGAGAGACCAAGGGATCCTTTCATGCCACCACGATGGTGACATTACTGTGAAAATATTTTTAGATGTGATTGACATTTACAATGATTAGACTTTGAGTAAAGAGGATTATCTTCCATAATTTGAGTATCATCCAAATAGAAGCTGTAAGATCAAAGTCCGAGGTTTCGTGAAGAAGAAACTTTTCTTCCTCAAGACTGCAACATAGACATCCTGCCTGACTTTCCTAACTGCTGGCCATTCCTGCAGTTTTCAGAGTCAAGACTGGAACATTGACTTTTACCTGAATTTCCAGCCTGCTGGTCTGCCTTACAAGGTTTAGGTTTATTAAACCCCATAAGCACACGATTCAATTCCTTAAAATGAATCTCCCTCTCTCTCTCTGTATTTATGCATGTGTGCTGTTTGTGTGCATGTTTGTGTGTCTGTGTGTCTGTGTAACCAAGAAACTAAGGTGAATGCAGAGTTGCAATGTGCCCAGATAAGTGTTGAAGTTGTGCCCACATGCACACACAGAGCCTACTTGCAACCACTGAGAGTTTTTGTGTTTGTTTTTTGGATCCAGGCATTTAAAGAAATCCCTTTTAAATCACTGGCTAACTGCAAAGTTAATGACATAGAATTTTCAGTGACCACAGATGGCAAAGAATAGAGGCTTTTAAAAATAAGTAAAGTTCCTAAAAATACAAACAAGTACAACCTCAGCAAGCAACAACAGCAAAGCCAGGAAAGGGAAGATAAATTGATTTCCAGAGTTTCCACTTTGTAATATTCAAAATGTCCAGTTTTCCACAAAAATTACAAGGCATACAAAGAAATAAGAAACTATGTACCATTTACAGGAAAAATTAAATTAGCAGAAACTACCCCTAAGGAAGCCCACACCTTGGAATTACTAGAAAAGCCTTTAAATAACTGCTTTTAATATGCTCAAAAGTTAAAGAAGCTTTAGATAAAGAATTAAAGGAAACCAGGAGAACAATGTCTCACTAAATAGAAAATAACCATAAATAGATTAAAATTGTGAAAAGGAACCAATGAAACTCTGGAGCTGGAATGTACAATAACAAAGGAAAAATTCAGTACATCACAAGAATTAACTAAAATGGATCACAGACCTAAATGTAAAATGAAAAACTATAAAACTCATAGAAGATAACATAGGAAAAATCTAGAAGACCTTGGGTATGGTGATAACTTTTTAGATACAACACTAAAGGCATAATGTATTTAAGAAATAATTGAAAAGCTGGACTTAATTAAAGTTAAAAACATCTGCTCTGCAGCAAACACTATCCAGAGAATAATTGTACAAGCCACAAACTGGGTGACAATATTTGCAAAGGACACATCTGATAAAGGACTGTCATCCAAAATATGCAAAGAATACCTAAAACACAACCATAAGAAAGCAAACAAGTAGGTTAAAAAATAGGCCAAATATCTTAACAAACATCTCACCTAAGGAGTTACACAGATGGCAAATAAAGATATTAAAAGATGCTCCATATCATATGCTATCAGGGAAATTAAAATTAAAATAACAAGATACCACTACATACCCATTAGAAAGGCCAAAATCTGGAATACTGACATGATCAAATGCTGGAAAAGATACAGAGCAACAGGAATACTCATTCAGTGCTGGTGGGAATGCAAAGTGGTATAGCCAACTTTTGAAGACAATTTGGCAATATCTTACAAAACTAAACATCCTCCTAACATATGATCCAACAATTGCACTCCTTGGTATTTACCCAAAGGAGTTTAAAACTTATGTTCACACAAAAACCTGCACATATATGTTTATAGCAGCTTTATCCATAATTGCCAAAACTTGCAGGTAACCAAGATGTCATTCAATAGGTGAATGGATAAATAAACTGTGGTACATCCAGACAATGCAATATTATTCTGTGCTAAAAAGAAATGAGCTATCAAGTCATGAAAAGACATG
The DNA here is from genome assembly GCF_021613505.1 of Equus quagga. NCBI lineage: Eukaryota > Metazoa > Chordata > Mammalia > Perissodactyla > Equidae > Equus > Equus quagga. The sequence goes on from NC_060276.1 coordinate 80,950,211, forward strand.
GAGGAACTTTAAGTGCATATTACTGTGTGAAAGAAACCAATCTGAAAAGGCTCCATACTATGAGATCCAACTATATGACATTCTGGAAAAGGCAAGGTTATGGAGACCATAAAAAAAATCAGTGCTTGCCAGGATTTGGGGTAAGGAGGCATGAACAGGCAGAACACAGAAGATTTTTACAGCAATGAAAATAGTCTACATGGTACTATAATGATGGATTCATGTCATTTATATGTTTGTCCAAACCCATGGAATGTACAGTACCAAGAATGAACCCTCACATAAACTATGGACTTTTGGTGATTAATGTTGGAGGAGGTAATCGAGAGGATGTTGATCTGCCAGCTGGACTTGGGCAATCAGAGGCTCCTAACCCTGTCCTCTGTCCTTGGAATATGCATTCCACTTGGCTTTGCCACACTAGAAGCTGCTCCAAGGACACAGCCTTGAGATAGTAATGGGTCGTTCAGACCATCTCCATAGTATACATGACTGAATCCAATTAAAGCCTTTATATAAACTTTTAATATTCTGGTAGATGGGTATGGAGGTTTACTCATCTTGCAGCCACTCAAGACAAGCCTCATAAGTAAGTTCTCTTGCTGATTAAAACTGCCACCTATCAATGTGGAGTGGACTGCCTCTTTCCTCGGTCTCCCCCTGCCCTCTCTGTAGAAAAGCGGGTTTCAGATTTCACCCAGGAAGCTCCTGAGGTGGCAAACCAACAATTATGGTGTATCAATGTAGGTTCATCAATTGTAACAAATGTACCAGTCCAGTGAAGGATATTGATAATGAGAGGCTATGCATGTGTAGAGGCAGAGAGTATATGAGAAATCTTTGTGCCTTCCTCTTAATTTTGCTGTAAATCTAAAACTGCTCTAAAGAGATAGAGAGATAGATAGATAGATGATAGACACACAAACTTATGTAACTCAAGACACATACCTATTATAAACATTCTAGTGACCACGTTAAAAAAGTAAAAAGTGGTGAAAATACTTTTAAAAATTCACTAGAGGGTTTCAATAGCAGATTTGAAGAAGAATAAAGAAAGAATCAGTGAATTTGAAGGTCAGGCACTTGAGATCATCCATTCTTACTAGGAGAAGAAAAAAATAATGAAGCAAAATGAACAGAGATTAAGAGAACTATGGGATACCATCACGAGTACCAATGCATGCATTATGGAAATTTTAGAAGGAGAAGATACAGAGAAAGTGGTAGAAAGGATATTTGAAAAAATAACGGTCAAAAAATCCCCAAATTTAATGAAAGAAATGGGTACAGGCATATCTTGGAGATATTGCAGGTTTGGTTCCAGACCACTACAATAAACTGAATATCACAATAAAGCAAGTCACAAAAGTTTTTTGGTTTCTAAGTGCTTATAAGAGTCATGATTATGCTATACTGTAGTCTATTAAGTGTGCATACCTTAATTAAACAATGTACATACCTTAATTAAAAATGTTTTATTACTAAAAAATGCTAACCATCTGAGTAGCAAAAAACCTATTAAAGATATTGAATTTTTTTTTTTTTAAAGATTTTATTTTTTCCTTTTTCTCCCCAAAGCCCCCCGGTACATAGTTGTGTATTCTTCGTTGTGGGTTCTTCTAGTTGTGGCATGTGGGACGCTGCCTCAGCGTGGTCTGATGAGCAGTGCCATGTCCGCGCCCAGGATTCGAACCAACGAAACACTGGGTTGCCTGCAGCGGAGCGCGCGAACTTAACCACTCGGCCACGGGGCCAGCCCAAGATATTGAATTTTTAATTAAAAATCTTCCAAAGGAAATTTCCAGGCCCAGATGATTTAATTGGAAAATTCTATGAATCAGTTAGAAGCAGTAACACAAATCTACACAATCTCTTTCAAAACTTAAGAGGAAAAACTTCCCAACTCATTAGATGAGACCAATATTAACCTGATACCAAAACCAAACAAAGACAATACCAAAAAAACCATTACATATGAAATCTCTCATAGGCGCAAAAATCGTTAACAAAATATTATCAAACCAAATCCCACACTGTGCAGAAACAAATTATACATCACGACCCCAGTGAGAGTTTTTCCATGTATGCAGTGTTGTTTGAACATTCAAACATCAATTAATGTGAGGCTGGCCAGGTGGCACTGCGGTTAAGTTTGCACGTTCTGCTTCTCCGCAGCCCGGGGCTCACCGGCTCGGATCCCGGGTGCGGACATGGCACGACTTGGCAAAAGCCATGCTGTGGTAAGCGTCCCACATATAAAGTAGAGGAAGATGGGCATGGATATTAGCTCAGGGCCAGTCTTCCTCAGCAAAAAGAGGAGAACTGGCAGTAGTTAGCTTAGGGCTAATCTTCATTAAAAAAAAAAAAAAGAAGAAGAAGAATACAGTGGGAGGAATTATTCTACCCAATATTAAAATTTATTATTTAGCTACAGTAATCAAGACAATGCAGTATTGGCTGAGGGATAGACACATACATAAGTGGAATAGATGGAGGTCCAGAAATAGACCTACACAAATATGCTGAATTGAATTTTGACAAGGGTGCAAAAGCAATTCAATGGAGGAAGGATAGCCTTTTCAACAAATGGTACCAGAGCAACTGGATTTCCATAGGCCCCCCAAATGAATCTGGACCTGAACCTCACACATTATCAAAAAGTTAGTTCAAAATGATTATGGACATAAAAGTAAAACCAAAACAATAAAAAGTTTAAATACATAGAAAAATCCTTGAGATCTAGGACTAGGAAAAGAGTCCTTAGGGTTGACACCAAAAGCATGATCCGTAAATGGAAACATTGATAAACTGAACTGCATCGAAATTGAAAAACTTTTGCTCTATGAAAGCCCATGTGAATATGATGAAAAGACAAGCTACAGACTGGGATAAAATATTTGCAAACTAAATATTTGACAAAGGATTGGTGTTTAGAATATACAAAGAATTCTCAGAAAACCAAAGTTAAAAAATAATAAATCAATAGAAAGTGGACAAAAGACATGAACCACCAGTTCACTGTAGAGGATATAAAATGGCACAGAAGCACATGAAAAGATAGTAAACACCATTAGCCACAAAAAAGCAAATTAAAATGACAATGAAATAGCACTACACACTTATCAGATTGGCAAAAACAAAAAATGGTGACAATAGCAAATGCTGGTGAAGATGTGGGAAATCTGCATCACTCATACTTACTACATTTTTCCTGGGAGTGTAAAACGATGCTGCCACTCTGCAATATAGTTTGACAGATTCTTCAAAACTAAAAATGCAATTTCCACAGGTCCTATGCTAACAGTTTTGCTCATGGGCATTTACCACAGAGAAATGAAAATTTATGTTTACACAGAAATCTGTATACAAATGTTCATGGTAGCATTGTTTGTAATAGCCAAAAACTAGAAACAGCCCAGATGTCTTTCAACAAGTGAATGGTTAAACAAACTGTGATACATCCATTGCATGGAGTACTAGTCAGCAACAAAAAGGAACAAACTCTTGATACAAGTGTAGGGGAAGAAGATAATTCCTCTACCCTCTGGGTGCTTCTGGGTAGTCTAAGAATTAAAATGACATGAGACAGAACAACAGGAGAAAATCTAACAAAGCTTTATAACACATATACATGGGAGAAACCCAGGAAAGTTGAGTAACTTGCCAGAATGGCCAAAGCCGCCACCTTTGGTATCATCTTCAGCTAAAGACAAAGGAGGATGTTGGGGGTAGTGGTTTGGGGCTACAAAGGGGAGGAAGGCAATTCACATGGAAATGGAAAAGCAAATGTTCGGTAGACAGAACTTTGATAAGAATGGGCTTAGAAAGGAAACACAGTCTACTGATACCCAGAGTTATCTACGGTGATGGCCTGTCCTGGGGACAGGCCTTCTATCTTAACTTCTTTTAGGCAGTTAGGTGGAATGTCAAAGTTTTTTTCAGAGTCTTTTGTTCTTAAAAATAATCAAGGCAAAGAGACACATTTTGGGTGGCCAATTCCGATCCATACACATGAAACAACTTGGATGAACCTTTAGGGAATTATGCTGAGGGGAAAAAAAATCCCAAGAGATTACATACTGTATAATTTCATTATTGCATCATTTTTGACTTGACAAGATTTTAGAAACATAGAACATAGTAGTAGTTGCCAGGTTAGGGAGTTTAGGGATGGTGGGTTGGGGAAATGTGTGTCGTAAAAGGACCCCATATAGGATCCTTGTGATGAAGGAACACTTCAGCATCTTTACTGTGGTGCTGGATACACAAATCTACACATGTGATAAAATTGTATAGCATTAAATACACAACTCCCCACTCCTCCCGCACACACAAATAGGTACAACTGGGAAATCTGAATAAGATCAGTGGACTGCATCCATGTCAGTTTCCTAGGTGTGATATTGTACCGTAGTTTTGCAAAATCTTATCTGTATTATTTCTTACAACTGCATGTGAATCTACAATAGTCACAATAAAATTTTAAAATAAAAAGGCAACAATCGAAGGAAAGGCAGGACCAAGTTAGAGGAGAGATGGTGAATGTGAATTGAAAAAGAGAATAATTAAAAGAGAGGGGGGATTCTTGTAATGCACGGTGCATCTTCACAGGACTTTGCATTTAAATAGACTTAGGCTGATAACTGGCTCCATCATTGGCTGGGTGTGTAACGTTAAGTGAATGACTTAACCTTTCTGATCCTCAATTATCTCATCTGTAAATATGAATAATAATATTATATTCTCCCTTCTGTGAAATTGTTCCCAACCACCTGGATTACATGGTTCTTCTCTGTGTTCCAAACATCCCAGGCTCACTCCTGCCATGGCTCTCATCACATTTTTTCTTTATTTTCTTTGTGGCTGTCTGCTTACTAGACTATGAGCTATTTGAGCACTGCTATCTTACAAGAATTATCCCTGTGTCTCCAGAGCCTGCCTCACCCAGTACCTGGAGCCTGGTACCCAGCAGGTGAGTGATGACGACACACACTACACATTCAAAAAACTATAGCTATGGTCAATTTGTTCATAGAAAATAATATATTGAAATGAGTGAACATGGAAAGTCTCTGCTTATATTTATGTTCATGAGAACAGGCCTGGGGGTGATGATGGTAGTGGTGGCTTGTATCCCCATATTTTCTCCAGAATATTCTGGTATCATTGTATTCTCCACTTTTTCCCCTTCATAAACCTAAATACAAAATGACTGATGAACAGAGTTGGGCTTCAATAAATACTTGTTGGATGAACACAACACTGCCATCAGGTTACTTTAGTTTTTCAGTGAGTGGTTGTAGAGGTCACTCACGCTTACATCAGTATCATCAAGGACATGAACTAAATGATCAGTAACCTTAGGTGAGTCCAAGTGGGCTCTTTCACACTCCAAATGAGATTTCTCTGTCTTCCTCCTACTTCTTTGGCCACAACTTCTGTGTGAGTTTTTCTTATAGGGTCCCCCTCCTTTGTGTCCTTTCTTTGCATTTCCACTGCTTTTGTGTTTATATGCCTGTCTGCCCCAAGTGATAGTGAGATCCCAGATGCCAAGGGCTATGATCCATTCTTCTTTCATTTCCCACTTCCAGGATATGCCTGAAACATGGTGGGCATTACTATTTTCTTACTGCATTAATTTATTTATCTTAGTAATGACTCGGACAGAAAGAACATCCCCCTTATTCTGTAAATTTTAATGTAAATATTATCTGTGTCATTACCAGGTGCTAGATACAATACAGGCTCTTGTACTGAGTTATGAATATGTTACATGGCAACAACTTTGACCTATTTTCTTTGCCATCTCACACAGAAAGAACCACAGTTTTCAGTACTCAGAATGGCGTAGGGCCACATATACCAGGCTTTAGTAATTTAAAATCCACCTTCACTCATAAACAATTGCAAAACCTTTCTGCTCAAATTGTACTTAGTTTCAGCAATGTACAGTGTCATCGCAGACTGATTTCCCAGCTCGACTATAGGCGTACTGAAGACAGTGCCCACAATGCATTACTCTTGTGTATCTCTGACATCCAGTTAAGTGGTGAGTACATTGTAGGTACTCAGGTAGCACCTTTTGACTCACTTATTTGGGTTGTCTGATTATCTGTAAAAATCTACCCTGTGGGGATTATCTTTCAAGTAATGGTGGTGTGAAGAGTTTGGGCAGGGGTCGGCCCCATGGCCGAGTGGTTAAGTTTGTGCACTCTGCTTCAGCGGCCCGAGGTTTCACCAGTTCGGATCCTGGACGCAGACATGGCACCGCTTGCCAGGCCACCCTGAGGCGGCATCCCATATGCCGCAACCAGAAGGACGTACAACTGGAATATACAACTACGTACTGGGGGGCTTTGGGAAGAAGAAGAAGCAAAAAAAAAAAAACGAGATTGGCAACAGATGTTAGCTCAGGTGCCAATCTTTAAAAAAAAAAAAGAGTTTGGGCAATTCACTTTCACAGAACACAAGTGAAAACCTGGACAAAATTATCAAAAACAACCGTTTCACGGCACCAACAGACAATAACCTGAGAAGTGTTTCTTTATGAAAAAAAGAAACTGCTATTGTGTTGGATAAGAAGAGGTGTTTGTGGCCTTTTTACCTGGGAGTGGTCCCATCCCCATTCTCCAGCTCAGGAAGTAAAAATCCACACCTTTACTTGTGCAGAGGTGGTGAACTCAATCTGGGAATGTTGACAGGCCAGCTAGAAATTCTACAGGGAGAGTTTGGAAGTGAAGAGTCATAAAAGGGCCGAGATGTTAAATTCTCCACCACTCCTGGTCTGACTGCTAAACTATGCATGCATGGGGGAGACTCAAGGGAGCCAGGCAAAAACTGAAAGTCTGAGACGACTTGTGACCTACATACGTTGCTGTACCTTTGAATGCATTCCTCAACCCACATGCCACTTAAGTGGCAGAGAGAGGTGACCTTATGGCTTGAGTAGGGTTGCAAGATTTAGCAAATAAAAATAGAGAATAGCCAGTTAGATTGAAAATTTAAATGTACTAAAAATATTACTCATTGTTTATCTGAAATTCAAATTTAAGGGGGCATCCTGTATTTTATCTGGCAACCCTAAGATTGAGCTGTCTAAACATAAACTCTGCCCAAATCATTGGCTGAATACAAGTGAAGGGGAGACTGCTAGGGTTCCAGGCAAAAAAAGAAACAAATGCTGAGCAGAGATATCATTGCCTGCACACCATGTGGGAGACAGTTTAGCAGTCTGAGTCCAGTCAAGGCCATAATAATTAGCAATGAATACAAAAAAAAAAAAGCAAACAACATTCAGAAGAACAAAACATAGCCAAAGTCACTAGAACATATTATTTATAGGGTTTATGTTTCAATAAAAATTTACTAGATAGGGAAAAAAACTGGAAAGTATAACCCATTCTCAAAAAATAAATAAAGAGTCAATAGAATCTGACTCTCTGTGAGACTAGATTTTGAATTTGGCAGTTAGAGATTTCAATGTAGGTATTATAAATATGTTAAAGGAATTTGAGAAATAAATGTTTAAAACAAAGGAAAATATGGTGGATCTGGGTCAAAAATAAGGAATATCAACAGAAAAATTAATAGCATGAGAGGAGAACTATTGAAATTCTAGAGCTGAACAGTGTAATAATCAAAACAAAAATATCACTAGATTTTCTCAGGAGCATAACCAAGATGGCAAAAAACACAATCACAAAACTTGAAGATAAATCAATAGAAATTATTCAGTCTGAAGAACAGAGATAAAGAGTGAGCAAAAGTGAGCAAAGCCTTAGAGATCTGCAGGAAAACATCAAAATTCCAACATATGTGTCATTGTAATACAGGAAGGGCAGGAGAAACAGAAGGGATAAAAGAGACTTTTGAAAAAAAATGGTCAAAAAATTCCCAAATTTGGTAAAAGGATTAATTTATAGATCAAAGAAGTTAAATGAACTCTAAGCAGGAGAAACAGAAAGAGAAGCACAATCTGAAAGCCAAAGTCAAAAAGGAAATTTTGAAAGCAGCAATAGAAAAATAACACATCAGAGAAACAGAAAATTAAAAAGCCTTATGAAGGAACCAAGTCTGGAATGATCAAGAAACAGATAAAGACGAATGTGGCTATATCGTACTGAATGAGTGGAGAGGTTGGAGAGGCAGGCAGATGCCAGATAACGTAGGGTTTTGCAGGCCATGCTAAGGAGAATGGATTTCATTCAAACTAAAATGGGAAGTCCTCATAGAATTTTAACAGGTCCTGACATAATTTCTTTAACGTGCTTAAAAATCACGGTGGCTACCTTGTGGACAATAGATTTTAGAGGGACAAGAGTTGAATGAGGGAGGAAAAAGAAGATGTTATTGTAATTAAGGCAAGAGATGATGAATGACATTGGATTTTAGAATGGTAGTAATAGATAGGGTAGTTGTACTCAGGATACATTTTGAAGATAGAATCAAGAGGACTAGCTGATGGATGTTAGTGAGAAACAAACAATATACAACAAATCCAAGAGTCCTGTTTCAGACATTTTGAGTCATCCAAATAGGGAAGTCAGGTAGGTTAGACGAGTCTGAGTCTCAGAGGAGACGATGGCACTCAAGATATAAATTTGGATGGATTCCATGTTCTGTTTCTTTACCACAATCTATCTACTTTTGCCTACTTTTCTGATTCCTCAGGTACACCCTTTGTGTATTTTGTCTAGCGTCTTTAGTTGTAATCAGTGGGAGAGATAGGCAGTAGTGGGCTTATGCCATGGTGGCCAGAAACAGGATCTCCTCACTGGGTTTTATGGAGGATAATGCATCTTTGGATTCTAGATTCTCTTTGATGTTATACGATACTAAAATGGTGAGCGGATCTTTTAAAATTAATGTGTCCTAAAACATAAGAAGGGTTCCACTGAAGGTCAGAACTTATGTGCAATGACTGAAACATGGAAGAAAGATGTATTCTGAGTGAATGACTAAACCACACCTAAAGCCAGGCATAGGACAGAAGTGCTTTCAGAGGCAGGCAGGTGGTACACTCTCCTTGCAGTAGGAATCTGGCGCCTCTCCCCACAATGGTGAGCACAGCCATATTGCTGTTCATGCCTTGAGTAGAGATACTTCAGATGCCAGTCCCTGTGCCCAAGTGCTCCCTCGGGGGATGATATGAATAGTATTCTCACACTGGCTGCATAGGAACTAGAGCGTGTGCACGTACATTGACTTAAAAGAGGTTTATCTCTATTTCTCATGAGGCACAATGGATTATATTGACTAAATGGTTTTCTGTAGAGTCCTCTGATGGGCACTCAGCAAGATCATAATATTCTTCTGATGGACAATTAGTTTGGCACAGAGACATTATCATTTCTGATATAATCTCCAGAACTATTCTCTAGGGAATAACAATGATTATCACTTTCATCCTAAAAGCAACTATAAAACACATAAGTTAAGGTGGACTGGAAAGCACCTTTGTGACCTCATCTGAGAAACTAGGAATTAAAATGTCCAGCTATCCATCCATGCATGCGTGATATCATGACTCCATCCAAAAAATATGCTTTGAGATCCTCCAGAGGCTGTGAACTGAACCACAGTCCACATCTCACTAAAAAGCTTCAGCATCATCCTATGAGGCAGGCCCAGGGACCCTTTGAAAGGACCTTTTCCCTAATTTTGAAATTCTGATCCTGTGTTGTCTCTTCTAGGCCCAATTGCCTCCTCTGAGTTTCCTGTGACATATTTATTTCCAGCTCATAAAAACAAGAAATTTCAGATTTCAGCAACCAGGCTTTTTACACATCTTTCCAGATGATAAATCACTGGGGTTCCTCCTACTGACCAGGAGAAAATAACCAGGAAGTACCTAGTATCAAATGACCTAAGAGCCACATTATCCACGTGAGTGGGTGCTTTTCAACTCACATACATCCTGCAGCAGGAAGTGCAACATCAAAATCCTTCTTCAAAAAGGTACAATTTTGGGGTCATTCTTTTAAAAATATGTATGTTAAGTCTCCAACTGTATTGTACAACCATCTTCCCATCTATTTGCTAGTTTGGTTTATCACTAGGTAAATTTCCAGCCTGATTTATCTAAAGAGAGAATATGTCTGCTTTTTTGTTCTTAAGCTGCTAAGAATAGGGTTGCACCTTCTTTTAGATGAAGTTGGTTTAGTGTAGAGTTTCCTCCAAATAAACAGTTGTAGATAAGACTCTAAACATGCAAATGTCAGCCTAAGCCTTGGTGGACATTCACATGCAAACAACAAAAAAATCTAGATACATACTTTGCACCCTTCACAAGAATGAACTTTAAATGGATCACAGACCTAAATTTAAAATGCAAATCTATATAACTCCTAGAAGACAACGTAGGAGAAAATCTAAGTGGCCTTGGGTTGGCAATGACCTTAAAGACAACACCAAAAGCATGATCCATGAGAGAAAAAATCAATAAATTGGGCTTTCTTAAAATTGAAAACTTCTGCTCTGTGAAAAACACTGTTCAGAGAAGGAAATGACAAGCCACAGACCAGGAGAAAATATTTGTAAAAAAAAAAGTGATAAAAGACTGTTATCTGAAATATATAAAGAATTCTTAAAACTCAACAATGAGTGAACAAACAACCCAATTAAAAAATGGGCAAAAGATCTGAACAGACATGTCACCAAAAAGGATGTACAGACTGTAAATAAGGCTATGAAATGGTGCTCAATATCATGTGTCATTAGGGAATTGCAAATTAAGACAACAGTGAGATACCACTATACACCTATCAGAATGGCTAAAATCCAAAATAATATTTCAAATGCTGGTTGAGGATGTGGAGCAACAGTAACTCTTATTCACGGATGGTGGCAATGCAAAATGGTACAGCCACTTTGGAAGAAAGTTTGGCAGTTTCTTACAAAATTAAACATACTTTTACCATACTACCTGGAAATTGTGCTCCTTGGTATTTACCCAAATGAGTTGAAAACTTTTGTCCACACAAAAACCTGCATGTAAATTGTTATCTAGCTTCAGTCATGATTGCCAAAGCTTGGAGGCAACCAAGATGTCCTTGAATAGGTGAATGGATAAAGAAACTGTGGTACATCCATGCAATGATATAATACTCAGTGATAGAAATGAGCCATCAAAACACAAAAAACCATGGATGAACCGTAAGTGCATATTGTTACATAAAAGACACAGATCTGAAAAGGTTATATAGCATATCAATCTAACTATACGACATTCTGGAAAAGGCAAAATTATGGAGACAGTGAAAAGATCAGTGGTTGCCAGGGGCTCTGGAAGAAAGAGAAAGAGAGATGAATAGGACGACCCCAGTGGATTTTTAGGGCAGAGAAACTATTCCCTATGACACTGTAATGGTGGATACATGTCATTATACGTTTGTCAAAATCCATGGCATGTACAACATAAAAAATGAAACAGAATGCAAACTATATACTTTAGCTAATAACAAAGTATCGATATTGGCTCATCAATTGTAACACATGTACCACAATAACGCAAGATGTTACTAACAGGGGAAATTGGGGGAGGGGCTTTAAGGGGATATGGGAACCACATGTACTTCCCATTCATCTTTCTGTACACTTAAACCACTAAAAGAAATAAAGTCTACTATTAAAAAAACAGAAAGCCTTGTGATAAATGTTAGGCAATAATTTCAAAAGATAAGTAGGATCTCCCTGTGTTTCATGATCTAGCTTCTGCCTACACTCCTGCCTCATTGCCTCATCTCCTGCCTCCCCTGTATGTACTTTATACGACAGTCACTGCGCTGCTCTGGGCTGAAACAAGTGCTCTTGAGTACAGATGTGTGCATGCAGCTGTGCATGTGCAGGATCCTTGAAACAAGCACACTTACTGAGAGTCACAATTCCATCTCTGTGCATGGCCTCGCACAGGATATCCTGTGTCTTAGTTTCCACTCCTTTGTTTTTTTTTTCTTGTCAGATGGATTAAGCTTCCGTTTCCCTAGTAGCCAACTTTGCTTCTGTTTTTTTTTTTCTCTCAACCTCTGGTCATAGGAAGAGAGCAAGGTGGAGAGATGTGTTTTCCCATCTGTCCTGGCCCTTCCAGCTGGGCTGTTGCCTGAGCTGAGTGACTCAGTGAGGATGAGCAGAAGAGCAGAATCCCACATCTCTTTCCAGCACTGAGGCCCTTGTCCCTCCCCCTGCCTGCCTGCTTG
>NC_060276.1:80962504-80988673 GCF_021613505.1 Equus quagga
GATGGTTATACATCATTAAGTTTATTTTAAAACAAAACTTTGTATCATTACCGTAAATAGAAATCCCACATCACTTGTCAAACATGACAAGTGGCCATAAAAACAAATTTAAGTAGGCACAGTGTATCATTTGTTAAAACATGATTAAATATGTATTAGAAGTTTTAAATGGTTCATCCGATTGTACCACTGATCATTTTATGTGCCATCTGGGTGTAATTTTGGTAGATTTTATCAATGTGAGAGAGTCTTCTGTAGCCCAATTCCTTCTGGATTTATAAAAAAAATTTAATTTCTGGATCTACAAAGTTGTGAATAATGGGGACTATACCAAGGTATTGACTTCCCCTGTGAGAACCGACTGGATGGCAAGATGGCTTTCCTCATGCCTTTTCAAACTATGAGAACTGGCTCGTGAAAGTTTTCCTTTCCAACCCAGGGTACATGGATTCACTAGTGACCTGGATAGAGGCCATGTTAATTTCCTCTGTAGCTCCAGAGCCTTTCATAGTATTTAGAGAACAAAAAGTTCTCCAATAAATATTTGCCAAATAAATTTTCCTGAGTTTTTCAAATTGTGTTCCTTCTTCCTGGAATGTCACTCCCACAGCTTTGCTGGCTGATAAACTCCAACCCATGCTTAAAAACCAGGTATAAGTGCTTCTGACTCCCTCAGAAACTTGTTTCCTTCTCTATATTCCCATTGATATTAGCTATACCGCCATCATAAGTATTATTGTTTTGAGATTTGTCTCCTTTGCCAGACTCTGAAGTTTTTCATAGCACTGACTATAGCTCATCTTTTATGAAAGTTTTTCAACTTCTATAGCACTGTTTATTCTTTTAATAATGTTATGTGTTTGGTCTTATATTTCAAATCAGGTAGAGATTTCTGTGAAATAAGGGAGACCAATCATCATTTTGTATGCCATGTGATTCTTCAGCCCTCAGTCCTGCTCTTAGACCCCCACCAGGCCCTTCCACAATCACTCAGTTCTGGAGATTGCCAAAATACTTAAACCTCAGTTTAGCCTCTTCCTTCTCCCAGGGTTCAAATCTCTGAACTCAAAGACTTGATTTTCTACTTTAAAGACTAAATACACTTTTTTACTGGGCAGGAGAAAGACTATAACAATATAACATTATTTCTAAATCAAACTGTGTTCTTTAAAAAGTGTTTGAAGTCAGAAATCAGCTTGTAGGCTTCTTATCAAATTCTCTTTGGATAAATTTCATCTAAAATTTTCTCAAACATCTTTGAGTTCATTGTGGTAGATGTAAGTGAGGAGAGAGACAGGATGGGTAGGAAGCTGAAGGGAGAACCTGTGAGATAAGAGGTTTATAAGATGATGTCATTCACTTCTCATTCTACTACTAGCACATGTCTCCATCACACCTCATAGAGAAGACAGCCTAGAGAAAGAAAACGCACCCATCCCAGTCCATCAACATCACCACTGGCCTTAGAGACTAAGAAAACTTAAGTAACTTGCTCAAGCTCAGTTATTCTCATTCTATGACAGCAGTATTACCCAGTTACTGAAACAGAAAAGGACATTACATGAAAAGCATACTACAGAACAATATCTTTTATGAATATAGATTAAAATGTCCTCAAAAAATCAAAAGCAAAGATTGGCAGTGTAGAGTTTTTAAATGCTTCAATTATGCACGGCCTAGAAGACACACACTTTACGTTCAAAAATACAAGTAGCTTGAAAATAAAAGGATGAAAATGTATACCATGCACACAATAATGAAAAGAGAGCTGGAGTGGCTGTACTAATACTTTAAGACCAAAATATACTTTAAGACAAAAGAAATGCTTAGATATAAAGAAGGATGTTTTTATCATGAGAAATTGCTCAATCCACCAAGAAGAGATAATAATTAAAAACATATATGCACATAACAACAGTGCTCCATAGTACATGATACAAAAACTGACAGAATTGAAGGGAAAAAGAGAGAATTCAACAATAATAATTGGAGAGTTCAAAACCTCATTTTCAATATTATTAGAATAATTTGACAGAAGATAGTGAGAAAATAGAACACATTAACAACGGTATAAAAACTAGAACTAACAGACTTCTGTAGAACACTCCACCCAACAACAGTAAACAGCAGAATACACGTTCACCTACAGTGTACATGCTCCAGGATAGAAAATATGCCCCAAGAAATTTTTAAAATATTGAAATCATATAAGTTATGTTCTCAGACCACAATGGAATGGAATTAGAAATGAATAATGAAAGAAATTTGATAATTCAAAAGTATGTGGAAATTAACACATTCCTAAACAACCAATGGGTCAGAAGAAATCACCAGGAAAATTAGAAAGTACTTTCACGTTGATCTCAAAGCTTACAGGATACAGTTAAAGCAGTTCTTAGAAGCAAATGTATAGCCATAAATGCCGTTGCTAACAAATAAGACACAATTCTTCTAAATTTCCTCAAAAATATTCTCTCAAACAATAATCCTAAAGTTTCATGCTAAGATACAGGAAAAAGAAGAGCAAACTAAGTCAAAACAACTAGAAGAAAGGAAATAAAGAATATTAGAGTGAATATAAATGAAAAGAAAATAGAAAATAAAGAAAATCAACAAAACCAAAAGTTGGTTCTTTGAAAAGATCAACTTCCTCCGAACTTAAGAAAATAGATTCTCAGTAAAATTATAGATTTGGGACCTTTAATATTTTCATGGCTCATTTAAATTTTGGTGGACCCAAGAAAGTCCCTGGCTTGAAAGACAAAATATGAGGAGGGTAGCTCCCTTACACTTCCTGGCAAAATCACCCTCCATCTCCCAGGTTTTTTCAAATACACCTATTCATTAAAGTATGATTTACACACAAAAAAGTATAAAATCACAACTGTACCGCTCCATGAAATTTCATAAAATGAACACACCGCACCTATGTAATCCCCACTCGGATCAAAAGGCAACCTACCACACAGCTCCCGACAAGGCCCTCTTGTGCCCCTTCCCAGTTGCCCCCGTCCCTCTGCAAAGTAACCGCCACTCTCACCTCCAGCAGCACGGTCTACTTTTGTCTGATTTTAAATCTATATAAATGGAATCATATGGCATGGAGTCTTTTGTGTTTAGCTTCTTTCACTCGACATCATTTTCCTGTGTTTTATCTACGCTCTTGGGTCTAGTAGTCATTCAATCATTTAGTTGCTACTTTGCATGCTATCATATGAATAGAGCATAATTTACTCATTAAATGTACTCATTATGGACGTTTGGGTAGATGCTACATATTGTGTGGTATGAAAAAGCTTGTGCATGTTTTTTGTTGATAACTACCCTCATGCATGTGGACTTCCCTAAGTATTTACCTAGATGTGGAACTGCTAGCTCATAGGACATTGCATGCATTCAGATTTGCTATATGCTAGCCAAGAGATTTCTGTAATGGTCCTATCAGTTCATGCTCTCGTCAGCTGTGTATTGCCATTCTCAGTTCATTACATTCTCATCAAAATCTGGCATTGATTATTTATTTATTTTTGAGCCATTCAAGTTGGCACATAGGCTGTGCCATAGGCATGTCGTACCGGTTTGATTTCCTAATACTTTATCATATCCAGCACTTTGTCATATGGTTTTCACCCATTTGGAATCATGTTTTGTGAAGTACCTATTCTATTCTTTTGCCGTTTTTTTCTATTGATTTTTCTGTCTTGTTTTTGTCGATTTTTAGTGTTCTTTACACATCCTAAGTAAAATAACTTTTTTGCTGACATGTACTGCAAACATGTGTACCGTTCAGTGTCTTGCCTTTTTGTTCTCTGAATAGTATCTTGTGATGAACAGAAGTTCATGTTAATGGTAAAAAATAAAATTATTATCAATTTGTATCCTTTATAGACAGCATACACACATATATAACCTTAAAAATATCCTTTTGACTGTCTGGACTTTGCTTAAAAATCTTTGTGATCAGGTAACTAATAAAACCGTGTCTCATTCCTTAAAGAAGAAGTATTAAAAAAAATACCTGATCACAATGTAATAAGACTACAAATTATACACAAAATAAGAAAACACGTAGGGCATTCCATGTGGAATTTTTTAAAACTCTATTTAAAAAACTCGTTGGTGAACTGAGAAATACAGGGGCTGGCCCCGTGGCTGAGTGGTTAAGTTTCTGCGCTCTGCTTCAGCGGCCTGGGGTTTCACCGGTTCGGATCCCGGGTGTAGACATGGCACCGCTCATCAGGCCACACTGAGGCAGTGTCCCACTTAGCAGGCACTCACAACTAGAATATACAACTCTGTACTGGGGGGCTCTGGGGAGAAGAAGAAAAGAAAAGAAAAACAAGATTGGCAACAGATGTTAGCTCAGGTGCCAATATTTTTTTAAGAAACTGAGAAATACAACAAAAATTATAGAATTTTTAAACAAATGGTAATGAAAACACTGCATATGGGAATCTGTGGCATACATTTTTTTCTTTTTCTGTTCTTTAGGTAAGATTGGTTTTTTAGGTAACATTGGTGTATAACATTATACAAATTTCAGGTGTACATCTATATATTTCGACTTCTGTGTAGACCACATCCTGTTCACCACTGAAAATCTAGTTGCCATCCGTGTCCATACACATGTCCCTCTTTATCCCTTTCGCCACCACCCCCCCAACCCCCTGCCACTCTGGTAATCACCAACCAGTTCTCTGTATCGATGTGTTTGTTTATCGTCTACATGTGAGTGAAATCACATGGCATTTGTCTTTCTGCATCTGACTTATTTCACTTAGCATAATACCCTCAAGGTCCATCCACGTTCTGGCAAATGGCAAGACTTCATCTTCATTTACGGCCGAGTAGTAGTCCATTGTATATATATCCAGCACATTTTCTTTATCCATTTACGTGTTGATGGGCACTTAGGCTGTTTCCAAGTCTTGGCTATTGTGAATGATGCTGCAATGAAAAGGGGGATGCATATATCTTTTCAAAAGAGTGTTTTCATATTCTTTGGATAAATGCCCAGAAGTGAAATAGCTGGATCATACAGTAGTTCTATTTTTAATTTCTTGAGGAATCTCCATAGCAGGGGCAGGCCTACTGACCGTGATATTTTGATTCCAATAGCTTTGTAATATATATGTATTTGTGAGGAAGATTAGCCCTGAGCTAACATCTAGTGCCAATCTTCCTGTTTTTGCTTGAGCAAGACTGTCGTTGAGCTCACATCTGTGCCAGTCTTCCTCTATTTTATGTGGGATGCCTCCACAGCCTGACTCGACAAGCTGTGCTGTGTCCATGCCCAG
Organism: Equus quagga; assembly: GCF_021613505.1. Taxonomy (NCBI): domain Eukaryota; kingdom Metazoa; phylum Chordata; class Mammalia; order Perissodactyla; family Equidae; genus Equus; species Equus quagga. The sequence continues at coordinate 80,967,802 of NC_060276.1, forward strand.
GATCCAAACCGTCAAACCCTGGGCCACCAAAGCAGAGCACGTGAACTTGAGCACTATGACGCTGGGCTGGCCCCTGCTTTGTAGTATATTTTGAATTCAGGGAGTGTGATACCTCCAGCTTTGTTCTTTTCTCTCAGGATTGCATGGCTATTTGGGGTCTTTTGTTGGTCCTTATAAATTTTAGGATTCTTTGTTCTATTTCTGTGAAAAAATGTCACTGGGATTCTGATTGGGATTGCGTTGAATCTGGAGATTGCTTTAGGTAATATTGACATTTTAACTATGTTTATTCTTCCAACCCACGAGCACAGAATATCTTTCCTTTTCTTTGTGTCTTCAACTTTTTTCAACAATGTCTTATAGTTTTCAGTGTACAGGTCTTTCACCTCCTCGGTTAGATTTATTCCTAAGTATTTTATTCTTTTTGTTGTAATTGTAAATGAGATTGTATTCTTGATTTCTCTTTCTGCTAATTTGTTGTTGGTGTATAGAAATGCAACCGATTTTTATATGTTGATTTTGTACCCTGCAACTTTACTGCATTCACTAATTATTTCTAATAGTTTTCTTGGTGGATTCCTTAAGATTTTCTATATGTAAAATCATGTCATCTGCAAATAGTGAGTTTTACTTCTTCCTTTCCAATTTGGATGCCTTTTATTTCTTTTTCTTGCCTAAGTGCTCTCGCTGGGACTTCCAATATTATATTGAATAAGAGTGGTGAGAGTGGGCATTCTCGTCTTGTTCTTATTCTTAGAGGAATAGCTTTCAGTTTTTTGCCAATGAATATGACGTTGGCTTTGAGTTTGTCATATATGGCCTTTATTATGTTGAGGAAGTTTCCTTCTATATGCATTTTATTGAGAGTTTTTGTCATAAATGGATGCCAGAGATGTCAAATCCATTCTCTGCATCTATCGTGATGATCATGTGATTTTTATTCTTCATTTTTCTAATGTGGTGTATCATATTGATGGATTTGCGGATTTTGAACCATCCTTGCATCCCTGGAATAAACCCCACTTGATTGTGGTGTATGATCCTTTTAATGCATTGTGTTTTATTTGCCAATATTTTGTTGAGTATTTTTGCATCTATGTTCATCAGTGATATTGGTCTGTAATTTTTCCTTATTGTTCTGTCCTTGTCTGGTTTTGGTATCACGGTAATTTTGGCCTCATAGGATGAGTTAGGAAGCATCCCTTCCTCTTCAATTTCTTTGAAGTGTTTGAGAAGGATAGGTATTAAATCTTCTTTGAATGTTTGGCAGGATTCACCAGAGAAACTGTCTGGTCCTAGAGAGTTGTTTTTTGGGACTTTGTTATTATCATGTCAATCTCTTTACTAGTGGTTGCTTTATTCAGCTTTTCTGCTTTTTCTTCTCTTCTTCTTCTTTTTTTTTTTTGGAAGGGAAAGATTCACCCGAGCTAATGTTTGTTGTCAATCTTCCTCTTTCTTTCTCCCCAAAGCCCCAGTGCATGGGTGTACATCCTAGTTGTAAGTTGTTCTAGTACTTCTATGTGAGCCTCTGCCACATAGGGTGGTATGGTTCCACAACCAGAAAATGAACCCATGTTGTTCAAGAGCTCTGAACTTTAGGCACTAGGCCACCAGAGCTGGCTCTGTATTTCTCCTTGATTCAATTTTGGAAAGTTGTCTGATTCTTAGAATTCATCCGTTTCCTCTATGTTACCCAATTTGTTGGCATATAGCTTTTTATGGTATTCCCTTATAATTCTTTGCATTTGGGTAATACCTGTTCTAATTTCTCCTCTTTCATTTCTGATTTTATTTGAGCCCTCGATCTTTGTTTCTTAGTGAGTCTAGCTAAAGATTTGTCAATTTTGTTTATCTTTTCAGAGAACCAGCTCTTAGTTTCATCGATCTTCTCTGTTGTCTTTTTAGACTCTATTTTATTTATTTTCTCTCTGATTTTTATTATTACGTTCTTTCTACTGACCTTGGGCTTCATTTGTTCTTCTTTTTCTAGTTCTTCTAGGTGTAGGGTTAGATTGTTTATTTAAGATTTGTCTTGATCCTCAACGTAGGCCTGTACTGGTATAAATTTCCCCCTTATTACCGCTTTTGCTGCATCTCATCGATTTGTGTATCTTGTATTTTCATTTTTATTTGTCTCCACATATTTTTTGATTTCTACTTTGATTCCTTTGTTGACTCAATACTTGCTCAGCAGCATATTGTTTAATCTCCACTTATTTGTGACTTTTCCAGCTTTCTTCTTCTAGTTGATTTCTAGTTTCATACCATTGTGGTCAGAAAAGATGCTTTCTATGACTTCAATCTTCTTAAATTTATTGAGACGTTTTGTGTTGCAACGTAGGGTCTATCTTTGAGAATGAACTCATGTGCACTTGAGAAGAATGTGTATCCTGCTGCTTTTGTATGGAATGTTCTATATATATCTATTAAGTCCATCTGGTCTAGTGTTTCTTTTCAGGCCAATGTTCCCTGATTGACTTTCTGTCTGGATGATCTATCCATTGATGTAAGTGGGGTATTAAAGTCCTTTACTATTACTGTTTTGCTGTCAGTTTCTCCCTTGAGGTCTGTTTTGTGGTCACTATGAGGTTTGTATAAATGATGTCATAGATGAGATCGTCCTTTTTCTGCTGATAGCATCTTATCTACATTTACCTATGTAAGTTCTATCCTTTTCCCCTTCACCTTCTATATTTTTGTTGTTACAAATTATCCCTCTTTATATGGTGCGTTTTCTAACAAATTGAAGTGGTTATAGTAAATTTTCATGCTTTCTTTCCTTTTAGCCTTTATGTTATAACTGTTTACTAACCTATTCTGATATAGAGTTGCAATTTTCTGAGTTTATTTGTCTATTTATCACTTTGCTCAAAGCTTTGTATACCTTTGTCTTTTCGTTTCAGGTAGGAGAGCACCTTTCAAATTTCTTGTAAGGCAGGTGTAGTGGCAATGAACTTCTTCAGCTTTTGCTTCTCTGGAAAAGCCTTTATTTCTTCTTCCTAGTTGAAAGATAATTTTTCTAGGTAGAGTATTCTTGGTTGACAGTTTTTCTTTCAATATTCTGAATATGTCATTCCACTCTTTCCCAGCCTGTAGAATTTCTGCTGAGAAATATCCTCATAGCCTAATGAGGGTTCCTTTGTGGGGGTATTATGTTCTTCTCTCTGATTGCCCTTAATATTCTTCCTTTGTCATTGTCTTTTGACAGTTTTAATATAACATGACTTGGAGAAGGTCTTCTTACAATGAGATAATTAGGTGTTCTGTATTTGTACATCTATTTCCCTCCCCAGATGTGGGAAGTTCTCAGCCATTATTTCCTTAAATAAGCTCTCTTCTCCCTTTTCCCTCTCTTCTCCTTCTGAGATACCCATTATCCTTATGTTGCTTTTCCTAATTGAGTCGGATATTTCTCATAGAACCTTTCAATGTTTTAAAAACCTTAGTGCGCTCTCCTCCTCCCTCTGAATCATTTCTAGATTTGCGTCTTCAAGCCAACTAATTCTCTCTTCCATATGGTAAGCTCTATTTCCAATGCTTTCTACTTTATTCTTCATCTCACTTATTGTATTCCTCAGCTCCAGAATTTCTGTTTGGTTCTTTTTTAGTTTCAATCTCTTTGCTGAAGCACTCTTTCTTTTCATTAATATTATTCCTGAGTTCAAGGAACTGTCTTTCTGAGTTTTCTTGTAGCTCACTGCATTTCTTCATGGCAGCTACTTTGAATTCTCCATCAGTTAGATCATAATTTTCTGAGACTTCAAATTTGGTTTCTGGAGAACCATCATTTTCTTTTGTGATACTGTGCTGCCATAGTTTTTCATGGAGCTTTAATAAATTGTTTCTCTGCTGGTGTATTTGTAGTAGCAAACAGCTTTCTTATTTAGACAAGGTTTCTTTTACTTTGATTCTCAGCTTCTTCAGGTTGTATTTAAGAGCCTGTGCCTTTCTCCTTCCACTGCCTCTGCCAGAGTTGTCGTGAGTGCCCTTGTTGTGCTGCTTGTGGCTCCAAGGTTGCTGGTGACTTGCCACTTACGGTGTCACTGTAGTTGTGGGTGTCACCACCAGGGTCACCAGGCTGGCAAGCCCCTAGCCTGCTTCTGGGGTTGCCTCAGTCATGGGTTCCCCAATTATGACAGGGAAGGCGAGTAGGATGGGAGTTGGGTACATGGGCACCTCTGCCATGTCCAGGTTTGTTGGGCCAGCAGGTGCTGCTGCCATAGGTGAGGGGGCTGGAGTTGCGGGCACCACTGCAGCTAGGGGAGGATACATGTTGTGGGCTCTGCTGTCACTTTTGTTGGACTCCCCATGGCCTCAGGTGCTGCTGCTGCATGCACCACCTTCACTGCAGCTCCCACATCTTCTGGAGTTGCTTGCATCACTACTGCTGGGGGCTCTCGGTTCACAGGTGTCACCACCCATTCTGTGTGTACCAGGGTCATGGGCCTCAGTGCCACTACCACAGGGGGAGAGGTACCTGGGTCACAGTCACCACCACAGTTCCTGGAGCCTCTGGGCTCGAGTGATGGCATGATTTCTGGAACCTCAGGTCATGGGCACTGCCAGCACAGTCAGGGGGCACTGGGGTCTTGAACGCAGTCCCTGCTGCTGGATGGGTTGGGGTGGGAGTGCCAGTGCTGGGGGAATGGGAGGAGGCTAGGTCATGAGTGACACCGTGCTTCCTGGAGCCTTTAATCTTGGATGCTGGTGCAATTCCTAGGACCTCAGGTCATGGGCATCACTGCTGCTGCCGGTGGCACAGGGTATTGGATGCAGCCTCCACTGCTGGGAAGGCCAGGGTTGGAGGTGCTGCCATGTGGCACTCATTTACAACAGTGATCAGAGAAAAATTTTCATAGTCTTAGACATTTTCACCAATGAAAATAAGTTCTTTGAACATCTGCCTCAAAAAACTAGAAAAAGAGCAGTGAAATAGACAGAAACAACGCACAAAAAGGAAATAGCAAAGACAAAAGGAGATAATAATGAGTTAGAGGAGAGACAAATGTTAGACCTAGTTAATAAATTAAAATTATGGAATTTGGGGAAAATAAAATAGACAATACATCAGTTTACTTAATTAATAAAAACAGAAACTACAAATATGCAATCTAAGATATGACAAAGGATAATAATCATTGAAACAGGAGTACTTTTAAAAAGTAATAAAATAATTCTTTCTGTTGCTCTATGCATATGAAACTGAAATCTAGATGAGGTGTATAATTCCTTAGGAAAATAATGTTTATCAAAGTTGAGCCCATTAAGGATAGAAAGCTCAAACAGACCGATTTCCATAGAAATAAAAAGCAATAAAGCTGTTTATCATTATAGTTCGTCCCGCTAAAAGCACCAGGCCTAGATGGTTTCAAAGGGGAAACCTCCCAATGTTCAAAGACCAGAAAGTGCCAGTGCCCTGTAAACTGATCCAGAGCACTGAAAATGAAGGAAAACTTTGTAATTGTTTTGACGAAGCAACTAAAACATTGATACTTAAACTTGATAAGACAGTACCAAAAAGAATAGTACAGACTGGTAACACTTATGAATATTGTGTATTACACACACACATTCTTCATACTAAATCTGTCATCTTTCTTAATGGTGAAACACTAAATGCGTTTCACATTAAACCAAGATATAGAAACAACCTAAGCGTCCTTTGATAGATGAGTAGATAAAGAAAATGTGAAATATATGTATATATATATGGAATATTATTCAGCCATAAAAAAGAATGAAATCTTGTCATTTGTGACAACATAGATGGACCTCGAAGGCATTATGCCAAGTGAAATAAGTCAGACAGAGAAAGACAAATACTGTATGATCTCTCTTATACATGGATTCTAAAAAAATAACTTAAAAAAACCCAACTCATTAAAAAAAAAAAAAGACATTAAGAGATCAGGACAAAGGCAAGTGTCCACCACTATTCATCTTCGTCCTGATGGTATTGGCCAAACCAATTAGACAGGTTAATTGGAGGCGTAAGAACTCAGAAAGATTTAAAAATACCTCTATTCGCAGATAATATGTTTGTGTACCTGAAAAACCCGACAGAATCAATGATAAAGTTTACTCAAACAAGAAGCCAATTCAATATGATAAACGGGATAGTAAATTACCATACAGATCTCACTAGCCTTTAAACAGACACTAATTAGCTTGAGATTATGATGATGTACAACGAATCTATTTAAAATAGAAAGTATTATAAGCTATGTAGGAATACATTTTAAATCTATTGAGAAAAAATTTGAATGCTTGTGAAAGATAGAAAGTAAACTGGAACAAATGGAAAGATTTCATTTGTTCTTGGATAAAATTATTTAACATCGCAAAATCGCAATTTTTCCTTAAGCTTATTCACAAATTTCACTGTCTCAATAAAAAATATCAAGCAGCATTTTGATGGCCAGACGTTTTGATACTAACTTTTACATAGGAAAATAAACATGCAAGAATACCCAAGAAAACTGGAAAGGAAAAAGCTACAAAGGGAGACCAACACTTGAAGAACTTTAAGACATTAAAACACAAGAAAACCTCTGTTATTAAAACTGTAGTGCTGGTGCATGAATAGACAGACCAAGGGAATAGAAAACAATGTCCAGAAATCAATAAAAATACATGTAGAACTTCCAACTTCATCAGTATGTGATAAAGTTGGCATTTCAAATGACTTGATAAAAGATCGACTGTTTAATAAATTGTACTGCAATGGCTGGTTTTGCCATTTGGAAAAAGAGAAAATTAGACTCATACCTGAAGGTATATACAAGAATAAATTCCAAATGGAACAGGGATGTACGTGTGAAAAATGAAATCATACAAATACCAGAAGAACGTGAATACAGTGCTCTTTAACCTGTTCGTGAAAGACTTTCCAACAAAGACTGAAAATCCAGAGGCCATAAAACATTCGTTCATTTGAATTCTTAAAATACAAGTTATATAGATTAGATGATATTATAGCAATATCAGTTGTTAGATTTTTATAATTGAACTGTGGTTACAAAAGAGAATTTCCTAGTTTTTAAGGAAATACACATGCATTTGTGGTAAAGGCACATCATGTCGGCAACTCACTCTCAAAGCCTTCAGAAAAGAATTATATTGATAGATATATAGAGAATGAGAGAGCTAGAAGACATAGAAAATGATGTAATGTTAATACTTGGGGAACCTGGGAAACGTGTACGTAGGAATTCGTTGTGTTGTGTTTGTAACTTTCCTGTAAGTTAAATTATATCAAACACTTAAAAGTTTAAAAAATGGAATAGAATTGTTTGAAAAATTTGATACTCCAAGTTACAGAGATTTTCTTCTAGGTTTTCCTCGAAAACTCTTTATTATTTTATTTTCCCCATTTAGATATAAAATACTTCTTGAGTTGATTATTTTGTGCATTGTGTTGAAAGAGTCAAGATTTGCTTCTTTCCATAGCAATGTTGAACGGGCAAAACACAATTCGAAAGACCACCTGCTCCCCACTGCAGTGTAGCGGCACCTTGTTACAAATGAAGTGATCACATATGTGTGCTTGTGTTTCTGAACGCTCTACTCTGTTCACTTAGTCTAGTTTTTATTCTTGTACCAGTACAGGGTCTCATAATTGCTACAGTTTTCCAGCAAGTTTTGTAACGTGAGTCTTCCGGCTTTCTTGTTCTTCAAGATTGTCTTAGCTCTTCTTCTCCCTTTGTATCTCTAAAGCCATTTTAAAATCGTCTTGACAGTTTCCACCAAAAAAAGTGCTATAATTTTTATTGAAATTGTGTAGAATTTATAGAGAGAAATTGGGGAATATTTACATCTTTACAATATTGATTCTTCCAATGTAAGGACATGGCCTTTATTTGGAAATCCGTAAATTTCTCTGAATAATATTTTGTGGTTTACAGTGCAGAGACCTTGCACTTCTTTCATTAGACTGATTCCTTTGTGTTGGGTCTTCTTATGTGATCATGCCTGGTGTGGTTTTAATTTTTTCCAAAACACTTGTTGGTTGCTGATATATAGAAATATGATTGGTCTTTGTATACTGACCCTGTACCCTGTGACTTTGCTAAACTCTCTTATATAGTCTAAGAGCTTGTAGGTTCTTTTGAATTGTATATGCACATAATTATGTCATCAGTGACTAAGGACATTTTCATTTCTTCTTTTTTTTTTAAGGTATGCTTTTTGGTGAGGAAGATTGGCCCTGAGCTAACTTCTGTTGCCATCTTGCTCTTTTTTTTCTCCCCAAAGCCCCAGTACATAGTTGTATATCCTAGTTGTAGGTCCTTCTAGTTCATCTATGTGGGATGCCACCATAGCATGACTTGATGAGCGCTGCATAGGTCCGTGCCCAGGAGCCGAACTGGGGAACCCTGGGCCGCCAAAGCGGAGCACGCAAACTTAACCACTATGCCACTGGGTCAGACCCTAATTCCTTCTTTTTCAATTCAGTTTATTTTTCTTGCTCTACTTTCATAGCTAGGATTATCAGTATATTGTTGAAGAAAAGTGGGGATAATGGCCATCATTGTACCATCCCCACCAGTCCAAGTCTCTGGAAGAAGGCTTTCAATAATTCACCATTAATTATGAGGTTTGCTGTAGATTTTTGGATGTAATCTTTATCAGAATAAATAATTTTCTTCTATTCCTTAGTTTAAGAGTTTTTAAAAATAACTCATGAATGACTGTTGAATTTGTCAAATTGTTTTTCTGCACTTATTGAGAGAATCATGTGATTTTTCTCCTTTTGTGAATGTCGGAATCACACCGATAGATTTTCCAATGCTAAGCCACACTTGCCTTCTGGGAAATGACCCTTTTAGTCATAATGGAGTGTCCTTTTTATATATTGCTGGATTCTATTTTCTAAAATGTACTTTTACATCCATTTTAACGGTAGGGGACTGATCTGTAATTTTCCTTTCTTGTAACCTTCTCATGACTTATGACCTGTTGGGGGAAAATAAATTATGTCGAAGCTTTTTGAAGCTGGTCCTAAAAAGAAGAACCCGCAGTAAAATTTGGCAGTGTGTGAAGGGAAGGTGGCATGGCAGCATACCTTCTGGAAATGAATCCTAAGGAAAAGAGTCAGAGATCAATTAGAATGTCATGTACAGCACGCCCACTACAATAGCGTTGGGAATAATAAAATATTACAAATTGTGTGTCCAAGATTTCCTAAGTATTCTCATTCAGCTAACTCTGGGTACATAGACCATCCTTGGCAGCAGCGAGAGGCGAGAAGAGCAGTCACGAAAGCAGATTGCCATAATGACTAACAACTTCCATCAAATCAAACATGCCATCAAGAGAGTCCTGCCACCCTCTCTCAGGCTATATTCCCTACTAATAGTAACAGAAGTATGCAATTTAGGCTTATAAAGTCTTAATTAGTTTACCTCGATCCTGCTTGGTTGATCCATTCCAGTTTTACGTGAAGCTTCTCCCCCTCTGGCTCAGATTCTAACTATATCTTCAGCTCAGTTAAATTCGGTGGTCCTGGCACTTGAGAATATTTGCAGTCTTTTCTTCCTATCTCATCTGTATCTCCTTATATTTTACTGACCAAGACTTTTTCCACTAAATACACTAATTTAGCCCTTTCAAATTCTTCTAACATAGGATATCCTAAAGCATAGTTAAAAACACTTCTGTACCTTTCAAAACTATCTGCCCAGCTATATCTCATGTGCTTACTTAAACCTGTAGGTTTTCCAACTTATCTCCAGGAGAAAATCTGAATGACCCTCAGTAGGAGATTGTTTAAATGAATTATTGTACGTCTATACCATATTGCATTATTCAGGCATTAATAAATGTACAGTTAAAGATTATTTTAAAATATCCAAATATGTTCACGATATGAAATTCACAAAAGGCTTTGTGAAATATCATTTCAGTTTATTTTAGAAAAATAAACATGACAGCTTCTAGTTAGAGACGATGTGTGGCAGGTAGCCTTCAACTCACTTTCTCTGAACATCCCACTTAACTAACTACTAATAGATGTGCCACTTCTGTTTAGGAAATAGAAGGTCGTGACAGACCATTGTGACAATTATAGCAACTAAGATAAACATTTGATAAGATAAAAGAAACCAAAGGCATGCGTTTTTATAGACACAATAGGGCTGTATATGTAAAGAAGTTTAAAGAAATTAAATTTCATAGCAGGGCACGTCTTTGCTTGGTGAGCTGAGATCCGTAGCCACTAGAGTTATGCGCTGAGTCTGTGTGGACAAAGAATCAGACCAATAGGCAGAGGGACTCTACTGAAATAAGAAAAAGCTGGTAGAACTTTTAAGAGCACATAGGGTGGCTTGACAGATTGGTGTCTTCAGGAGGCACAAACAATGGACAGTGATGAGTAAGGATGTATATGAAGTTTGATAGAGGTCAAAGATCAAATTTCCTTTCATATGAATATTCAACTGATCCAGCACCATCCGTTAAAAAGACTTTCCTGAGTACTTCTGGTTTGAGCTCAGAAACACCCAGAGCTAGAAGGAACATCATTCCTACTCATAAAGCAAGAAGAGGCGGGAAAACTGCAGATTAATGTCATTTTGGAGCCCTTCAGAGAACTGAGGTCTCATGGGAAACATCAAACACAAAATTTAGTGAAAGGCACGTGCTTGCAGGTAGGAGGACTTTTGCTTACCTGGGACAGGACAGACACCGCCTGAATGCCATGTAAGCCATTGAGAAGATTAAATTAGAAATTTTCAAGAAATTTCAATAGGCCGAGTGTGGGCTAACAGGAGAGTATGAAGCCCCTGAAGGAGTTTCACACCATCTTGCGAGCTTTTCCTCCAGGAACCCAACTAGACACCCACAAAATGTCTGGGAAGATCCTTAGAGAGATCACTCTCGGTGCTTGCTGAGGGAGAGAAACAGTAGCCCCTTCCAAGAACCCAGCAGACACATCTTCCCCGTCTCCTTTATGGCACCAAAGCCTTCATCTACAGGGGAAAGGCCACCAATGTTCCCTGCATGTCTTTGCAACTTTTCTGTAAATCTAAAATGATTCACCCCGATTATTTATATTTAAAAAGGGCTTTCCTTAGGAAAGATAAAAAGAGTAGTCCCTGACATCCAGAAGCTGGCCTGGCACTCACAACTAGGTCACGTTATTCTCCTAACAAACATAAACATTTTCACAGAATACCAGTCTCAAACAAGGTTACTCTGAGCCCATGATAAAATGAGCCAAAGCCGGGCTGGCCCGGTGGCGTAGTGGTTAAGTTCGTGTGCTAGTTTCGGCAGCCCGGGGTTCACGGTTGGTATCCAGGGCGCAGACCTACGCACCGCTCATCAAGCCATGCTGTGGCAGGCATCCCACACATAAAACAGAGGGAGATGGGCACAGATGTTAGCTCAGGACCAGTCTTCCTCAGCACAACGAGGAGGATTGGTGGCAGATGTTAGCTCAGGGCTAATCTTGCTCAAAAAAACAAAACAAAACAAAACAAGAATGAGACAAAGCCTGGCTGCTCCATAATTGTGTCTAAGCACAGGCATAAACAAGGTCCCTGTGCCACACATAAAATATCACACAACCACTCTCTTGGCCACATAAGTGACTGCTACTGCTTTATCAATTATAAATTGATCCCTCTTCTCGTCCCTCCTTCCTACGGATAAACTGCGTTGAGAGACACAATCACAAAATTGCCCATGCGTTCTGAAAGCATCCAACCTAGATTGACCCTTCCCTTCATTTGACCCTCCCCAAATCACTCAACCAAAACTCAAATGTTTTAGTAGGTTCTTTTGAACACCCTCTTACCGACTCACCCCGTGATTCTCCATGGTGTATGTTTTCAATTGTCGCAACTTGTTTAAATACGGGTATGTTTCCGGAGGTCTTTGGCTGGAGGACACTGACACCTTAACCTACTGAATTTGCTTGATGCCTTGGATGAAGCTCGGTTGACTGTGAATTTGTGGGTCTAGTTCTGGAATCTATTGTTTTCCATTTACCTGTCTACTCTTAGGTGAATCCCGCATTGTTTTGATTACTGTAACTTTATAGCAAAGTTTATAACTTTGTAAATAAACTTTATAAAGTTTGTAACTTTATACCTGAAGTAGGGTAACGTAACTGATGTTTTTCAAGAATATTTTGTCTGTTCCACATATTTTGTGCTTCTCCATATTTTGTAATCAATTTGTCAATTTCTTCAAAAAGTCTGCTGCAGTTTTATAGGGAGGGATCAGAACGAATCTAGAGATGCATTGGGGAGAAATGACATAAAAATACTGACTTTTAAAGTTTTTCTGCATTTATTTAGGTCTCCCAACATTTCTCTTAGTGACTTTTGTAGTTTTGGATCTTGGAAATTTGTGCACTTTTACCACATTTATTCTTAGATATTTGGAGTTATTTGATGCTATTTAAAATGGCACTATTGTTTAAATTACATTTCCCAATTATTCATTATTAGTGTACAGACACAGTTGGTTCTTTGTATTGAGCTTATATCCTGCAACCTCGTTAAACGCCCTTGCTATTTTGAGAAATATTTTGTAGATTGCTTGTGCTTTTCTATGAACAACATCATGTATTCCGTGAACCACACCTTCACTTCCTTCTTGCCAATCTTTATGATTTTTATTTTATTTCCCTGCCTCATTGGACTAGTGAGGACCTCCAGTACAGTATTAAATAAGAGAGATGTTCCCAATCATACGGGTACACACTTAAACTTTCACCAGTGAGTATGTTACGCACAGGGTTTTCATTGGCATTCTTTATCAGGTTCACGAAGTTTTCTTCTCTTCTTAATTTGCTGAGAGTTTTTATCACGCACGTGTATTGAATCGTATCAAAAGCTTCTTCATTATCTATTGAGAAGGCCATATTGTTTCTGCCTTTATTCTGTTAGTGAGATACACTACATTACTTGATTTACAAATGTTTAAGCAACTTAGCATTTTATGCAGTTGAATACTGGCCTCGTAGAATGACTCGGGATATTTTCCCTTCTAATGAGTTTTCTGGATGAATTTGCGTAGAATTGGCGTTATTTCCGCCTTAAATGTTTAAGGGAATACACCTGTGAAGCTGACCCGGCTGGTGTTAGCTTTTTGGAAGATTTTGATTATAAGTTCTATATGGAAGGATTTACGTATACTATTTTTCCATGTGTAAGTTTGGTAAGCTGTGATTTTCAAGGAATTTTCCCCATTTCACCTAATTGTTCCAAATTGTTGTTGTTCAGTTTTAGTGATATATTTTACTTTCTCTTAAATTTCTCTTGGGCCGATAGTGAGTTCCACTTTTACGTTTCCTATGATTTTGAGCCTCTTCTCTTTTTTTCTCGATCTGTCTGGCTAGGGTTATATAAACTTTATTAATATTTTTAAAGAATCACCTTTTGAATTTGTTGACTTCTATATTTTCCCATTTTTCTTTTCGTGATTTCCGCTGTCATTTTAATCATTTCTTCTGTTTACTTTGAGTTTCATTTTCTATTCTTTTTGTAGTTTCTTCAGGCAGAAGACCATTGATTTGAGACATGCCCCACGAATATAACTTTGATTCAGTTCAAAATATTTTATAAATTTCCTTATGATTTCTTCTCAAACTCACTGGTTATTTAGAAGTATGTTGTTTAATTTCCAAATAGATAGCTATTTCTTGATATCTTGTTATTATAGATAACTCATTTAATAATGATTTAGTTGGAGAATATATGCTGAATAATTTCAGTCCTCTGATAATTACTGAGGCATGTCTTATGTCCCAGAAATCAGTTTGTCTTGGTAAGTAGACGGTCCATGTGCACTCACAAGGAACGTGTATTCTGAAGCTGGTAGGGGTTACGTTTCATAAATATCACTAGGTCAGATTGGTTGGTAGTGTTCAACTTAATAATATCCTTTGTGATTATTTTTTCTAGTTATGTAAACTTCTGGCAAGAAGGTGTTAAAAATCCACAATTATGATTCTGGATTTGTCTATTTATTCCCTTGTTATTGTCACTAATTCCTTCCCGTATTTTGAAGCTCTCGTTTTAGCTGATTTTGGCTTTGCATTGTTGTGTATTTCCGATGAACTGATATAGGGATTGTTGTTGAAACATAAAAATACTCTTAAATTAGATCCTTTTGATAGGTGCACAACGCTGTATATACTAAAAACCACTGTGTCGTGCACAGCAAATGGTGAATTTTGTGGTATATGAATTGTATCTCAATAAAGTTTTTTAAAAAGAAGGAAAAAAATCTAAAGGCAAAAAAATGTTCATGATGTATGACTAAGTTTACATGTATATGCATGCATATATATATCAGTATAAAAATTATAGAGTTATCTTTAAATTATTCATAGAACATATAAATATAAAGGCTTCCAGTAGGAAATGGTATGGGGCAGATAGGCCCAAAAGCAACCTCTCGGGGCCGGCCTGGTGGCGTAGTGGTTAAGTTCGCACGTTCTGCTTCTCGGCGGCCCGGGGTTCACCAGTTTGGATCCCGGGTGTGGACATGGCACCAGGTGGTAGGCGTCCCACATGTAAAGTGGAGGAAGATGGGCATGGTTGTTAGCTCAGGGCCAGTCTCCCACAGCAAAAAGAGGAGGATTGGCAGTAGTTAGCTCAGGGTTAATCTTCCTCAAGAAAAAAAAAGAAACAAACCTCTCTGCCAGAGTAGCAATGTTGCAAACAAAAATGTCAAAGCTAGGCTATTCCTCAGGCATGACCTTCATGATCGGTTCTCCCACTCAGATTCATATAGATCCTGCTTGCTTTCCAATCCCGGGTTCTCCAGCTCTCTTACTGATGACATGCGCAACCCGATATCCTTGAATGAAGTTTCTTTTTGGCTGAGCAATCCTGAGCCTTTTTCTGTTATGCATAACCACACACCCTGATTCATACAGAGGGTGGCAGAAGTAGGTGTTATTTACAGTCATAGAAAGAAAAGAAACATATTTTGTTTTATTTTCTAAACCACTTCATTGAGGTGTGACTGACGTACAAATAGCTGCACATATTTAATGTATACAAATTGATTAAAAGAAATTTCTAAGAGAGAAGATGTACAAGGAGGAAAAGAGAGCCCAAAGCCACAACCAAGAGCATGTCACCCATTAGAGGAGTTTAGAGGAAGAGGAGCCAAAAAACGAGTCCAGGGATAGGATCCACACAGGAAGGAAGAAAACCAGAGGGGCGTTGTTTCATGAAATCCAGAAGATTTCAGGGAAGAAGAAGTAGGCAGCATTTTGAACGCTACTGAGTAGTTAAACAGGGGCGGAGGAATGATATTGTGATTCGACATCATGCGAGGTATTGGAGAACAAGAAGGACAGAGGACAGATGGGGATGCAAGACTTGCTGGAGGGGGAGGTGAGGAAGTGGGGACAACCCGTCTAGACAACTTACCATGGAAGTTTTGCCGAGAAGGGCAGCAGATATATGGAACAATAACGGGTAGGGAAGTGTCATCAAGGGAAGGTATTTGTTAAAAATGGCAGATAGGGAGGGTACTGGAACATGATTGTATGCTGATGGGAATAACCACTAGGACAGGAGAATAGGGAGATGCGAGAGAAACACTGGCTATCTGCAGGGGTTAAATCTTTTAAAGGGTGAGAATAAAGATTAGGTCACCTGGAGATGCTAGCTTTGTTTCAATTATCACCTGCGCCATGCTTCCTACTCTTACTTAAAGGCACGCTGATACCTACATCCTGTGGATGGCCAGATTGAGAATGAGAGATTAGCAAACCTGTAATGGCCAGAGGATGAGGGAATGAATTTTGAAGTCCATGAGATCCAGACTCAGTATTAGGGGTTAATCTAGACTGACAAATTTAAATTTTGAGAACTGTATTGGTTAGGCATTATTGCGTGCCACTGGTATTTCTGGGCCACGTGCATGACTGTGTGTGTTTGTACGTTCTGCGGGGAGTGGGGAGATGTAGCGAGATCCCATTGTTAAGAAAACTGAAATCTCTGTAATGAAGGAGATTAATGGAGGGGACTTTCTCCTTTTGGGGGCAGAAAAGGGCAGTCCTTGGGACGGGGAAGAAAAGCTGGGAACAGTGATCAACCCAGAATGGAATCTCCCCAGAAGGTGTTAACTTTGGGGTTGGGGGAAGCAGGAGATGGGTGATTTTCCTTGGACCCTGGGAACACTGATATTTAGCCATCATTTCCTAGTAGTTTTGTTCGACATTACAGTTCTTCCTGGTTACCTTTCACCTATCATTAAAATCTGCTGCTCCCATAGAGTCTAGAGTGGTGTGTGGGGAGATTTAAGGAGCAGGGTATTCATGCAAAGCATTGCTTTCTTTGCATTACTGTTCCCCTTTGGCCCAACTTGAAGGGAATCTCCTCCTGGACATGCAGACAGAGACCTGCATCGAGGCAGGTCTGAGATCCCCTGAGACGGATGTGAGACAGAGAAGTGGCTGGCAGGTGGATACTGGCAGTGGGTATGAGGCAAACTGCCTTTCCAAAACCAGACTGGACGTCTGAAGAAGACCCTGAGGTCATGAGGATGGGCCAGCCTTCGGGCTCTGGCCAGTGTGGGTTATTCAATGGGAGCGGAGGTGAGAGTCCTTAGATGTTTTGGACTGAGGGGTTCCAGTACATGGGAAATGGTGGGCAGCTGGGACCCAGGAAATGACAGTGAGGGTGGACAAATGGGCTTCCAGAGACATCCTACAATTCTGGGAGAGAAGGGAGGGGTAGGTGGGGACATACCCCCAACTTCTGTGCTGTCTTTCCTCACACACTGGTGTCCTGGGAGGTCTCACGTCCTGCCTGGCACCGTGCACGTCTGGCCTCGGAAACGGGCAGCCAATGCAGAGGAGGTACTGTAGTTGGCTACTCGGGATGACGGGGTAGGGAAGGGGTCCCTCCTTAGTTCTGTGGTCTCCCAAAATCAGGAGACTGGCGGAGACCTCCCTCCTCTGAGTCTCCCCAAGGCCCTGGTAGAACAGGGGTGGGGCAGGAAGGGGGAGCCCTATCAACTGGTCTTCTGGTCTGGGTAGAGATCTCTCAGGCCAAAGAGGAGAGGAGGATGTTGTGTGTCCTGAGTGACTCCCCTACTGGGGATCATGGAACTTTTCTGGGAGCAGCACTTCTGAAATCTGGCTAGAACTGAGGTTTGTGTCAGAAAGTTGGGGCCATGGGAAACCCCCACAATGTGATCGAGGCTACGGGGTGGGAACAGGGGAGTGGGTTGGGTGGCAGGAATCCTGGATTCCGTGGGCATGGTTTGGAGATGAGACAAATCGTTGGTGAGAAGATGGCTAAGGGCCAGGGAAGCCTAGGTCTCCCATCCATGGAGGGAGAGGTGTAAATTCCAGGTTCGTATTTGGCTGCTCTACAATTTCTGTTCTCCTCCAGCAGACAGTGGGTGCAGGGCAAGTGGAACTAAATAGAACAGGCTTTTTAAGTCCCTGAATAGGAGCTTGTGTACCTTGGAGGAAGACAGAGCACACACATTTCTCTGCCTTTCTCTTTGACTCATCCTTACTCCCTAGTCATGACAGGAAACAAGTACCTTGGTTACCATGGGAACTGAAGCTGAGTGACGCATTGGACTGTGGGAGAAAAGCAGAGGTGGTCCTGCCATAAAGGCCCTTGGGAGAAGAGATTAGAGCAAAGCGCTCACATTGAAAGAATTCACAATTTCCACAGGCGTGTTGATGCCTGCGATTCTTGTTATTACACAGAAAACACACAGGCGCAAGCATACACACACACACATACGCACACACTTCATCGTCTGCATCATACTGGCTAGCCCACAGGATTCTTGTGGGTGAGGCTGTGCTACAACCACTTCAACATGTATCATCACCCTCTCATCTTTCTTCTCCCACTCCTCTCTCTCTCCCACCTGCATTGGCTTTCAATTTCTCCTCCCTCTGTCTCCCCCTCTCTCTTGCCTGTTCACTAACCTTCTTAGTTTCTTGTTCTGGTCCTCCATTGTTCTGCTCTCTTTCTCTTTCCTCTTTGTCTCTATACTTTGTTCTTCCTCTCACCCTCTCTCCTCTGCCCCTATCCAGCTACTTATAGAGTGACTACGAATTACTTCGTTCAGTTATGATCGGCCTAACATGGCCCATGTCCACTGAGCTTTCAGCTTCACAGGTCGATGAGTCCTAAAATTAATCACAGACGTCATTGTGTCATTGCTGATTATGATAAGTGATATGGAATTAAATGACGAGGAGGTGTGAGTGTGAACAATAGGGGAGCTAGTTTCCACGGTGGGCTCAGTGAAGGAAACGTCATTGTCGTTCGGCGTTCTGCCCTCCGGCCTCCTCTCATTGCCTCTTTAGGTAACTGCCTTCTCTTTTACGTTGGGGGCAAGTACCCTCTTGCATCGTCTGCAGCACGATGGGACGCTCACCTAAGGTGCCCTGCCCTCCGCTCGCCAAGGTGTGAACACGAAGTGCAGCCGGATGCCGGCTCCTTGGGGTCTGAGTAACAGACCGAAACGGGGTGAGGAGCTCTCCCATCTTGTCAGTGCACCGCTGTTCCTGCTTCCAAGTTCCCCAAGAGGCGCCTTTGTTCATGTCCTTCGTCAGTTCTCTGTCTCCTTCTCTCTGCTTCCCTCTCTTGCTCTTCCCTCCTCCTGGCTAGATCCTTTTTGTTAGAGGCCCAACCCTACAAGGACAAAAAGGAGACACTAATAGTAAAGTAATAGAAGGTGGATGGCAGACAGATGAGTGGTATTGACTTTGCTGATTTAAGAGTGCTTGCTCCCAACCCAGCAGTGAGGAAAGCGCCAAAGCAGCCGTCTTCAACGCCCCCTCGCCAGACCATCAAAGTGTCTGCAAGACGGGCAGTGGCATGGACCCCTGCAAGTCACGGGTAATGATGGGGTTGTAAATGGCACGATTGCTCTAAAGTTAGTTAAGGAACATTTAGACACCCAGAGTCCCTCTCAACAAGCAGCAGCTGGGCAAACTGCTTTCTCCAAATTCTTGGGGCCTTGAGGAGAGACTGACTCTCCGGCAAGGATGAAGTGGCAGCTTTATGGACTTGGGAAACTCAGGCATCCAAACCCAATAGAGGACTTTAAGCGAAAAATCTACAGAAAAGTTCAGTCCCTAGCCTCATTCCCAACTTGGTGTCCAAACTGCTGGCATCTTGCCTCTTCCCATAGATGCAGGAGAGTCTTCCCTGGGTAATCTCACCATCACAAGGGGAGACGTTCAATAATCGCAGCAGGGAAAGGACTCCCAAGTTTTCCGTATTAGTCGGTTCAAACTACTTTCTAATTTCAGTGTGATTTCTTCTTAGAGCCATGGGTAACTTAGGAGAATATATCGTCATTTACAAACACATGAGGGATTTTCTAATGATCTTCGTTATTAATTCATAGCTTGATGGCATTGTGGTTGGAGAATATACAAATCACTGAAGAATCGATTCTTTATATACGCTCCTGGGAGTCTGTTTATTTAAATATCTTTATGTAACTTCTCAGGGAAATCTATCACAAAAACGGAATTGCATGAAACATCAATGCTCAGTAAATGACTGCATCACACACGTCTGAGTGGCTATAATCCAGGTCCGGAGATCTGGCCTTGCCAGCAACCCCAAAGCGCCTTCATGCCTTTACTCGGCCACCACCGTCTGCCTCCTCAGCGAATCCAGTCGGTGCTTCGACTTTTACCACTTGAATTTAATTTTGCCTGTTTGTGAACCTCCTTACACACACTGAAGAAAATTCTTACAGCACATACTCTTGTACTCCAGCTTTCTTTTGGCAACTTTATGTTTTTATTTATTACTATTCATTTTTGCTGTAGTTTGTTAGCTGTAGGTCATTAATGTTTTTACTATGATATTTCCATGTATGTGAATGTACCACAATTTATTTATATTTTCTCTCTCTGATGGCCTTTTCAGTAGTTTCTGGTCCAGGAGTATTAAAAATGTTACTGTGGTGAACATTCACATACGTGTCCTTTGGTTCACACGTGGATGCACGTAAGGCTGGATCGCTTTTACTACTTCTCTTCCCCTATGGCATTGCCTGTGATGACAATGGGTACCCTGGTCTTTTTCCTGAGCTCAGAGGGAAAGTTTTCAATATTTCACCGTTAACTGAAATGGTTTTTTTGTAGGCTTTGAAAAGACATTCCGATTGGTTTAAGAGAATTCCCTTTTATTCCTGGTTTGCTAAGAGGTTTTATCATAAATGGATGTTTCTTTTTGTTTTTAAAAATATTTCCAGCTCCGCTGATACGTAATTGACATACAACAGTGTGTCAGTTTAAGGTGTACAACGTGATGATTTGATACACGTATATATTGCAAAATGCTTATCACAATAAGTTTACTTAACAACTTCATCACATCACATAATTACAAATGTTTTGTCGTGAGAATATTTAATCTATTTTTTAGCAAGTTTCAAGTGTATACTACATTATTGTTAACTATAGGCACTCTGCTGAATATTGGACCCCCAGAACTTTTTTACCCTATAATTGGAAGTCTGCCCCCTTTGACCAACACCTCCTCATTCCCCACACCCACCCCCCCACCCCCAGCCCTTGGCAAGCACCATTCTACTCTGTTTCTGTGCCTTTGGCTTTGTTTTAGGTTCCACATATCAGTAAGATCATGCAGCAGTTGTCTTTCTCTGACTGACTGACTTCACTTAGCACAATACCTTCAAGGTCCATCATGTTGTCACAAATGGCAGGACTCCCTTCTTTTTATGTCTGAGTAATATTCATATACATATACGTGCATCACATTTTCTGTATCCATTCAGCCGTCCATGGACACTTAGGTTGTTTCCGTGCCTTGGCTCCTCTGCATCATGCTGAAAGGAACGTGGTGGTGCAGATATCTCTTTGAGATCATGGTTTCATTTCTTGTGG
>NC_060276.1:81018673-81037945 GCF_021613505.1 Equus quagga
GGACTCTCTCTTTTAATTCTTCCAACCACATCATGAGTTAGGTTATTACTGACATTTCACGGAGGAAGTACCTCGAGTTGAAAAAGCAAAAGGAATCCTCTTAAGTTCCCATGGACAGAAAGTGGGGCACCTAGGATTTGGACCCAGCTCTGTCTCCAGAACCCTCATTCTTAATGACTATGCCAGTGTTTCCTGAACTTCAGTAATCATCTGTTTACCACCTTTATTCTTTTTGCCATATTTGATCGTGGTAAATACCGTTATAATACCAAATGCCTCCAATCTTCATAAATATTTCACTTGCACGTATTATATCTTCGCTGAGGAATTTTAATTTGCTAATCTTACACTATATCCCCATTGTCTTGTTTAGAAGGCCTAATATTTTCTTTTGAATTAGATGGTTATACATCATTAAGTTTATTTTAAAACAAAACTTTGTATCACTACCGTAAATAGAAATCCCACATCACTTGTCAAAAATGACAAGTGGCCATAAAAACAAATTTAAGTAGGCACAGTGTATCATTTGTTAAAACATGATTAAATATGTGTTAAAAGTTTTAAATGGTTCATCCGATTGTACCACTGATCGTTTTATGTGCCATCTGGGTGTAATTTTGGTAGATTTTGTCAATGTGAGAGAGTCTTCTGTAGCCCAATTCCTTCTGGATATATAAAAAAAAAATTTAATTTCTGGATCTACAAAGTTGTGAATAATGGGGACTATACCAAGGCATTGACTTCCCCTGTGGGGAACCGACTGGATGGCAAGATGGCCTTCCTCATGCCTTTTCAAACTATGAGAACTGGCTTGTGAAAGTTTTCCTTTCCAACCCAGGGTACATGGATTCACTAGTGACCTGGATAGAGGCCATGTTAATTTCCTCTGTAGCCCCAGAGCCTTTCATAGTGTTTAGAGAACACAAAGTTCTCCAATAAATATTTGCCAAATAAATTTTCCTGAGTTTTGCAAATTCTGTTCCTTCTTCTTGGAATGTCACTCCCACAGCTTTGCTGGCTGATAAACTCCAACGCATCCTTAAAAACCAGGCACAAGTACTCCTGACTCCCTCAGGAACTTGTTTCCTCCTCTATGTTGTCATTGATATTAGCCATACCTCCATCATGAGTATTATTGTTTTGAGGCCTGTCTCCCTATCCAGACTCTGAACTTTTTCATAGCACTGACTGTTTCTAGCTCATCTTTTATTAAAGTTCTTCAGCTTCTATAGCACTGTTTATCCTTTTGTATAATGCCATGTATTGGGTCTTATTTTGCAATCTGAGTTGCAAGTTCTAGTGGTGTAAGGGAGGTGACCATCATTTTGTATGCCATATGATTCTTCAGCCATCAGCCCTGCTCCTAGAGCCCCACCAAGCCCTTCCACCATCACTCAGTTCTGGAGATTGCCAAAATGCTTAAGCCTCAGTTTAGCCTCTTTGTTCCTCCAGGTTTCAATCTCTGGACTCAGGAAGCTGATCAGCTACATTAAAGTCTAGATGTACTTTTTTTCTCAGAGAGAGAAAGAACATCACCTTCAGCTACTGTGTTGTCTCAAAATCAAACTATGAAAATTATTTGGGGGGCATATATCATCTTGCAGGTTTCTTATCAAATTCACTTTTGAACAAATTAATTCCTATCTAAAGTATTCCCAAATTTCTTTCAGTTCATTGTGGTAGATGCAAATGGGGAGGATATCAGAGTAGGAAGGAAGAAAAATGGTGGTCCTTTGGAGATTTTGGCTTGATAAGAGGTTCAAAAGATGATATGTAACCCGCAAATATTCATCCAGTCTTCATTTTACTCTAACAGACGCCCCCACCAACCCCTTCATAGAGCAGAAAGCCTGAAGAGAAGAAAACCCATCCAGCCCATCCCCTCAACATCTCCATTGATCCTTGAAGCTCAGGAAAATTAAGTAACGTGCTCAAGCTCACTTAGCCAGTAAGTGGTGATTTCATTGTTCAGAAAATCTGATTATTTTTCATCACACTATCATTTTCTTATTCACAAATTCTTTTCACAATAGTCCTTTTTGGAAATGTTAATTCTTAAGAATCTTGTGAGACATTCAACTGAAAACGTCAGATAAGCAGTTGGATGAATGGATCTGGAGTTCATAGAAGAGTCCTGGGATGGAGATAAAGTTTGCAAGTCATCAATATAAAAATGTTTCAATTCTATTTCTGAGTTTGGTCATGTCTCACTGAGGACCCAAAGCAGAGAAGCAATAAAGAGAAATAGGCAGCTAACACAGAAGGCTACAATGCAACAGATGAGAAAAGCTAAACAAAATTGATTTGGATCCATGGATCAAATGCTGTGGTCCCAGCAAAGAGCTTCCTTAAGAAAAAAATAAGAAGAAGAAAAAGAGAGAGAGAGAAAGAGAAAATAAGAGTGGAAAGATTCCCAGAAAGATATGCTATTGACTTGGAAAAGTACAAAAGAACACATCTCAGTCATATATCAATCTGTTATTTAAGCAAACAAACACTTCCTGTGTCATCTTGGAAGCACAGCACCGTATATGGCCTTAGGTAAGATCTCAGTAACTGCAAAAAATATATTATTCTTACTATTTTATGGAAGTAGTCTTGAGTGGAAAGGTAATAGGAATAATTTTGTCATGATGATGCATGCTGCAAAACTGCCCTCCTCAAATATTTTATTGATTCACATTCCTAATAGCAGTACATAAAAACACTCATTAACCACCTCCTTACCAAAACTGGTATTTAATCTTTTTAAAATATTGTTGATTTGATTTAATCCTCTTTTTCAAGAGGATGAATTATTAACCCTCTCCACCTTCCCACTCACTCACCTCTGTAGGGGAGGAAGACATTTCCTCTACCTGCTCTGGGTCCTTCTGGCCAGAGAACGAATTAAATTCACATGAGACAGAATAACAGGAGAAAATTAAACAAAGCTTTATAACATGCATACATGGGAGAGGCTCAGGCAAACTGACCAACTTCCCAAAATGGCTGAAGCAACTACCTTAAATATCATCTTCAGCTAAAGACAAAGGAGAATGTTGGGGGTGGGAGAAGTCAGTTATGAGAGGTCACCAGACAAGTACAGTAAACAAGAGTAAGATTATTACACAGATTTAAGTCCTTGCCTTCCACATTGATTAAGAGTTTCTAGAGATAAGGTCATCCCCCCTTCTTCCTGGTACAGAGAGGGAGACACCTTCACAGATGGAGATTTCCTTTACAAATGTAAATGTCTCTTAACAAAGGGTAAGAAAATTCTAGTTTTCAGAGTTTCTTTCCTATCTGCAGTTTTTTAAAAGTAACCAGCCCCAAATAAACCTCATGCCAAAGAGACATATCTTGGGGTGGCCAATTCCAATCCCCCACACCTCCATGTACAGGAAAATGGTAGAATCTAAAAAAATTAGTGAAATTGGCAGTCTACTTCAGTGACAAAACTGTCTCCATTAAAGGCTGATGCAACTTACTGATGCAGCTTGGTGGAGCTAGAAAAAAAAAACCACGCAATAATGGAGACAACTGCAACAAGGGAAAGTCAATACACCTTGATAACTGAGGATGAAAAATTTTTATGTTTGTTAATAGTGTGAATCATCTCAGAAGCAGCTTCTGTAGTTATGTAGTTACGCTTTGAAGTGGGGAGATAACCAGTACCAGGCATGGGCCAGGGATCTCTAGTTTTCCTCTTGTCTTATACCCCACAAATATTACGAACAGGCATGTTGGTTTACATAACAATTATCTTTAAATCTACACATAAATAAAGCTAATTTCTACCTGTGCTCTCAACAACTGCAATAAAAAGATATAAAATATGTATCTTTTCCACACTGTTCATCCTCTAAGTTCCATACGTAGAGCATTAGTTTTTACAAGCTAGATTTATATTTTTAAATATTTGTTTCTATTCAGAACACAATTTCTGTCAGAGATATTTGTCATTTCTAAAGGGTTTTGATGCCAGGACTTTTTTTCGTTTGACATATGCAGTAAATAAGCTCATTTGGCTCTCTCAACTTTCATTTGATCCTCTTTCCAGTATGTTTTCCTATAGATTCTCTTACAGCCAGATTTCTGGATGCAAATTATCTTTTCCAATTAAGTGCATTCACACGACATTTAGAAGGCAGAATTTGGCTGGAGGCCATCTTATTGTAGCTTTTTGTTGTCAACTGCTCAAAAGTAAGGTTGTGAATTTGTTAGTATCCAATCTCTAGCTTTGTGGGTGTCAAGAAGTTAGTTTTAGTGCCAGGGGACAGATTCTAGGAGTAATTTCTCAAGGGTCATCCTAGAGTACACTCCTCTAGCTTTTCCAATAATTTTGATAACTTCTAATTCTCAGTGTTAAATCCCCTTCTGCACAACTGGTTGAAAAAACAAAATTTTGATGTCAAGCGGCTGATTCTTGCTGCTTTTGCCAAAGTCCTATAGGAAAGATGAACTCATGAGAAGTGGCTATGCTTATAAAGTGGCAGCCTAGCAGGAGACAAGTCTGTGGCCCCAAATTTTTCTTGAATATCACCTATAAAGTCTTACCTGTAAGACAATTACCATCAACTCAGAGGCAAAACTCAGACAGGCTTCCCATCCAAGTCTATCATTTTCAGATAGCTTCAAGTTATCCTCCACTAAGAGGAGGGAGTAAAAATAGGCAAAGCAGAAAGGCCAGCAAATAAATATTAGAATTTTTCAGCACTAAAATATATGACTAGGAGAAGCACTTACAGAATTGTAGAGTAAGGATCTCCAAAAACCTAGTCTTCCATAAAAGCAACAAGATTGTGCCAAAAATTATCACAATCAACTTTTCCAGAACTCTAGAAATGCAACCAAAGGCATGCAAAAATCTGAGGTATGTTTATGCAAGTAACATGGTCAAATCTCATTAAGATCAAAATAGAATATGAATTAGATAAAGGTTATCTAGAAAAACTGTAAGCAAATGTCAAACTTAATGGTGAAAGAGTGAATTCTTTCCCCTTAAGGTCAGGAACAAGACAAGGTTACCCTTTCTTGCCACTTCTGTTCAAAATTGAACTGGAGGTTCTAGCCTGAATGATTAGGCAAGGAAATAAAATTAAAAGATACTCAGATTGGAAAGGAAGAAGCACAACTAATCATGGATGACACGGTCCTGCATATAGAAAATTTTAAGGACTTTACATACAAAAAAAGCTGTTATAACTAATAAAGGAATTCAGAAAGGTTGTATGACGTAGATAAGAACTAATTTAATTTATATACAGTAACAATGAACAATCCAAAATGAAATTAATTACACAATTCCATTTAAAACAGCATCAAAAATAATACTTTGTATAAGTTTAACAAAAGAAGTGTAAGACATACAGTGAAAACTACAAATTAAAGAAGAGCTAAATAAATGGGAAGATATCCCATGTTCATGGATCAGAAGACTTAAGATAGTAATACTCCCCAAATTCATCTACAAATTCAATGCAATTCCTGTCAAAATCCCAGCTGTCTTTTAAAATAGAAATTGGTAAACTGATCTTAAAATTCACATGGAAATGCAAGTGACCCAGAATAGCCTAGACAATATTGCAAAAGAAAAATATAGTTGGGAAAGTCACACTTCCTAATTTCACAACCTACTATAAATCTACAGTAATCAAGACAGTGTGGAACTAGCATAAGGAGACATGGAGATAAATGTAATAGAATTGAAAGTCCAGAAATAATCCTTTACATTTATGGTTAATTGTTTTTTGACAAAGTGCCGAAACATTTCAATGGATAAAGAATAGTCTTTCCAAAATTGATGCTGAGACAACTGGATATCTACACATAAAAGACTGAAGTTGGGGGCGGGGCGCGTTGGGGCCGGGGCCCCTGGGAGGCCGGCTGTGGACGGCCGAAGGTCGGAGCTCCCATGGCGGAGGGCGGCGGCCCCGGCGGGCGGGCCGGGCCGGGCTGGGGCCCGCAGTGCAGGTCCTAATCTGAAGGAGTGGCTGACGGAGCAGTTTTGTGACCATCCGCTAGAGCACTGCGAGGACACCAGGCTCCATGACGCAGCCTACGTGGGGGACCTCCAGACCCTCAGGAGCCTGTTACAAGAGGAGGGCTACCGAAGCCGCATCAACGAGAAGTCTGTCTGGTGCTGTGGCTGGCTGCCCTGCACACCACTGCGAATCGCGGCCACTGCTGGCCGTGGGAACTGTGTGGACTTCCTGATCCAGAAGGGGGCCGAGGTGGATCTGGTGGATGTAAAGGGACAGACTGCCCTGTATGTGGCTGTGGTGAACGGGCACCTGGAGAGTGCCCAGATCCTCCTTGAAGCCGGCGCCGACCCCAACGGAAGCCGGCACCATCGCAGTACACCTGTCTACCACGCCTCTCGTGTGGGCAGGGCCAACATACTGAAGGCTCTCATCAGGTATGGGGCTGATGTCGATGTCAACCACCACCTGACTCCAGACATCCGGCCCCCTTTTTCCCCGGCGCCTCACCTCCTTGGTCGTCTGCCCCTTGTACATCAGCGCGGCCTACCACAACCTCCAGTGCTTCAAGCTGCTCCTCCAGGCTAGGGCGAACCCCGACTTCAACTGCAACGGCCCTGTCAACACGCAGGGCTTCTACAGGGGCTCCCCCGGGTGCGTCATGGATGCCGTCCTGCGTCATGGCTGTGAGGCGGCCTTTGTGAGCCTGCTCGTAGCGTGTGGAGCGAACCTGAACCTGGTGAAGTGGGAATCCTTGGGCCCAGAGTCGAGAGGCAGAAGGAAGGCCGACCCCGAGGCATTGCACGTCTTTAAAGAGGCCAGAAGTGTCCCCAGGACCTTGCTGAATCTGTGCCGCCTGGTCGTGAGAAGAGCTCTTGGCAAATACTGACTCCATCTGATTTCTTCGCTGCCTCTGCCAGACCCCATAAAGAAGTTTCTACTTTATGAGTAGAAGTCAAGGGCAGACGTTGATTGCGGTGAGGAAGAAGGCGATCTGCAGGGACAGCTGACATCGATTCTTGCCCTGTGAACCACGTCCTGGGCTGCTGCCTCAGTCCCATCTGGCTGTTGGTAGAGCAGGAATGGCTCGTGGATTGGATTGTAATTCCAGCTCAGGTGCTTGGTCGGGGCATCACACAGTCCTTGGGTGGTTGTCAGCCGAGAGGCTCATGCAAAACTTAATTTTGTTCTTCCCTAATATCTGTTTTGGATTTTCACAGTTGCATATTAATGAAAGGGGCCTTGAAATGGGTGCAGGTGGGGGTTGGAGGCCTGCTAATATCCCCAGTAGGGAAGACCCCTAGCACTTTCTAGAACTGTGCTTCTGTTTATATTTTTACTTCTTAATTTAATTGTTCAATTAAAGTTTTATAATACCCAAATGAAAAGAGAGTTTTGGTAAAAGAGTAGAATGCAGAAATGCAGTTCATGAACTTGCTAGTTTGTTTTCCCATCTCCTGGGGTTGACACATGGCATTTGTCATACATACTCTTCTTCCTTGCCACTTCGGTGTTCACTCCTAGTGGTGAGAGTGTCATATTCATTGTCTTCATTCAAGGATGGTTTCCTGGCCGCATGGATTGGCTGGGTTATCTCAGAGTCGATACCTGCATTTATTCAAAATCAAGAGAGGTAACGCTCAAACTTCCACCACGCTACACCTGTGCTGACACCTAACTGTGCCTAGCATCATGCCACCAGGTCTCATGAGTTCTCTGCCATCTCACCTGGGGAGCTTCCAGACGGTGACTGATTTTAGGAGGCCCACACCAAACTAGCCCTTAATTGACTGCCTACATTTGGACCAAGGACCGTCCAACAGCATCCACTGCCAGTTCTCACGGAAGAAAATACCTGCAGCTCTCCTGGTCCCTGCACTTACCAGAAAGTGGAAATTCACTTGTCCTCTGCGTGGTTCCAAGGTTTCAGTTGTTGGTGTTGAGTGGACAAAACATCTGGCGGTTGGTTGATCACTCTTCACTGTTTTGGACCTAATGTCTTGCGAGTTGCTCCTGGAACTTGAGAAAGGGGATAGCAGTGAGGTCAGAAGTTTTCCCCTGGCCTGTCGGGGTGGCTGCAAGGGAGAGAGATGGCATGGGTTATCCTCCCCAAGTCTGGGGCTCTGGGCAGGGTTCACTCTCACACCTGGGTGCAGCCAGGGATGTGGCTGTGAGTGCAGGTGGGCCAGCAGCTGCCTCTTCAGAGCGCTTGCTCCAGGCGCTGCTGTTTCCAGAGAAACCACATGTGGTCATTTGAAGCCTGTGAGGACCATTGTGTGGATCCACGGTGATTTTAACCTTTAGAAGTGTTTAGAAATGGGCAGATTTCAAATCTGTGTTTAGACTTTCTGTAATAAGAGAAATCTAATTTGTAACCATTGAACTAATGATATGGGTTTATTTAATTATTGACATCATTATATGTTTTAGCTGACCAGACAGGGACTGTCTGGTCATTGTCTTGTGCAGCTCGAGGACAGAATTGTAAAGCTCCCCTCCTGTGTCGTGGATGGGCTCTGACCTGTCCACGTATGTATGAGGTCCGAGGGGAGAAGTCCTTGGAGGATTCCGAGAGGAAGGTGCGGTCACTGGAGGCTTTACTCAGCCGAAGTGACATCGTTCCCAGCTGTGACCGTGGCATAAATGTGGGATGGCTTCCTGAGGCCTGGGATTGGCTCTGTGTTGCTCCTAGAGGATCGGGGCCCTGGTTGGCTGGGTGCATTCAGAGCTCAGCGTCGGTCATAGTGAAGTCAGGAGAGTCCTCCTGAGAGAGGAGAGGAGCTGAGGGTGGAGGCCGGCTGAGGAGGCTGCAGCCAGAGCCAAGTGCTGCAGGGCCTTCAGCCCAGGAGGGGGCTAGGTGTGTGTGTCCTTCGAGGCACTCAGCGTGGAACCAGGACCAAAATTGGGCTGTGGCTAGGCCAGGAACTGGGGAAGTCGGGCTCCGCCTGGATATAGGGAGGGGTTGTATGGAAGTCTGAGCCACCCATAGGTGGACTGGGTCACTGGAGGGGGCTCCATGTCGCTGGAGGTGTGTGAGCAGTGGCTTGTCACCTTGGTGAGAGAGGGTTTCAGGAGTGGGTGGCTAGTGTACCTTACTTTTAAGCTCTTCCAACTGGCGGTCCCCTCCTCTGCTGCCCTCTTGGCTCGGGCTCTCTTCAGGTGAGCCATGTCGTAGACCTGCAGCAGGCTCTCAGCCTGCCTGCCCAGTGCTTTCTGCTGGGCCTGTGAGGGACAGGGCTTCCCCGTGCCTGCCACGGGTCGGAGGGTGGCTCTGTTCTCGAACCTTCTGGAAAGCAGCACCTGGGAATACTGCCAGTGCAGGAGTCCCACACGTGCGGGCACAGCCTTCAGGCTGCACAGAGGCAAGGGCCCAGGACGGGGCCCAGCAAAGAGTGGGTGTCAGGCTCCTTTGCCCAGTGAAGCAAGCGTAGGGCTTGTTTCTGGGACATCATTTCTCCAGGGTCTCTCTAGAAGCAGTGGACTGAGTTGATGCTCATTGTTGGGCCTCGCCCAGACCTAGCCAGGGAGGTAGTGTGAGTGGGGAGGGGATGAGCCACGGAGTAGGGCCTCTCTTGCTCTGGACCTGGAGTGTGCTGTGCTCTGGGTGGGTCTGCAGGGGCTGGGGCCTCAGCTCTTCCTTTGCAGAGGACACATTGGCTTCCTCTTTGTTCAGCCAGCCTTTGCTGATTTTTTTGGCATCCCTGCAACTTCGGTGTTTCAGCCTCTAGTTTGAACCTTCATAGCTGCCAAATGTGAATCTGATAACAGAGGAGATAGCTGCCTCAGGCCATTCCTTCTTGTTTGCAGTGACACTTGCCTAAAGCTCCCTTTTCCTTTTGTTGGCAAGGATAGGACACAGAACAGGAAAGAGTAACTCTCCATTGGAGCACTTTATCAAGTCCGTTTCTAGGCCCCGGGGTGCCCGAGTCCCGTGTAGCGAATCCCGTGTAGCGAGGAAATGTGGTACTCGAGGAGGCTGCTGCCTGCTTGGCCTCGCGCCCTCTCCAGGACTCGGGGACCCCAGGGAGGGGCACGATGGGCCAGTGGGAAGAGCTGAGTGTTTCCCCAGCCCGATCCCAGGAGTGTCCCGACCATCACCACTCCTGGGGCGCCTGCTGGCTGTGGAACAGAGTCCTGTGCTCTGGGCCTTGGCTGCTGTGGACATTGGGCCAGGGTCGGGGTCAGGGTGGGGGTGGGGCAGTGTTGATACCTCTGAGAATTTGGCAACCTGGGTGGGGCTTTGGAATATATTTCCAAAACCCACCAATGTCACACATATCTATATCTATTCATATTACTTATGTTATTTATATATTTATTTATTTATGCCCTGTCTTGTTCCAGAAAAGGTTTAAGGCAGTGATGCTTGGTTTTTGATGTTCTCTTCTGACATTTCATAAATTTTAGTCAACATGCAGTTGTTAAACAGGTAATTTTAAAAAGAAAGGACAATTAGCAATTTCCTCACGTTGAATATGTTTCTGTTATCAGGCTTAAGTGCCATCATTTTAAGTTTTCCTTTTTCCTTCTTCCATGAATTGTTTCTTCAGATAAAAAGTTCATGCAGAAGTAGAAATAGAGGAACATGCAGCAAACATCAGACTGAGCAAAGGAGAATTTGCCTTAGAGAGAAGCATTCTGTCTGTGCTCTGCTGTCTGCTGCCGCATGGCCTCGGGCAGGTCCCGTTACAGTGCCACGGCTTCCAGCTGTGCCTAACCCACAGGCCTTCTGTGAGGACACATGAGAGAATATATGTGGAAGCACTTTCTCCTTGAGTAATCCTTGTGACGTGTAAACTGCTGTCATCATGACTGTTGTCCCTCTTCTCAGTGGATATGCATTTGAGGTGATGGCCGTGCTGGAGGAGCCTGTGACCTTGGAGATGAGCTTTGACCTTGTTGCCCCATGGGGCAGCCAGTGTCATGGGGACCCGCAGCACAGGCATTGGGGACAGAGGGCTCCATGCAGGTCAGAAGTGTAAGGACACGTGAAATAATTTATGAAGTCAAGTTCACTCAACTTCAAGGGTTGTCTTTTATTCTGAGATTATGTCCTTCCTAATTTGGGTGATAAGATGTCCTTTGATGTAATGAAGGTGGTAATAGAGGGAAATATTTTTATTTTTTAAAATGTTCTTGATTGCAAAACAACATGTTGGCTCCCATTTGTCAAGCCCCAGAATTCCTACGATGGAGAAATAAAAACTTTCCCAGATAAACAAAAGTTAAGGGAGTTCATCACCGCAAAACCTCCTCTTCAAGAATTGCTCAGAAAGAAACTCATTCCTGAAAAATCAAAAAAAGGAAAGGGGTTACAAAATCCAGGACAAAGGAGATAAGCAGAAGGACAATAACACAAAGTAACAGCTCTCCATCAGGACAAAATGCAAAAGAACCGGAAAACAAGTGATAAAATGGCAACAGTAGGCCCCCACGTTTCAATAATCACTCTAAATGTGAATGGATTGAACTCTCCAATCAAAAAGCACAGAGTGGCAGGATGGATCAAAGAACAAGATCCAACAATATGCTGCCTCCAGGAAACACACCTCAGCCCCAAAGACAAACACGGACTCAGAGTGAAGGGATGGAAGACAATACTCCAAGCCAATAATGAACAAAAGAAAGCAGGTGTTGCCATACTTATATCAGACAAAGTAGACTTCAAAGCAAAACAGATAAAGAAAGACAAAGAGAGGCAGTATATAATGATAAAAGGGACGCTCCACCAAAATGACATAACAGTTATAAATATATACGCACCTAACACAGGAGCACCAAAATTCGTAAGGAAACTATTAACAAAACTAAAAGGAGACATCAACAGCAATACAATAATACTAGGGGACCTCAACACCCCATTAACACCAATGGACAGATCATCCAGACAGAAAATCAAGGAAATTATAGAATTAAATGAAAAATTAGATCAGATGGACCTAATAGATATATACAGGACACTTCATCCAAAAACAGCAGGTTACACATTCTTCTCAAGTGCACATGGAACATTCTCAAGGATAGACCATATCCTGGGAAACAAAGCAAGCATCAATAAGTTCAAGAGGGTTGAAATAATATCAAGCATCTTTTCTGATCACAATGCTATGAAACTAGAAATCAACTACAAGAATAAAGATGGGAAAGGGCCAAAAATGTGGAGACTAAACAACATGCTACTGAACAAACAATGGATTATTGAAGAAATTAAAGAAGAAATCACATATTATCTGGAGACAAATGAAAATGAAAACACACCGTACCAAATTATTTGGGACGCAGCAAAGGCAGTCCTAAGAGGGAAATTCATTGCAATACAGGCTCACCTCAATAAGCAAGAAAAATCTTACATAAACAACCTCAAACGACACCTAACAGAATTAGAAAAAGAAGAACAAACAAAGCCCAAAGTCACTAGAAAGAGGGAAATAATAAGAATTAGAGCAGAAATAAATGATATTGAAGCAAAAAAGACAGTAGAAAGGATCAATGAAACAAAGAGTTGGTTCTTCAAAAAATTAACAAAATCGACAAACCTTTAGGCAGACGCACTAAAAAAAAAGAGGGAAGTCTCAAATAAATAAAATTAGAAATGAGAGAGGAGAAATCACAACAGATACCAAAGAAATACAAAGGATCATAAGAGAATACTATGAAAAACTATATGCCAACAAATTGAACAACCTAGAAGAAATGGATAAATTCCTAGACTCGTACAACCTACCCAAACTGAATCAGGAAGAAATAGAGAATCTGAATAGACCAATCACAAGTAAAGAAATAGAAACAGTAATCAAAAACCTCCCCAAAAATAAGAGTCCAGGACCAGACGGCTTCTCTGGAGAAGTCTAGTGAACATTCAAAGAAGATTTAATACCTATCCTTCTCAAACTGTTCCAGAAAATAGAGGAAGATGGAGCACTCCCTAATACATTCTATGAAGCCAACATCACCCTGATCCCCAAACCTGACAAGGACAACACAAAGAAGGAAAACTACAGGCCAATATCACTGATGAACATAGATGCAAAAATCCTCAACAAAATTTTGCAAACTGAATACAGCAATATATCAAAAAGATTATACACCATGATCAAGTGGGATTTATACCAGGGACACAGGGATGGTTCAACATCCGCAAGTCAATCAATGTGATTCACTACATTAACAATATGAGAAACAAAAACCACATGATCATCTCAATAGATGCAGAGAAAGCATTCGACAAGATCCAACATCCATTTATGATAAAAACCCTCAATAAAATAGGTATAGAAGGAAAGTACCTCAACATAATAAAGGCCATATATGACAAACCCACAGCTAACATCATACTCAACGGACAAAAACTGAAACCCATCCCTCTCAGAACAGGAACAAGACAAGGGTGCCCACTTTCACCACTCTTATTCAACATAGTACTGGAGGTGTTGGCCAGAGCTATTCAGCAGGAAAAAGAAATAAAAGGAATCCAAATAGGCAATGAAGAAGTAAAACTCTCACTGTTTGCAGACGACATGATCTTATATATAGAAAACCCCAAAGAATCCATAGAAAAACTATTAGAAACAATCAACAACTACAGCAAAGTTGCAGGGTATAAAATCAACATACATAAATCAGTAGCATTTCTATATGCTGACAATGAACTAACAGAAAAAGATCTCAAGAACTCAATCACATTCACGATCGCAACAAAAAGAATAAAATACCTTGGGATAAATTTAACCAAGGAAGTGAAAGATCTATACAACGAAAACTACAAGACCCTCTTGAAAGAAATCGACGACGGCATAAAGAGATGTAAAGACATTCCATGCACATGGATTGGAAGAATAAACATAGTTAAAATGTCCATACTACCTAAAGAAATCTACAGATTCAACGCTATCCCAATCAGAATTCCAATGTCATTCTTTACAGAAATTGAACAAAGAATCCAAAAATTCATATGGGGCAAAAAAGACCCCGAATTGCTAAAGCAATCCTGAGAAAGAAGGACAAAGCTGGAGGCATCACAATCCCTGACTTCAAATCATACTACAAAGCCACAGTAATCAAAACAGCATGGTACTGGTACAAAAACAGATGCACAGATCAATGGAACAGAATTGAAAGCCCAGAAATAAAACCACACATCTGTGGACAGCTAATCTTTGACAAAGGAGCTGAGGGCCTACAATGGAGGAAAGAAAGTCTCTTCAACAAATGGTGCTGGGAAAACTGGACAGCCACATGTGAAAGAATGAAAATCAACCATTCTTTTTCACCATTTACTAAAATAAACTCAAAATGGATCAAAGACCTAAAGATTAGGCCTGAAACAATAAGTCTTCTAGAAGAGAATATCGGCAGTACACTCTTTGACATCAGCTTCAAAAGAATCTTTTCGGACACCATAACCCCTCACATGAGGGAAACAATAGACAGAATAAACAAATGGGACTTCATCAGACTAAAGAGCTTCTTCAAGGCAAGGGAAAACAGGATTGAAACAAAAAAAACAGCCCACTAATTGGGAAAAAATATTCACAAGTTATTTATCCAACAAAGGGTTAATCTCCATAATATACAAAGAACTCACACAACTCAACAATGAAAAATCAAATAACCCAATTACAAAATGGGCAGGGGACATGAACAGACATTTCTCCAAAGAAGATATATGGATGGCCAATAGACACATGAAAAGATGCTCATCATCACTAATCATCAGGGAAATGCAAATCAAAACTACACTAAGATATCACCTTACACCTGTTAGAATGGCAAAAATATCCAAAACCAAGAGTGACAAATGTTGGAGAGGCTGTGGAGAAAAGGGAACCCTCATACACTGTTGGTGGGAATGCAAACTGGTGCAGCCACTATGGAAAACAGTATGGAGACTCCTTAAAAAGTTAAGAATAGAAATACCTTATGACCCAGCCATCCCACTACTGGGTATCTATCCTAAGAACCTGAAATCAGCAATTCCAGAAGTTCCATGCACCCCTATCTTCATTGCAGCATTATTCACAATAGCCAAGTCATGGAACCAACCTAAGTGCCCAGCAACTGATGATTGGATAAAGAAGATTTGGTATATATATACAATGGAATACTACTCAGCCATAAAAAAGGACAAAGTCGTCCCATTCACAACAACATGGATAGACCTTGAGAGTATTATGTTGAGTGAAATAAGCCAGACAGAGAAAGACGAACTCTGTATGATTCCACTCATAGGTGGTAGTTAACATATGGACAAAGAGAACTGATCGGTGGTTGCCAGGGGAAATGGGAGTGGGGGGAGGGCACTAGGGGTGAAGTGGTGTACCTACAACATGACTAATAATAATGTACAACTGTAATTTCACAAGGATGTTAACTTTTATAACCTTAATAAAAAAAAAAGAAAGAAAAGAGTAGTGTAATAGAAACAGACAGAATTGTAACTACCATCTTTGTCATTGCTCAACATTTTTACACTTAAACATATTTGTTTGAGTGCCTTTTTCACATTTCTTATTCTCTGGAAAAACATAGAAAGGAATAAGTATCTAATGTATAGAATAATAAATAGAAAGGCTCTGTATTATAATAGGATATTTTGCAAATAAATAACTTGGTACTCCTGGAGATTAAAAAAAAGAAAAAAAGAATGAAGTTGGATCCCTAACTCACACCATATACAAAATTAACTCAAATGGATCATAGGTATATATGTAAGAACTAAAATTATAAAACTATTAGATGAAAACAGGATGTCTAATATAAAAAAGACAGCTAATAATAAGTGCTAACAAGGATGTAGAGAAATTCAAAATGTCGTACGTTGCTTGTAGGATTGTAAAATGATGCAGTCACTTTTGAAAACAGTTTGGCAGTTACTAAAAATATTAAGCCCAGAGCTATCCTACAACCCAACAATTCCACTCCTGGGTATCTACCCAAGAGAACTGAAAACATATGTTCACACAAAAACTTGCACACAAATGTTCATAGCAGAATTATTTATGATAGCCCCAAAGTGGAACAGCCTGAATGTCTCTCAGCTGATGAATGGATAAATGATTGTAGTATATCTGTATAATAAAACATTATTCAGCCATAAAAAGAATGAAGTACTGATACATACTACAACATCGATGAACCTCAAAAAAGTCATGCTAAGAAGCCAGGGTGAAAAGGCCATATATTGTGTGAGTCCATTTATATGAAATACCCAAAATACGAAAATCTGTAGAGACAGAAAGTAGAATTGTGGTTGCCAAAGGCTGGAGGGAGGGTTAAAGGAGAGTGGCCACTAATTGGTAGAGTTTTTTTTTTTTGAGGTGATGATAATGTTCTAAAATTAAAGTGTGGTGATACACAATTCTGTGAATTTACTAAACCATTGGATTGTACAATATAAGTGGTAAATTTTATGGTATGTGAACTATATCTCAACAAATTGGTTATGTGAAAAAAATGTCTAGTGAAATCTTTGGCTGTAGTCTTTTGCACATGGAACTGAATGCAAGCAAATTACCTCAGTTTTTGAGGAAATTTTATTGCCAAAAACAGCACAAAGCTGTCTTGCAAAAGCCACTGATTGTCAAATTTCTAAAGCAGCCCCCAGGATCCCAGGCCTTCACAAGTAGAAAGTAACCTGCAAAAGCTGGCACAACCCCTAAAAAAAGCATCCCATCTATTACCTACTTCTAATTTCTCCATACAGTTGCCATTGTATAGAACAAGGTACGCTAGAGTTCCTTCAAGAGAACAGAATCAGGGTCTTCCTGGTGGCTAACCAAGGAAATTTCATCAATGCTAAGGTAGAGATTCTTGGCAATTCCTACCCAGTAGGATTTGATAATTGCTATGAGCCAGTGACTGCTCTGTTTTCCGTTTTTCTCTTTTCTAAGTGGAAGTCTTTATTGCAGTTATACTTTTGTTATTCTGACGTTATAAAACATCAGGGCTATCATTTAGTTTAGAGGTTGCCGGACCGCTGGTGAAGAGAATGCTCCATCTTTTAGAGATGCTGTAGTTTTACCTGTAGGGAATAACTGAATATGGCTTTGGGTTGTTTTCCTTGGGTAGGTGATGAGTAGTTCTACATGTTGGAGAAGCTGTTCACATAGATATTTGGGGAGCAAAAGGGGCTGACTGCAAAAAAAACTGCTTGCTGCCCTCTAATATCAATTATTTTCTTCATTTTCTGTAAGAGTAGAAATTTTAGCTGGGCACATGGTCATGCAGTGAAAGTTCATATTTCTCATCTTTATTTGTAGCTGGATGTGGCCATGTGACTCGGTTCTGTCCAATAGGTCATGAATAGAAGTGTTGTAAACAACCTCTAGATCATGCCATTAAAGCAACTGATTTACCTTCCACTTTTTCTCTTTCCCCTTTCCTGCTAGCTGAAATAAGCATATCTTGCTAAAGCATCTTCAACCATACAGAGGAGGGCAACACCCTAAGCATGTTTGTTTTTTATCATTATTTCGATTTCTTTATTCTTATTCTCCATTGAGTAAGATGTATACTTGTCCCGCTTCCCTTTAGTTCTTTAGACATGGTTTCCTTTAGCTCTTTGAACACATTTAAAATACCATTTAAAATAATTGACTTAAAGTCTTTGTTTACTAAGTACATCATCTGGGCCACCTCAGGGATAGTTTCAATTAGCTGCTTCTTTTTGGGTGTATGGGCCATACTCTCCTGTTCTTTGCATGTCTAGTAATATTTTGTTGAAAACTAGGCATCGTAGATAGTATACTGTAATAACTCTGGAATTAGAAACTTCTCCCACTTCCAGTTTGCTGTTGTTGCTGCTGCTGCTTATTTGTGTAGTGATTTTCCTAGACTAATTATGTGGATTCTGTATTCCCTGCATGGGAACACAGCATGTGGTCATTGAGCTCTCTGCTCACATTTAAAAAAAATTTATTGCTTTTATTTTCAGGCTTGGCTTCCTTGGGGTCACCTTTAGGTCGGTATAGTTTAGTGGCCAGTCAATGATTAGTCATAATATTCTCTTAAATGCCTTGAGCTAGCAGGTCTTCCACCCATTTATCAAAGGAATCTGTGTGTGAAAGCACACCTGAAACTTCAGGCAGTTTACAAGTCAGCATTAGCTTTCACTCCCTGCTTCTACAGGGCCTCAAGATCAGCCAGAGGTGAGTTGCTGGGGCTTTCTTGGCCTTTTTTTGGGCATGCACACAGCACTGTGCATATGTGCAGCCTCCTAGATTCCAGAAATATGTTAGAGTTTTACCAAATACCTTATGGTTGTCTAGTTCTCCAGGTCTACTTTTTAAATTTTCAGTCAACCTCTTCTTTGCCCCAACTAAAATCAAGGGCTCAGGTACCTGTCGCGTTAACAATTCCAGATGATTGCTACTGTTTTCAGTGACACTGTGGGGAGGTTTTTTTTTTTTTTTTTTCCTGCAACATGGAGCTTTATGTAAGACCAAACAGAAACAACACCATGGGGATATTCCAGGGAACTGAAAATCTGGTCAAAATATTAACTGTGCTCTGAGGAAGGGACTTTCCACAGAACTCTAAAAGAGGTCATTCCTTTCCACTGGTTGCAAGGTCACCAACTTTTCATGGCTACCACAACACGAAGTTGGGGATGTGGGTGTGAGAAACGCCATGTTAAAATGCTACATACACTGATGTTCTTATGCCTGTTCAATCATTTTTCTTGATTATATGATTTTCAGTTTATTCTGTGCCATTAGTTAATTTCTAGAGTTCTGAAATTATCGGTTTTGATAGTTTTGCGGGTTATTTGCATTACTTTTGTAAGGGAGTGGGTTGACGGAGGTTTTCACCTCATCATTACAGAAGCTGACTCTCAACACCCTAAGAATGGAAAAGCCATCCAGATGGAAGGAGCTTAGCTTCCCAACACTGTCAAGCTACCACACCAGCCCTTGTCTTAATCAAAAGATTATTGGAAAGAGAAACTTTTGTCTTTTTTAAAGCCAATGTATTTTTGCTCCCTTATTGAATAGAGTAGACTGTATCCCAACTGAATAGTCAGATAAGCGCCCGGACCGCAGCATCACTGAAAAGCCAACTCTGTAGAAATTTGAGTCCCTTTCGTCAGTTCAGTGAGTGTCCCGTGATATATCTTTTCCAGACAGCAGATCGTAGTTTTCCCTGTGTGTGTTTCCTGATGGCATCTTGGGTTGTGTTATCTTGGCACAGGCCCCCTCTGTTTGCATTGTAAGGCTGTACTCGCCCTGAAATCAGGATTGCACGGCTTGTGCTCTTACCGCTTACAAAGTCGTGAGGCTAAGATTTATTGCGGACGTACTGTGTGCCA
>NC_060276.1:81077945-81156547 GCF_021613505.1 Equus quagga
GTGGTGGTGCAGATATCTCTTTGAGATCATGGTTTCATTTCTTGTGGATGTGTACTCAGAAGTGGGGTTGTTGGATCGTACGGCTGTTCTATTTGTAACTTTGGAGGAACCTCCATATTGTTTTCCACAGTGGCTGTACCTATGTCATTCCCACCAACCGTGCAGAGGGTTCCCTTTTCTCCACAACCGTGGATGTTTATTTTTTAAAAACCAAATTCATGAAATAGTTTTTCTGCATCCATAGGGAATATTTTTTCTCCTTAATAGGTTGATTCTCTGAAACACATTAATTTTTCAAGTGCCGAACCCCCTCATTTCTAGAATAATTTTGACTTGCTTGTGACGTTTTACCCTTTTAAGACATGTAACTGGATTTGCTTTGTGAGTGTTTTCTTCAGGATTTCTCCTTCCGTGCTTCTGTGAAAGATTGACCTGTACAGTTCATTTCTTATAATGTTCTTATAATGTTTAGGCCTCCTAGAAAGAGAAGGGGAGAGATTCCTCTTTTCTGTCTTTTCTGGAAGGTATGTAAGGTTTCTTCCTTAAAGTTTTGTAGAATTAATTGGTGGGGTCATCAGAATACGGACGTCGATTTTGTTCTTTTCTTCAGATTCCATTCATTGGGTACATATAGGACAATTCAGATTTTTATTTTGTTTTGGTGTCATTTTGTTGTGTTTCCTTGAAATCTGTGCATTAGGTGTATCTAAATCTTCAAATTTATTCGCCTAAAGTTGTTCATGATCTTGGCTAATGACCTTTAAATATCTTCATTGTCGCTAGTGGTGTCTCCTCATTCATTCCGGATGTTGGTTTTTAGCTAGCTTCTCACTTGGTGCTTCAGGCCCACACCAGGTGCCTGTCAATTGTATGGTCTTTAGGAGCAACCAGCCCTGACTATTTTGTTTTGTCTTTCACTGGTTAATGCTCTTATCCTTATTTCATTTCTTCTGTTTTCCTTGTGTTTAACCTGCTATTCTGTTACACTTTTGAGATAGATGCACAGGTCGTTGAGTTTTTCGCCTTTCTCTCTCTCTCTCTCTCTTTTGTAATATACATATTAAAGCTGTATCCCACAAATCTTCATTATTATTCAGTTCAGAATATTTTGTAACTTCATTGAGGATTTCTTCTTCAAGCTCTGGGCTATATAGAAGGATATTTCTTTCATTTAAAAACATATCGGGGGGATGGCCACCGGCCCCGTGGCTGAGAGTTAAGTTTGCACACTCCACTTCGGCGGCCCAGGGTTTCGCCAGTTAGCATCCTGGCCGTGGACGTGGCATCACTCATCAGGCCATGCTGAGGCAGTGTCCCACATGGCACAACCAGAGGCACTCACAGCTAGAACATACAGCTATGTGCTCGGGGGCTTTGGGGAGAAGAAGAAGAGGAAGAGGAGGAAGAGCAGGAAGGGGAAGGAGGAGGAGGGGGGAGGGGGAGGAGGAGAAGGAGAAGAAGAAGAAGAAAAGATTGGCAAAAATTGTTAGCTCAGGTGCCAATCTTTAAAAAGAAAAAATATGGGGGAGTTTCTAGTTATCGTTGGTTACCAATTTCTAGCTTACTGGCCTTGTGGTCAGGGAATATACTCTTTATTATTTCATTGTCTCAACATTTGCTGAGACTTACTTTATGATCAGCATGCGATCAATTTTGGTAAATATCAGTAACGCTTGGAAAGACTGCGTATCCTGCAGTTGTTGAGCCCACGCATCTAGACGCATCAATATCCACTGCCAAGTTTGTTCATTGTGTTTTTCAGATCTTTCGTATCTTTGCAACATTTTCTCTGCATGTTCTATCGGTTACTGAGAGAAGTGCTTTTAAATCTCCCGCTATGGTTATGGATTCATGCATATGTCCTTGCAGTTCTGTCAAGGTTTACATTATATTTTGAGACCATGTTATTTAGTGCAAACAGACTCATAATTATTTTATTTTCCTGGTGAGTTGGACCCGTTATGATTATTAAGTATCTCTCTTCACCTATAGTGACAGGTTTTTGTCTAAAATAGGACAGTTTCTGATACGAATAGAGGTACACCAGCTTGCTTTGATTGATGTTTTTAAGGTCTATGTTTCTCGAACTTGTGACATTCCGTTTTTCGGAATACTTGCATTTGAAGTGCGTCTTTGCAAGCAGCGTATCGGGGGTTTCTGTCTTCTTTTCTCCCTCCTCTTCTTCTTCCTCCTCGCCCTCCTCCTTCTCTCCCCTTCTACTTCTCCTTCCTCCTGCCCAGCGGCTTCCTCCTCTTCTTTGTCCTCCTTCATTCAGGCTGTTATTCTTTGTCTTTTCACTGAGGTGTTTGGCTCTAAAGTGATTATTGATGTATTATTTGGGTTTATATCTACCATCTTCCCATTTCCTATTTCTCCCACTTGTCTGTGCTCACTTACCTCTTAGTTTTTGCCTTCTTTTGGCTTATTTTAAAATTTTTTCTATTTTCCACCTCTATCATCTCTATAGGTATTCACTCTTTCATTATCCTTTTAGTGGTTGTTTGGCGACTACAGCTTGCGTTCTTAACTTCGCAGAGTCTAACATGAATTGGTGCTCTTATCTCATCACAGACAACACCACTA
Organism: Equus quagga; assembly: GCF_021613505.1. Classification (NCBI taxonomy): domain Eukaryota; kingdom Metazoa; phylum Chordata; class Mammalia; order Perissodactyla; family Equidae; genus Equus; species Equus quagga. Next base: position 81,080,529 of record NC_060276.1, read on the forward strand.
CCTTAGAACACTTAGTCTGCGTTGACCCTCTCCTTACTTTAATACTATTGCTGCCATGTACTTTAATCACTCAGATATACACAGGCAAACATACATGGTTTTACTCTCAAAAGACATTATTACTTTTAGTACCATTTAATAAAGTCAATGTCATTTGAATATACCCACCCGTTTAGCTTATGTGTCAGTCTTTGTTACTTCCCTATCTCTGAGTTTCATCAGGGATTATTCTCTTTCTGCTTAAAGAACACATTTAAGTATTTCCTTTAGTGTGGGTCTGTTGGCGAAACCTTTTCTCTTTCTAACTTAAATTAATGCCTTTTTTTTTTTTTAGAGAAGTTTTATGCTTACAGTAAAATTGATCGGAAAGTACAGAGAGCTCCCACATACACCTCCCCTCCGCCACCGGCACCCCGCTTTTAGTGTCCCATATCATTTACATGTTGTATTACTGTCGCCCCCCTGTTACAATTGATGAACCAATATCGATACATGATTACTAACTAAAGTCCATAGATTGCATCTGGGTTCACTCTTTGTGTTGTACTTTCGACAGACGTATGATGACGTGTGTCCATCATCACTGTAACTTAGGGAATCCTGTCACCGTCCTAAAACTCCCTTTGGCCCCAGCTGTTCTTCCTTCCCTCACTTCTCCAAAATCCTGGCAACCATTGATCTTTTTACTGCTTCCATAGTTTTCCCTTTTCTAGAATATCATGTAGCTGGAATTATACAGTACGTGGCCTTTTCAGATTGGGTTTTTTCATGTAGCAATGCACTTTTAAGGTTCCTAAGTGTCTCTTGGTAGCTTGATAGCTCATTTGTCTTTATTGATGAATAATATTGCATTGGATGGATGTATTACGGTTTATCCATTCACCTACTGCAGGACATCTTTTTTTTTCTTCAGCTTTATTATTGCATGATTGACAAATAAAAATATATATATTTACGGGCCGGCCCTGTGGCCGAGTGGTTAAGTTCGCGTGCTCTGCTTCGGTGGCCCAGGGTTTGCTGGTTTAGATCCTGGGCACGGACCTGCATACCGCTCATCAAGACGTGCTGTGGTAGCATCCCACATAGGAGAACTAGAATGACCTACAACTAGGATATACGGCTATGTACTGGGGCTGTGGGGAGGAAAGAAAAAAAAAAAGAGGAAGCTTGGTGACAGAGCTTAGCTCAGGGCCAATCTTCCTCACCAACAAAAAAGCGCATGCTTTAAAAATATATATATTTAGGTGGTACAATGTGATGTTTTGATATACGTGTACATTGTGAAATGATGATCAAGATCAAGCTAAGTAACATATCCATCATCTCACATAGTTACCCTTTGTGCGTGTGTGTGTGTGTGTGTGCGTGTGTGCACGCACATGATGAGAACATTGAGATCTACTCTTTTGGCAAATTTCAAGTGTACAATACATTAATATTAACTATAGTCACCATGTTATATGATTGCTTCCAAATTTTGGCAATTAGGAATAAAGCTGCTATAAACATTTGTGTGCAGGTTTCTACATGGACAAAAGTTTTCAACACATTTGGGTAAATAACCAAGGAGCGTGATTGCTGGATCATATGGTAAGAACATGAAACATTCACTCTTTTGTCTGAAAAGATCTTTGTTTCACCTTCATCTTGAGGGATTATTTTTCCTGGTTATGGAAGTCTAAGTTGGCAGTTGTATTCTTTCAGCACTTTGAATACACCATCCTACAGACTTCTGGCTTCCTTGAACATGTTGAAAGTCAACTGCCAGTCTCACGTTCCTGTTTGAAGACCGTGGCTTCATTTTCCCCGTTGCTTTCGTGATGTTCTTTTTGTTTGCTTTCCAGCAGTTTGGCTATGTAAGTTTGAGATATTTACTTCAGAATTATCCTGCTTAGGCTTCTTAGTGTTTCTTGAGCCTTAAGCAGACGTTATTTGTCGGTTTTGGACACCCCATGGCCCCTACCTGTTCAAATGTTGCCGAGGCACTCTCTCTCTGTCACCTCTTCATGGAGCTCCAATTGAAATACGATAGGCCTATGTTAGCCTCTGCATCCACTATATCCCTTCCGACCCCGTCCGTACTTTTCATCCTTTGTTCTCTCTCTATTTTATTCTGGATCTTTTTATCTGACCCATCATCTGGTACACTAATTCTCTTTTCACCATGTCTTACCTGTTGAAAAGGTACCCATTCAGTTCTTACTTTCAGGTGTTTTATTTTTTGTATGTAAACTATCTCTTTCATTTATTTCTTGGTTTTGTGGAGACATAGTTTACCTTCAAGAAACTATACCCATTTGAGCGTACGGTTTGATGAGTTTGGACAAATTGAAACATCAGTACCAACCACCAGCAATATCAAGACAGAGAACTTTTCCAGTGCTCCACGGTGTTTCCTCATGTGCCTTCGCGTCATTCTCCTCACCCCACCTCCAGCCCTTCCTTCTTTCCTTTTGGTTTTCACTTCCCAAGAAGTGTATGTAACATGAATCAGACAGTATGCGGTATTCTCTTTCTGGCCTTCCACTTAACGCTTTTGGTATCCCCACGCATGGTGTACGTCGGTAGTTTGTTCCTTTTGGTCCTTCGTATGGATATGCTGCAATTTGATAATCCATTCACCAATGATGGACGTTTTGGAGGTTTCCAGCTCGGGAACATTATGAGTAAAGCCACTGCCAACATTCACGTACACGTTTGGTGTGGACGTACGCTTTTATTTCTCTGGGTTAAATACCTAGGCGCAGAATGGCTGGATTACATGGTAGTTGTATGCTTAACGTAATAAGAAACTGACAAGCTTTTATGGAAACTACCTAGTCTTTGCACCAGCATGTATGAAAACTGTAGTGGCTCCACCTCGCCAGCCCCTGCCATTGTCAGCCATTTGAATTGTAGCCATTCTAGTCGTTATGGTTTGCGGTCTCATTTTGGTTTTAGTTTGCATTTCCATGATGAGTAAGGATTTTGAGCAACTTTTCATGTGTTTACTTGCCTTTCATGTATCTTCTTTAGGGAAACGCCTGTTTAAATATTTTGTCCATTTTTAAAACAAGTTATGGGTTCCCATTATTGACTTGCTTGAGATTTTTATACATTCACATGTGCAAGTAAGTTCTTTAGGGTATATGTGTTCTCCCTCTCCGTGACTGGATTTTCTTTTCTTAACAGGATCTTCCAAAGAGCAAAAGTTTTGATTGATTTGCCTTTTACCTTTTTTTGTTTTTTTTAATAAAGTTAGTTCACCAGTTTCCTCTTGCTTCGTTCATGCTTTTTGTGTTCCAGGAAGTCTTTGCCTAAGTCAAGCTAACAAAGGTTTTTTTCTCCTGTTATCACAAACAAGTTTTATAATTTCCCCTTCATGTGTATGCTTATTGTCTATTTTGGGTTATGGTTGTATGTGACTTGAAGTGATGAGAAGGCTTCATTCTTTTTCCATGTGCATATTCAATTCTTCTTCAATATTTGTTGAAAGCATGTTTTCCCCCGTTGGATTACCTTAGCACCATTGTTGAAAATCAATCGCCCAGACATGTGTACGTCTATTTCCGGACTTTTATTCATTTTCCGTTTATTTATACGTCTCTCCTTATGCCAGTCCCACAGTACCTTGATGACTGTAGATTTACAGCAACTTATGAAGTTAGCCAGCCTGAGAATTTCACATAGGTGATTCTCTGTCTGAATTGTTCTGGCTCTTCCAATCTTTTGTATGTCAGTAAAAGTTGTAGAATCACCTTGCTGCTTTCTAGTCATTTGAATTTCTGTGAATCAATAGATCGATTTTGGGGGAATTTACATCTTAGCAACACTGAGTCTTAAAATCCATACACGCCGTCTAATCTGTCTCTCCACTCGTTCACATCGTTGTGAAATTCTCTCGGCAATGCCTTCGTGTTTCATCTTACAGCTTCACACATATTTTGTTAAATTCACCCCTAAGTAGTTCACGTTTTGCAGGTTTGTAAATGATATTTTTGTTTTACATTCTGATGGTTTGCTTTTACAGTAGATAACGATAACTGACTTTTGTTTATTGACCTCATATCCTGCAACCTTGCTGACCTCACCAGCGGTAGTTTTAGCAATTCTTTTCAAAGATTCTTTAGGGTTTTCTGTGTAGATGACCATATCATCTGTGGATAAAGACAATTTACTTCTTCCTTTCCGCCGTGCACGCCCTTTTCGAACATTTTTAAACCCTGCCTCAATGCACTAGGTAGGACTGCCAGTCTGGTGCAGATTAGGAGTGGTGAGAGATCTTAGGGGGACAGCTCTCAGTTTTTAACTATGAAGTGTGTTTTCGATGACCTTTGGCAGGTTGAGGAAGTGTCTCCTATTCCTGGTTTCCAGAGAGTTTTTAATCTGAACAGGTGTTAAATTTTGGTAAATGCTTTTCCTAAATTATATTAGTATCCTACTGCAGCCATAACACATTGCCACATACTTTAGTGGCTTTAAACAACACAGGTTTGTTATCGTAAAGTTCTGGGGGTTAGAAGTCCGAAACGGGTCTTACAAGGCCAAAATCAGTGTGTCTACAGAGCAATGCTCCTCTGAGGCCGCCAGGGGAGAATCTGTTCCTTGCCTTTCCATTGTTCTAGACGCGGCCTCCATTCCTCGGCTAGTGCCCGTTTCTCCATGTTCAAAGCCAGCAGCACAGCATCTTCCAACCTCTCTCCTCTCTGACCTCTGCTTCTGTCATACATCTCCTCCTCACGCTCATTTTCCTGCCTCCGCCTTAGAAGGACCTTTGTGATTACCTTGGTCCACCCAGATAATCCAGGATAATCTCCACACCTCAAGATCCTCAACTTAATCACATCTGCCAAAAGTACTTTCTGCCTGTAAGGTAAAATACTCACAGTTTACGTGGATTATTAATGTGTGGATACACTTGGGTGCCGTTGTGCTGCCTATGACACGCATCTATTTAGACGGAGGTATGGTTCTCTTTTGAGGTCTATCAATATGTCTGATTTCATGTGTTGATTTTCAAACGTCCAAGAGAACTTCCGTTTCGAGAGAAACTCCATTTGGTCATAAAGAATGTCTTTTATATATTGTTGGTTTCGACTTGCCAACATTTTGTTTAGAATTTTTGTCTGTGCTCTGGAAGGATATTGGTTTGCAGTTATATTTTCTTGTAATGCCTTTGTCTGGTTTTGGTTTAAGGATAATAGCTTCACAGAACGAATTGGGAAGCATTCCTTCCTCTTCATTTTTCTGACAGAGTTGTACAAATTTGGCGCTAATTCTTCCTGAAATATTTTGTAGAACACACCAGTGCGGCCAACTGTGCCTGGAGTTTCCTTTGTGCGAAGGTTTTGGGCTGTAAATTCTGTTTCTTTAATAGGTATAAGGCTATTCAAGTATTCTGTATTTTCTTGAGCGAGCTTTGATGGATTGTGTCTTTCAAAGAATTTGCCCATTTTTTCTATCTTGTCCAGTTTTTTGGTAATACAGTTGTTTATAGTATTCCCTGATCACCGTTTTAGCATTTGTGCACCCGAAAGTCATGTCCCCACTGGTATTCCGGATACTGGTCATTTGTGTCTTACCTGCTTTTTCTTGGTTAGTCTGCATAGAGTTTTATCGATTGTATTAATTTTTCAAATGAACCAGCCAGCTGGCTTCATCGCATTTTCTCTATTGTTTGTTTTCTATTTCATTGATATCCTCATTCTTTCCTTTTTTCTACTTCCTCTCGGGTTTTTATTTCTTTTGATAGCATCTTAGTTTTGTGGTTCATTGACGTGAGACTTTTCTTCTTTCCTAATATGAACACGTAAAGCTGAAAACTCCTCTCTTTTGACTGAATCACACAAAAATTGACATGTTGTGTTTACATTTTCCTTTAGTTCAAAATACTTTCAAATTTCCCTAGTGCCTCCTATTTGACTGTGTGTTATTTTGAAGTCTGACGTTTAATTTCAAAGTTTTGTGGATTCTCCAGAAATTTCTTGTTATGAGTTCTTGTTTACTTCCATTGTGCCCAGAGAACATCCTCTACATGACTTTGATCCTTCTTCGTTGGTGGAGTATTGTTTTATAACCCATGATAGCATCTTCCTTGGCGCTTGTCCCATGGGCCTTTGCAGAGAATGTGTATTCTACTGCTACTGGGCGGAGGAATGTAGTATAATCAGGTCAAATTAGTTGATAGTCTTGTTAAAGTCCCTCGTATAATTATTGACCTCCTATCTATTTGCCGTATCAAAACCTCAGGGAGAATTTTTGAAATTTCCAACTATTAAATAGATTTTCCTATATCTCTTTTAAGTTCTGTCGGTTTTCAATTTTTGTAATTTAAGCTTCTGTTATCCGGTGCACTGAAGACTGTTACGCTTTCCTGATTAACTGACACTTTTATCATTATTAAACATCCGTGTCTGTCACCAGTAATGCTCCTGGTCCTAAAATCTGCCTTATCCGTTATTATACCTTCTCTTTTTACTCACAATTCATGTTCACACGGTATACCTTTTTCAATCCTTTTACATTTACCCTATCTCTTTCTCTCTATTTTCTTTCAAGATTTTATTTTTCCTTTTTCTCCCAAAGCCCCTCCCCTCGTACAGAGTTGTGTATTTTTGGATGTGGGTCCTTGTAGTTGTGACATGTGGGATGCCGCCTCAGCATGGCTTGACAAGTGGTGCCATGTCCACGCCCAGGATCCGAACTGGAGAAACCCCGGGCCACAGAAGCAGAGCGCGTGAACTTAACCACTCGGCCACGGGGCCGGCCCCTGTCTGTCTGTATATTAAAGTGAGTTTCTATTCAACAGCATATTGTAGTGTCTCACAGCTATCCTGCCTAGAAATCTCTGCCTTTTATTTGGGGAGTTCAGAATATTTACATTTAGTTTAAGTATAAATGTGATTGGCGTCAAATCCATCATCTTCTTTCGTGTAGACCAGTTCTTTCCTTCCTTCTCTATTTCCTTGTTTCCTTCGTTTGTTTTCTCATTCTGTCTTTCACCCAGTTCCCTTGCCATCTTATGCATTACTGATATATTTTTCAGTATTCCATTTTTGATCTACCTATTGGTTTGTTACCTATTCCTTTTGTTTTCTATTTAAGTGGTTCTTGTAGAGATTATATTATACATATTTAAATTTAGGCATCTCACCTTCAAAATAATAAGATTCTACTTCATGTACAAGGTAAAAAACTTACATAGTATGCCTTTATTTCTACACTCCCATCCATCATGCGTTTCCATACATTTTGTTTATACATATATTATATCCCCTACAATGCACTGGTATTGGTTTTGAAAACATTCAATTAGCTTTTAAAGAAAGTAGTTTAAAAAAAAAAAAACAACCACTTCCCCCCCGACCTCCCCGACCCATATATACCATTTCTATAGCTATTCATTCCTTGGCATTGATCTGGGTTTAGATTTGGAATGGTTTTCCTTCACCTTAAAGAAATGCATTCCATATTTTCCATAGTGCAGGCCACTGGTGTACAATTCTAATACATTTTTTGTTTGATGGAAAACACTATTTCACCATTATTTCCTTAATTTTATTTTTAAATTAATATTCGGTGACATAGACTTCTTTTGGACATCCAGTTCTAGGAATTTTAACACCTGTCTAGATTCTTGTAACCACCACTGCAATCAGTATTCGGAAGGTTTCCATCACCCCCAAGAAGTCCCCAGTGCTGTCCCTTTGCAGTCACACTCTCTCTCCACACCTAACCATGGCACCAGCAATCTGCTCTCAGTCATGTTAGTTTTGCCTTTTCAAGAAGGTCATATAAGCAGAAGCATTTAAGATGTAACCTTCTGAGACTGCCTTCTATCACTAAGCATAATTTATGCTTTTGAGTTTCATCCAAGTTGTTGGCTCCATCGCTAGGCCATTCCTTTCTACCATTGAATAGTATTCAATTGTATGGAAATAGTGCACTTTGTTGAAGGACTTTGGGGTTGTCTCAAGTTTTTGGTGATTAAGAACGGAGCTGCTATAAACATTCATGTATAGGTTTTGGTGTGAACTCAAGATTACACTTCTCTAAGGGAAATGTTTCAGGGTGAGATTGCTGGGTCATGTGGCTAAGTGTATGTTTAACTTCCTAAGAAGCAATAAAACTGTTTTTCCATAGTGGCTGTACCACTTTTCCTTCCCTCCAGCAACATGTGGTAAATCCAGTTGCTGCCCATCCTCCTCAACCCCATTTGGTATTGTCAGGTGGTTTTTTGTTGGCTTGCCTGCTTGTTTCTTTTTCTTTTTCTTTAGTTTTAGCAATTTCAATACAGGAATGCTATTATCTTGCCTTAGCTTTAATGTGCATTTGCCTGAGAGCCGGCAAGGTTAACCTCTTGTTCAAGTGCTCAGTTGCCACCTATATATCCTTTGTGTTGAAGTATCTGTTCAAACTTTTTTTCCGGTATTTTCTTACTGTTGAGTTTTGACAGTTCTTTACATCTTCTGGATACAAGACAAGACCTTTGTTGGATATGTAATGTGCAGATACATTCTCCCAGCTTGGAATTTGTCTGTTCAAACCCTTAACAGTATCTTTCACAGGGGAAAAAGGGGTTTTTGGTGCCACGCCTAAAAGATCTTTGCCAAGCCCCAGGTCGAAGATTTTCCATTGTTTCCTTCTAAAAGTTTTACAGTTCCTGATTGCATTCCTGTTTACATCTAAGATTCAGGTTTTCAGTGGATTTTAGTATAAGGAGTGAGGTCCTTTCTCTTTGTTCCCACACATTTGTTGAAAATGCAATCTTTTCTTCACTGAGTTGCTTTTGCACCTTTGTCCGAAAAGAACTGACTGTATTTTGTGAGACTGCTTCTGGAATCTTTCCTCTGATCTTTTTATTTGCGTGTCTGTCCCTTCCCCATCGTCACACTGACTTTTGTTTACTGCAGCTCTGTAAGTTTGGCGATGAGGTAATGTGATTCCTTCAATCTTATTCTTCTTTTCACAATTGTTTTGGCTATCCTAGTTTCTTTTACTTTCCATATAAGCTTTAGCATCAGATTATGCACATCTATGAAACATCCCACTGGGAACTTCACTGGAACTGCAGTAAATCTAGAGATGAGTTGCTGGAGAATTGACATCATCGCTGTGTTACATATTCCAATCCACGACCATAGGACATTGCTCCATTTGTTTGGGTCTTCTTTTATTTCCTTCTTCAGTGTTTTGCTGTTTTCAGCATGCAAATAGAGTGCATCATTTGTTGGATTCACAGCTAAGAATTGCACTTCTTTTTGAGTGGCGAGTGGCATTCCTCTCTTAAATTTCATTTTCCGACTCTTCTTTGCTAGTATATGGAAATATGATGGATTTTGTGTCTTAATCTTGTATCCGGCACTCTAGATAAATTCAGTTATTAGTTCTAGGATAGGAGACTTTTGTATATCTGTGTGATTTCAATAGGGGCCATCAGGTTGTCTGTGAATAGAAAAAATTTTAGTTCAGTCTACTGATTCCTGCCATGGCATGGATGAATTTCCAAAACATTCAAATAGGGAAAAGAGGAGACAGACAGGAAAGATTACATACCGCATATTTATGTGTGTAATAGACTCGAGGAAAGAGAATTCTAAACTATAGCGATATAGAAAGACCAGTGGTTGCCTAAGGCTGGATGTGGACGGTAGGGATTCAGTGGGAAGGGGCGCAAGGGAACTTTCTTAGCTGATGAAAATATTCCCTTTGTTGATTGGGGTGGTAGCTATGTGTATGGTAGCATTTGTCCAAGCCCATGGAACTGTACACTTAAAGTGAGCACATTGTTTTGGTTTGAAAATTAAACCTCAGTGAAGCTGATAGGGAGAAACCTTGGCTATTAGTTTAACTTGGAGGAACTCAGTTTGCTAATAAGCAATACCCAAAACGTAGACTTCTGATCATGAAAACGTTCACAGCTTCATCAGTCATGCAAGGATTCTACTTGTGGGCACCAAGCAGGAGGCTCTAGCCAGCCTCTCGTCTCCTCCACACCCCCGCCTCACACAGATGAACAAAGCGAGCTTCAGGATGGGAATTGGCAATGACAGCTAAGGGTGGACTCCATCTCCTGGGGAATATCCTTCTGCATTGGTTCTTGACCCTGCCTTTGCCCTTGCCCTTGCCCCCACTGCATCCCAACCTTGTGCCTCATGCTCTTTTTCATGTTGAGGGAAGGAAGCAAGAGGAGGAGATTCACGAGGGTGGCCCGATCCGAGGGCTCCTTCCCTGTGTCCCTACTCCGGTTGCCGGGACCCCATAGTTTCCTAGGCAGCTTCAGAAGCAGGCTAGAGCATGATTTGTAGCTGCTGCCGTCTCACAGGCACATGACTATCTGGCTCTCAGTTGTGTCGGCTTCCTGGCTAAAAGCAATGGCCTCCTTGTCGTAGAGCTACATCCTCCCTCTTCTCTCCTCTCTGCTTTCAGAAGGCTCACGTTGGCCTAGACCTTGTCTCTGATATTTCCTCCCTCGGGGCTGCACAAAGTATCAACATGCTCTAATCCCTAATGTGTTTTAAAGGCCTCATACGAACTGAGCCTTCCACGGACAGCGTGGGGGAGATCCTCTGCTCCACATCCTCAGCACCTCTTAGCACTCACGGTCTTTTTAATTTTCTTCCTTCGTGTGGTCGTTGAGTGTGTACACCCTGTTTCATTTCTTGAACTTTGTACCCATGGATGTGTCAACTATTTCAAAATAAAATGGCCTGCATTTGCTGAACCGCATACTAGGGCAGGCGGCCTGGCAAGGGACTGCTGTGTCACCTTGAGGTGCGAGAGTCCCTTTCTGATGTGGACGCTGAAGCGTTGGCGTCTCCGGGAGACTGTGAGGGTGTGTGAGGACAGTGCGAAGTCATATGTGAAGGGGACAATGTCCTGCAGACTTGGATCTGTTGTACAATGCTGGTTTCAAAAAAGAAAAAAGAGCACTTGTAACATGGACTCATCCAGACTTGGGACCCAGGGAACTCGAGACCTTGACATTGGACACGTCATTCCCTCTGCCTGGTCCTGAGTCTCCTCGCTGCGAAAAGGTGCTGGGGGTTGGGCTGGGGTCCTCGCTGCATTTCTGATACCGTCCGCGTCTCTACCGCGCGATGCTGTCTTTCTTGAAACTGCGAGGTGGACCCTGTAACCCCAACTGAGCAGATGAGGAAATGGAGGCTCTCAGAGGTGAAGCGACCTCCCCAAGGTCACGGGGCTCAGAGGGGCAGTGAGAGGCGCCGATCTCAGGTGCATTTCAGAGGCCCTCCCCTCTCAGACACACCTGGGCTGTGTGGGGGGCACATGCACCTCCCGTTTGCACACTGCTTTACCCACGTCTTACCCGCTTTCGTGCACAGGCCACTCCAGCTGCTCACAGCTGCCCGGGGAACAGGGCCAGGCAGGGCTGGGCATTTGCTCCTACTCCTGTTACTCGGGTGAGGAAACTGAGGCCCAGGGAGATGATGTGACTAAGAATACAGACCAACAGGGCCTCAGAGTTGGGGCCCCCTCCGAGTACATCTAGTCCAATCCTGTGCTGCGAGAGATGGGAGCAGTGAGGGCCAGAGAGTAAAAGGCGGGGCCTAAGTCACTTGTCCAGGTGGTGGCAGAGCTGGGCCAGAGACCTCAGGCGAGTCGCTTCCCTTCTCTGAATGTTCCAACACGTGTGCAGTGAGCAGCAGTAACCCCTGCAGAGTATCGGTGAGGACGGAAGGAGACGGTGCACCAAGAGCGCCAGGCCCAGGACCTGACCACGATGACGACAAAGACGAGGAGGAGGAGCAGGAGGGATGCCCAGGATACCGCCAAACCTGATGTGTCGGGAGCCTGGGAGAGTGGTGGCAGGTCCTAAAAGCCTAGGGTGAGCCTCAGGGGCAGCGAAGCCGTGAGGGGTGGGGTTCTGGCTCCATGAAGGGAGATGGGGAGCCGTAGGGGCAGACTGGGTGGGCAGGAGGGTGGGCTTCTGCAGAGAGGGGTGACAGGTGGGTGTGTCGCCCCCACGACACCGTGAGCCCCTCGAAGGCAGTAGCAGCTGACTGCAGTGGGCAGAGCACACGTTTGGCCTCGAAGGGTCCTGGGTTCGAGGCCCAGCACAGCCACTTTCTGGCTGTGTGACTTAGGACAAGGGTCTTCCCTCTCGGAGCCTCAGTGTCCTTATCCACGGTACGGGCCTGATCATCGCCCCCTCTCAGAGATGTCTGGCTAACAACACCTAGGCCGGTACAAGAAATTGTACGTGAATATTTAGAACCACCTTATGCATAATAGTCAATAACTGGAAACAAGTGAATCGAGGAATGCTTGTCCATCAACAAGCGTGAGAGGAGTCAGAGAGCGCAGGCCCGGGCTGGGGAGAAAGCTGTGGGAGCTGCAAGGTGCATGCACACCTCATCCAAGGGCCCTGGCGCATAGTAGGGTCTCGAAAAACACTTGCTGAGACGCAGTGTGGGCCTTTGTGGTCGGGGAGCCTGTGGAAGCCCCGAGGCTGGGGGCGGGAGGGAGGCCTGCCTCAGTGTCACCTTTGCCCTGTGAGTGAGGAGGCAGGCCGCCTCCTAGGTGACCAGACTAACCCCCTGGGGCACCCACAGTCTGCCTGCATTCCCCAGGGCCCTCCTCCCTCCCTGCTCCCAAGGCCGCCTCTCTGCTCTCTTCCTCCCTGCCCACCTTGCTCTCAGCACTGCCCCCTGCAGAGTGCGGGGGAGTGGGCCCCTGGTGAGGAAGACCATGGGGAAGGAGAGATGGGCGGGGAGAGTGCTGCAAGCCTGGAGGCCTGGGGAGGTGGTGCCCTCCCCAGCACCCTGTCTCTGAAGGCGGCTTTCTCCTCCTTTCCAGATGAGCTGCCATCTCTCAAGTGCCCTCTGCACACAGTGCTCAAACTCACACCTGTGGCTTATGGTGAGTGCTGCCACCTTCATCGATGAAAAGGCATGTGCCTACTGGGTGCACAACAGGGGCCCGGGAGGTTCCCAGGACGAGGGTGCCAGAAACGGCACGTATCATTCATCACCCCAGGGCTGGGGACCCAGGCATGCTTCATTCTTCCCACATCCCAGGGAAGGAGACACAATTTCTGTCACAATCACGGATGTCCATGTCGCCAAGCATGGACCCAGCAGCCAGGGAGGCAGAAACCCACCTGAAGCCTATCTGTAGGAGAGGGGTCCGTACAGAGCCAGCTTCCAGGGGGTGCGCCTTATGCAGGGTCCCACAGGACTCCGCTCAGGACTGCACACACACGCTGCAATGCTCCGCTGTTGCTCTTCTGGAATTCTCAGTAATTTTGGAGCAAGGGGACCCGTGGTTTCATTTTCCACTGGGGCTGGCAAATTACACAGCTGGGTCTGGGTTGCGATCCAGGTCTGACTGAGGGAGGAGAGCCTCTTCTTGGACAAAAGAGGCAAGGGCGGACAGGGGCCCTCCGGCTACTCTCTCTCTCATCTGAACCTGGGGCCTTGTCCTCCCAAGCTGTGGACATCACCAGGGGATCCGAGAAAGCTCTGGACACTGTCCCTGCCTGCTACTGAGCCCATCCCAGGGGTCCGAAGTGTCCCTGCCCTCGGCGTCGCTCACTGGAGGAACTGCAGTCCCAGCCCCCGCCGCCCGCCACCCCCCCGCCACAGGAATCACCCAGCCCTTGAAGACCCAGGACCAAGGCCTGGCCTCGGCCTCACTGGGGAGCCCTGCTTCCAATGAAGAAGAGCTCTAGAGGTCCCAACGGGCTTCGGGTCAGTCACAGGCAACGGGCTGTCGGGGTCGGCCCGCAGCTTTGGTTTCATAAAATCTACTCTCGCAGCAGGAACAGCTCCTCCTTCTTCCCGCTGGAAGGGTGAGAATGTCACTGTGAGGCCTACCTCATCGTCCTTAAGACTGCATCTCGGGGATGAGGCCCTGCAATTGTCGATGATGAGGGAAGGGTTCTGGGGTGGCGGTTCCAAAGATGAGGCAGAAGAGTTGGGCCCTGGTGGGTGTCTGTGGACCCTGTCCCTTGGTGGGAGGGACAGCGGCACCAACCCACAGTCCTCCATGCCCTCCCTTCTCCTGCAGCCCCCGTTGGCGTCTAACTGGGGCCGCACGGTACAGGAAATCACGGAACTGTGTGGACCGGAATGGTCCGCACACTCAGCTGGCACTGCCACATCTGCCAGCACCCTGCCCGCACCTGTCTGCCTTCTGGGCAAACCAATCCTGGGAGCCCGACCACGTGCCGCTCAGATCAATTCCTGCACAGGTAAAGGAGAAAACGCCCCAATTCATTTTGCAACTTTAATGTAACACTGATACCAAAAACATGAAAGCACGACAAAAGCACACAATGAAGGCGGGAAGGGCAAAGAGAGCTTCATCTGGCATGCCATCTTCGATGGGCAGGTAGAAGGCGCCTAGAGTGCTACGTTAAGGAGGGATCTGAGGAGGCACTCTGGCTCGGTGAGTGACGGCTGCAGCTCATCAGCGTTGCCTGTCGACAGAAGACACAGAGGGGAAAACAGAAATATACACACACGTGAAACAGAGAGGGCTGTAAGGATCAAAACAAGTGTCTCTCCACACTCTCCTCGTTCCGCCACCCGACCCCAGGCCTTGCCCTGTCTTCTCACAGCCCCTCCTTCAGAGTCTCATGTATCGACCGCCAAGCTTACTGGATCCAGGAGAAGAAGTTGGCACTCGTTCTGGCGGCATTTCTGGTCCGGATGGTGGAGCTGGTGCTAGGGCCATCTAGGATGCTGGTGCTGGCCCCACCGTTGGTGCCACTGCTGACGCCAGCTCTCCAAGTGGCTCTCCTGTTGGCACGGTTGCTATTCAGAATGTACTGATGGTATCTGGCCCAGAAAGCAAAGGGGATCCTGGCCCAGGCGTCTCCAAAATCTCCGTCCTCATCCCAGGTCAGGAGCTCCACCTGTATGTCGTCCCAGCTCCATCGTCCAATCAGAGCTTCATCTCCGATGTTCATCTGGGCCCTCATCTGGGCCCTGGCGTGCTCCTCGGCCATATCCACATCCATCGTCTTGAAAGCATCATCCACAGCCTCCAAGAAATGAGCCTTCCACTCCCGGGGGTCTCGGTTCTGATTCTGCGATGGAATAACAGCAACCATCCTAACAGCCACCCTACGTTCACTGAGCACCTGCTTCCTGCCACAGACCCTCCCGTGCAAGGCTTTGCGTAATCATGACAAAAATCAAGAGGCCTGGAATCGGGCTCCTATCATTCTGGGCCAGACCTGGGATTTCGCCCCATCCCTCACACTTCCTACGTCTGTGAACTTGTGTAAGTGACTTAGACAACCTTTCTGAGCTTCAGTACCCTCACTGGACAAACGGCCTAAGAAGGTCGTGACCAAGAAACAAACAAGGTCTGGGAAGTGCCAAGCCCAGTGCCCGGCCCTGAACAGAGCCTCTCCGTCACCTGGGCGATGAATCTCAGCACCCTCATCTTGCTGGTCTCGTGCCGGGCTCGCAGGCCCCACAGGAATTCATACTCAGGTGGGCTGCTATTGGGGATCTTCTTGTATTCCAGGTACCTTAGTGCAAGAGGAAAATAAACTTTGGCTTCTGGCCAGGCAGACCTGTTCTTGCACTACTGGCTCCCAGGTGGCCCCTTCCCAGCCCGGCGCTGCAGCTCAGCTCCTGCAGGGGGACTGCTCCGGCCCTCCAGCCCATGCCCCACTCCCATGCTCGCCCCCCCCCCCAGGGTTTCTGCCTCCAATATTGAGGCCTTCACAGCCTTAGGCCATTGGTCCTGCCCAGCGGCCACGTGGAGGTGCAGGGGGGCCCCGTGTAGGGTATTTGCTCATAGGAAGGCCACAAGTTTTGTGCCCCTTGTCACAATGAACCCAGATGCCTGTTGGGTGTGTTGTAAACAGAGGAGCCGTTTCTTCAGGTCCCCTGCTCTGAGCACACCCCACCACAGGGTCTTGGCCATGGCCTGGCTGAGTCCTGGGACAGTCCACCATAGACAACGACTGTGAAGGGAAGACACAGTCATCCAAGAGCAGCGTTCTCCGTGCCTACTCCCGACCGTGTGTGTGTGTGTGTGTGCATACGCATGCGCTGGTGCACCCGTGTGAGTGCACACGTGTCCTCCAGGGACCAGAGAGTGGGCCCCTTACCAGCCAGGGCCATGCTCAGGCTTCCACGATCTGAGCCCCGGGTTCCTGAGATGTAAAAAAGCAGGGGAAATTCTCACACAGCCTACAGGGCAGGTGCCAGATGAGACGGTGGCTACAACATAGCCCACACCACGTGCTCAGTCAACGTGTGCTCCTTTTCCCCAAGACTCCCCGAAATTCTACTCCCCCCAACACTCACAATACCGCCAACCCACACTCACACCACAGACCCTCATCCCTCTAGTGTTAGATATGGGATGGGCAAGGGCTTCCTCAGCCAGCCCAGCACATGAGCAATGCACGAGTGTGAGAGAAAGTTCACTCAGTCAATACTCACTTCTGCTTCACGAAGTCATCTGTGATGAGCTTCCTCAGATCGCCAAGGAATGGGTGCCTCACCCTGAGGGCAAGGAAAAGAATGCATGACTAGCGATGGTGGCGGTGCCCGGATTTGGGCAGGAGTACTCCCTAGCAGGGTTGAGAGCTTCACAGCCTATGGGGCATCCCCATGGAGGCCTGGGCATGCAGCAGAGGCCAGATGCCTGCTCGTCAGCGCTGGCCTAGGTAGGGGTTTGATGGAGCCCCGAATTCGGATGGTTTCTCTTAGCTCTCATCTGGGGACAGAGAGGGGACATGGAACAGAGAGGTGGCTGAGAGTTCAGGACCGTTTCCACAAGCACCCTGGTGAGACCCTTTGCCCTCTACCAAATCCAGGACGCGGCTCCCCCGCGCCAGACCACCAGGCAGTTGCAATCCTGGGGCCTCCTCTTGTGCCCAAGGACAATACTGAGGGGTGGGAGCCGAGAGAGCCCACTCGTACCCAGGGCGCAGTCCCATCTTGCGTAGTGCTTCCCAGAGGACAGCTGTGAGGGGAGATGAGGTACAAGAATTTAGGACAGAAAGGTGAGACTGTGGGCAAGCCCCCAGCTGGAGAGCCAGCCACTCACCCTCGCTGGCACGGTTGCCATTCATGAAGATGACTCCCAGAATCACCAAGAGGAGACTCAGGCGGGGAGTGTCCTTGGTCCTAAAGGTGTAGAAAGAGGGATCCTGTCAGGCAGTCGTTTACCCGAGGGACTACAGACAGCTCACCCAACTAGCCTCTCCCAGAGTGCACGGCCACAGGGCACTTCTTCCCACTCTGTGCACGGTTTGCTACCTGATCCAGACAGTGCACCCCTCCGCCGGAGGTGGAGTCACTCCAACCATCTAATGTGGATACTAACACCACCTCCCAGGGTTCTGCCAAGGATGGGGCTAGGCAGGGAGCAAACCCTTGGCAACCATGTGTCCAGAGGCACATCCAGACCTACCCTGCCCTTTGTGCATCGGGAGCACAACTCAACAGGAAGCTCCCCCCAGGACCTCTCTGCCAAGCCACGGCCAAGCACTTAGCAAGAAGAGGCAAGCAACAAGAAGCCTGCTTTCCTAGGAAGACTGTGGGGCGGAGGGGAGAACGGGGGTGAAACCCTGATCGCAGCAAGGCCTCGTGCCACGTTTCTACCCCTTTCGTCCCTTAATCGCTCGGCACCCCTAACTGTGAGTGGGGTCGGTGCTAGGCCCTCAAGCCCTGTTTTCCTGTTTCTCAGAGAGGAGGGGCGAGACACCACCGGGGAAGCCCACGCCCTCCTGCCCTTTCTCACTTTCCCAGGAGGCGAGCTGAAGAATCCCGTGTGCAGACAAGGATGTACAGGTGTTCCTCCTTGTCAATTTCCTTCAGGTGGATCCCAAACTTCTACACGGGGGAGAAAACAGAACGTGAGATCAAAAATCCACGCTGGGTGTCCTGCACGCAGTCACTCAATTCCCCGTTAGAACTCTTCCTCAGCAGGGATCCCAAAGTCGTGGGGGAGGGTGGAAGAAGAGAGGACGCAGAGGAACTGCCCTGTGGGACCTCTGGCACCGGCCGAGGCGCCAGGACTCACTTCACGAGGCAACGGACATACTGAGAGAGCACGAGGGAAGGAGGTACACAGTGGAAGCTCCCAGGTGGAGAGGTTACGAAAGGCTTCCAGAGCAGGCAGTCCTGAAACCGGGCCTCGACGGGCTGCAGGGTGCAAGGCTTCCCTGCCACTCGTGTTCCACAGAGCCGCCCCCCCCGTCTCTGCGCCCACCTTTTCCAGGGTGTATGTTGCTCGCTCAATGATCTCAGGGAAATGTTCGTCGTATTCTCGGATGACGTCCTTCAGCATGTCTGCAGGAGGGGAGAGGTGGGGAAAGCACCCGGGCTGAGCGGGGGCCACAGAGCTGCAGCCCCTCGGTCAGCCCTGCTGAGGGGAGCACAGGCAGGACCCCGTACTGTGGTACTGTGCAAATGCAGTGATCGGCCACGGTCGGATGGGTGGGGGCACCTGATGGGAGGCCCACAGGGTGGGGTCGGGGGAGGGCAGAGCTCAGGGAGGGGGCACAGGTTGCCCACCTGAGCGCTTGATGGGGATCTTCTTGTAGTCTTTAATCATCAGATATTTCACCAACTTATTTGCCTGAAGAAGGAGCAGCAGACGGGGAGATCAAGGCATAGGTGACCTCAGAGAACTGGCCCGCAAGGGAGGGGAGGAGACGGGGGAAGGGCAGACTTCTTACCCTCTCTTGCAGAAGGGTCACGTTGCGGGGTGGCAGGCACAGTACGTGCCTTGAGGGTACCTGGGACCTCAGGGCCATCGGGGGCCGAGGGGCCATCTGAGCCCGCACCGCCAATGGGGGCTGCGATGCTCTCCAGGTCGGTGGGACCGCAGGAGGCTCTCTTTCCTCCTCGCTGCTCTCATATTCGTCATCCAGGTGCTTGGACTGTAGCATTAGAGAGAGGACAGACCCAGGGCTACCAGGCTCACCGTGCAAAAGCGCCCGGCACACATCTTAACTAGAGCAGGGCCTTGCAAGTGAGAGTAGTGTGAACGGCGGATGACATGTGCTGAGTGCTTACTAAATGCCAGGCACTAAGCCAACCTCTTCTCCCTCCAGGCCTGAGGGCAGGGACTACGTGGAGTGGAAACATGCTAGCACACTTGTGCCAGAGAGAGGTGGACAAGCTGAGAGGAGGGGAGCGGAGGGGAGGGGAGGGGAGGGGAGGGAAAGACAGAGGAGAGGAGAGGAGAGGGAAGAGGAAAAAGAAGAGCAAAGCGGGTCGGAGCCAGCGGGGAGTTCTCACCTTCTTTGTCCTCTTGCCTCCCATCCTGGCCCAGGGCTCAGCACTGTGCTGAGCAGGGGCAGCTGCACCCTCAGGCTCAGGGATGCTCGTGGCCATCTTGGCCTTGGCAGCAGGTGCTGCCACAACATTCTGAGGCTCCACCCACCGAGTCTTGGCGAGAGCCTTCCCAGACTTGGTCGTCTTGGGCCGGGTGGCTGCCCCCTCCCTTGCAGATGCAGCCTGGGGCACCCCGGAGGCAGCACTGGGGCCCTCTGTGGCAGCCTCCTGGGCCGGGGCGGGTCTCTTGGGACGTGGGAAGGCCATGCCACTGACACCTGCCGGCTGGGTGAAATCAAAGACATCGTTCTGACCCAGGAAGGCTGTCTTGGGCCGGGTGGCCTCCATCTCACTGGCACCTGGAGCCTGAGAGAAAGCACAGGCGGTACTAGGGCCCTCGGTAGCAGCCTCCTGGGCCTGAGAAGCTGTCTGAGGCTGTGTGGAGGTTGCTGGAGCCTTGGGGGCGGCCATCTCACTGTTGAGTAGCATCTGGGAGCTGTGCGGAGAAGCAAGGGTTGTCTCAGGGGTGGCTCTCTGAGCCTCGGCCGGGCATGTCATGGGCCGGGTATCTTCTCCTGAAGCCTGGTCTGTGGCCACCAGGTGGCTAGCGACCACCTGATTGTAGGTGGCACGGGCAGCGGCGGCAGCAGCCCGAGCGGCACGGTTGGAGGCGGCAGCGCGGGCTACGTTGGCTGCACGGGCGGCTGCCTCATTGGCAAGTGTTTCCGGATCCAGCTGAAATGCCTCTATCAGAGTCCGGGCCAGCATAGGGTTTTCCAGTTCCCAGGGCTCATTCTGCAAGGCCAGAGAAAAGGGGAGGGGAAGGCAGACAACTCGACACACTCCCGCCATGCTTCCCTGCGCCGGCCAGCCTCCTCCTCTGGGCAGCCGGCCCCGACCACGCCCCAGACCCTCCCAAACCCCCTTGCTCCAAGCAGGAGAGAAAAGGTTTGGGGAAGCTGGGCCGTTCTTCCCCACTCAACCCTCCCTTTCATCCTCTCCCTTGAGGCATGCGCCCCTCCGCCCCCGCCGCCCAGTCCCCCTTCCCAGGGGAGAAGGCCCAGGGCCAGCAGCAGGTGGCCAACAAGGGGCCTCACCGACAAGATGCGAAGGCCTGGACCCAAGCTCCCAAAGGCTCTGAGGATTCGGATATCAAAGCTGGTGAGGGTGCCGTAGCCTCCAAAAGCACCAAATTCTTCATAGTCGTTGCCTTCAACCATCTCTTCCTCCCCGACTTCATCACTACCCTCATCCATGTCTTCAACGTTGTAGCTTTCCGATTCCATGCGGTAGCTTCCCTCAGCCATGCTGGGGGTCCCAAGGAGAAGAGAGCTCAGCCTGAGGAGGGGGGCTGGTGAGGCCTCTTCAGGGGGAGGGGCCGGGATCCAGTGGGAGGCGGGATCTCCCGGGGGTGGGGGGGCAGCAATCATTAGGTTACCAGGCAGTACAAGGCGGGCAGGCTGGTCTGTTGGGGTAGATTCTGTCAGGGACAGAGCCCTAAGAGAGGGAGAGAGGAGGTCGTCGTCGGAGACCTCGCACTGAAAGGGGAGTTTAGAATGGGCAGGCTCTCCATCCCAGCGGCTACATTCGAAAAGGGGGTCGACTGGCGGGCTTGGGTCTGAAGAGTCCCAAAGGGGATGCATTGAGAGAGAGAGAAACAAAGGGCCTGAATTTAAAGGCAGGAGCAGGGGGCCAGGATGAAGGGGGAGCAGATGAGATGAGAGGGCTCAGACAACAGGGGACCTCAGGAAGCTGTGGGAAGCTGAATCCCAGGGACCCTCTGGCTAGGTCCAGGTGCGGGGGATTCGGGGGATTCGGGTCCAGGCTGGGCTCACACAGGAGCGCCAGGGGTGGATGGGGTGGGGGCCTCGGACTAGGTGAGGCTTGCGTTGGAGCGCTGGAGGTCTCAAATCCCAGGATTGCAACTCCAGGAAGGGGGCAAAGTGGTCAGCTCGGCTGGCGTGATCTAGGAGTGGTTGGGGTGGGGGTGGGGCCTCCGCTCTAAGGAAGCTCAGCACGGAGCGCACGGGTCTGTTAAGGGTTCGGAACGTGGGCCCTGGTGTAAGCAGGGCTCGGATCGGGGAGCCTGGGTCTGGTGGCGGGGGCCAGGGGGCTCCTATCTAGCCCGTGGGTCTAACGGGGTGCAGGTTCTGAGCGCTTGGGCTTTGTTCAGCTCCGGGGGCGGGGGGTGGGGAAGGCACAGCGTGCAGGGTTCCACTCGCCCTCTCCAGGTCCGGTCTGGGGCTGGACCCTTACCTTCCCCGGGGCTCCAATGGCGTCCGTCCTCAGCACCAGGAACCCCGCAGCCTCGCCCTCGCCTACTGCTGCCAGCACAGCAGCTCCGACCACCCCGCCCCTTCTCTCCGCGCACCCCACCGCGGCTGGGCAGCCTGCGCATGCGCGGACCCCTCCAGCCCGCCCGCTTTCCCAACAAAAGCCCTTTCCACCAGGTCCCCAGTGCGCATGCGATTCCGCGAGTGGGTGGGCGCCGTGGGGGGGCGTTTTCTTCTTCCCGCCAGAGTCCCCTCACCTCACCGCCCCGCCCCCCTGGCACTCTGACCGCAGGCGCCCGCGCTCACACTCTGTGGTGCACTTCGACCCACCCCGCCATCTACCCTCGATCCCCCACTTTTGCACAATGCTTCTCAGCCCCGGCCTCCCCCTTCCCCCTAAGCTCCTCCAGCGTGGTCTGGAATCCACTATGCCCTGCTTCCCCAGCGTGACCCCCTGGTCACAAATACAGTGGTTTCTAGCTGGGTCTCTAGCTGCAACAAGGGAAACGGAAATGGTTAGAGGATGCCAGTTCCCTTTGTGTTCCCCTCCACTAGCCATCTCTATGGCCCCTGGACAGGCTGGGAACATCTGCTTCCCCAGCTACTCTTCGTGCAGCTTGTACACCGTGGCGTGATCTGTGCTGGGGCTTATCTTCCTCTCGCAGCAGCCCCGGGAGGTGGATGTCAGCATCCCCATTTTACAGATTAACAGTCTGAGGCACGGGCACACCGCGTGAACTAGACAGAGCCACAGAGCCAGTAAACAGAAAATGCAGAATTTGGGCCTGGGTCTTCCCGACTCCAAAACCCAGGTTCCACTAATGCTGGCCTGGGCACTGAGGCACCTTCCCCTCTGCAGTTTGAGCGACAGACCTCCCCCACCTCAACATCTGCCGCAAAGGAGCAAGGTTTACGCTCTCTGAGACCTAACCTCATGCTCTGCATCCAGGAGGACACAGGTAGAGGCCGCCGGCCCCCCCCCCCCCCCCCCCCGCCTACCCTCCCTGGGTCCATCCAGGTGTGGGGATCGCTCCTTGGGGGTCCGCCCCCTGCTCCAACTGTCGGGCCTCTTTGCCGTGAGTGGCACAAACACGCTGCCCCTGGGGCCTTCCTGGTGCCCGCTGGAGCAGCCAGGACAATCAGGCACTTGTGTGCCTGAGCCATGGCAAGCCCTGATTCAGAGAGTAAATGTTTTCCCGGGTTTCCTCCCAGGGCTGGGGCCTGGGGCAGCTGTCGTCTTGCGGAAAGAAGCTGGGCCCGACTTCAGAATTCCAGGGATGGAGTGCTGGGCCAGTCTGCCGCTAGCTTTGTGAGGCCACTCAGATCACTGGCCATCTCTGAGCCTGGTTTCTCACGCATGCAAAATGGGAGGCACAAGGAACACTTACTGGGGTCCTCCCCAACACGTGCTGCTGTGCTTCTAGAATGACTGGAGAAACTGCTTTGGAGGCAGAAAATGCTATGTCCCCATCTCGAATTAAACCTGTGCTTTGTCCAAAAACCACTGTGGACTTTTAAACTCGTTTTTATCTCCAGCCTCTCCAGGACTCCTGTGTATGAATGGAAGCTTCCTGCTAGGACCACGGCTTTTACTCTCCAGTGACCAATATCAACTCTGCCTGGCTGGATGGCTTTCCTCAGCTGTTGCATAGCAACCTCCCCTGTCAGCTGCCTGGGTCTCTTCAGCCTTTTCCGTATAACACGTTTCTGTGGGAGGTGACCAGACCCTAGAAACGAAAGCCTTGAGAAACCACTGTAGGGTCATAGATAATGCTATAGTCCCATCTCAAATTGAACCTGTGCTTTTTACGAAAACCGTAGTGGACTTTGATATTCGTTTTTATTTTATTTTTTCTTTCTCTTTCTTTTTTTTTTTATTGAGGTCTAGTTGACATAAAACATTGTATTTTTCTGGGGGGTGTACAACATAATGATTCAATATCTGTATATGTTGTGAAATAATCACCGCCATAAGTCTAGTTAACATCCATCACCGCTCATAATTACAATTCTTTTTCTTATGGTGAGAACTTTTATCATCTTTGTTTTTTATCAGCCTCTCTATATTCTGTACAACTGTATGTGCTAATATGCCAAGAACTCCAAAATCTACACTTTGAACTTCACCTTTGAGGTCCAAACCCATACATTCACTCGCCTACATGACTTCTCCACTTGGATGTCTCAAGGGCTCCTCAAGGTGAGCTTGTCTAGAACCGGTCACTTGGTACAGCCACCCCTCCCGCACACTCACACCCCATCCCGCCATCTCTCTCATTTCGAAAACACCCCGTCTTCCCAATCTTAGTAATTGGCACCATTCCCCACACAGCTACTCAGTCTAGAAAATGGAAGTCAACTACCACCACTCTCCCTTTCTCACACTGCACCCAGATGGGAAAGCTGTGCAGCTCTCGCCCTCCATTACGCCCAGCGAATCCTAGTCACGTTGGCCTCTGGAATTCTCAACTCTGTCTCCTACAGTCAAGTTGTCCATTGGGCTCTGTTTGTGTTCGGTCTCCCCGTGCTGCAGCCCGTAGACTCTGTCCAGGCAAGAAGTTGGAGGAATTGGGCAATCAGAGGGCTCATCTTCTTAGTTTTCCTTCTCTCGGGGATCACTGTCCCGGTGTGGCCTGTGGTGCCATGACGTAAAGCTTTATAACTGTTTTGATTTATAGATGTTTAGGTGGGTGCGTAAATCGGGTTCCTGTTAATCCGCTATGGCTGGAAGCATGATGGCACTTCAATTTTTCTTAAATTCAAAATTTTTTCACTGAGAACTGTTCTTTTAAATGTATCTACTTTGCTATCCATGCATCTGAGATCTATCTACGTGACTATGCACAGGTAATGCATGGCGTTCCTTCATGATGTTTTACCGATGTGTTTCCCCAGGGACAACTGTTTGTCCCATCTAAGGCAGTAAGAAGCCATTCAAGCTTTCCAAGCAAGGGTCTGTCCTAATGGTTTTTATGGTCATTTTTTAAAAAGGATTTTCTGGAAAAACGTGGAGAGCATGATGGAGGAGCAAGAATAGAAACATCAAGAAATTAGTTAGGAGGCTCTTTCCCTCATTCCATCGGGAGATAATGCTGACTTGTCCAAGGGCTCCCAGGGAGATGGAGACGCTTCTTCCTCATTCGGCCCTTGGTGAGCTATGTCTAACTTGGTCTTACAGCGTCTGCTCTCCCTCTGTGGGTGTGGATCAGGATGGCAGTGCTCTTCTGCATCGTTAGGACCCACGGTGATGCAAAAGCGGTTCTACCCGCCACCAAAATGACCGTCAATAGGAGGACTGGTTAAGGCCTCCTGAATGCCGGTGGCTCCTCACACCTGCCGTTTCCTCAGGGGTTCGTGCACCAACCTTGGGTACCATGAAGCCAGTTTCCGGTTCTTAAACTGGTCTGACATTAAGCAGATTGTCCTCACTCCCCCACCACTCAAAAAAGAAGGAACTGAGGATAAAAAGGATTTGTCCGACAATACCTTTTCCTTGATCGCCACTCTCTGAATTAAGCCTTACGAGTACGCTGGTCGATCAGCCTCTGGTTAGGCTGTGTTAACTGTTCTAGGGCTGCTGTTTACCATTGGAAAACCAGTGTTGCGCTCTCATAAACTCTCATCATGCTTGCTTTCCTCCGTCCTTCCCAAATAAATCCCACTGTGAGGCCACACCCGTGCTGCATACACCATTACACAAAGGTACCCAAACTGGGATCACTGTAAACTTTTACCTACCTCGTGTCTCAAGAGAGGGGAGAAGAAGCTCTTACGGCAAAACTAAGATCAGTAAGTCACCGTGGTTTCAGTATGGTTAGCGCTTGTCCATTTCAGTTCCTTCAAGTCCTCAAGATGTTGTCTATAATCCTCTGTCAGCTGAAGGTAACAATTCAGGCCCACGGTGAATTATAACAGAACACAGAGCTTGGGAAATATTAGCATTTTAACACCAACATATGGCTGTGTGTTTCCACTGAGTCTCATTAGCCTAACACCACCTCCCAAAACGTCCTTGGGATCAAGTGATCATGGTTACAACCTTTTCATGGCCTGTGACATTACATTCTCTACACCATTTTAGAGGTTTGATGTAATGAATTCCCAATACCAGCAGCAGGGCAGCTTCCACACGGAAATTCCGTTTTGTCCCTGAGAGGATTCAGTTGTTTTCCAGGGCCCCACGATGGGGAATTCTCCATGGTATACTATATGAAAGACTCGGTAAGGTATTTCCTTCTTGTCTGTCTACAAAAACAGTGCGTGCGTCAGTCTGTTACCTTCACGGTATATATTTGGCACAAAGCCACCTGAATGCAGCTTGCTTCAGAATGGAGTGTGTTCTTGTCCCTGTCCCTTTCCCTGCAGCCTTATCGCTGGTGAAATCTCAGCTACCAGCTTTTTGCCAAAAGCAATGGGTGGAGTGGGACTTTTGTTGCCTTCATTTTTACAAACAGCTCTAATTTTTTCATGGCCAAGGTTGAGAACTGGTCGTGGTAGAAAGAAAAGGGGGAACCTCTGGAATTCATTATTTTGGTCACCGCCCAGTAAAGTGTGTCACTGGGCAAAGGTGCTCCTTTTCTTTCTTCCTGCCCCTGGCTTTCTGAATGTCACCTGTCTCTCTCCTCCTTCTCTCCCTCATCTGCCCTGCGTCCTCCCTCTCTCTCTGCCGAGACCCCTCTCTCTCTCCTTCCTACATCTTTGTAGTCCTCCCACTGGTTTTTCTACTCAGTCCCTCCTTGCCCCTTCCATCCTTTATCCCGTATTCTGCGTCGGGGTATCTTCATCCCTTTACTCTCCCTCACATATCCCTATCTGTTTCCCCACTGCCAAGGCCACGTGGAGCCACATCTGTGGGGAGACCATAAACATATACCTTCATGCACCGATCCCTCTGTTGATTCTTCCATGCTTTCCATTCAGTTTTCAATTCACCCATTCATTCATGCGTTCCTCTATTCCTGTCACAAACAGACTGGAGAGTCTATCATGTAACAGGTGCGGGACGAGGCCCTCAGGATGTACAGTGGGGAAGAAAGCCGACAATGGTAACTTTCACCATGGGGCTCGCACTGGGATGGGGAGGCAGGTGTTTCAGAAAGGATCCCTCTAACGAATATATACTGTTATGACAAACGCTGAAATGGAGGAAGTTTCCGTGGTGCTAAGAGAAAGGAAAAGAGGATGAGTAATGTAAATTGGGGGTGAACAATAAAATAGTAGTTACAAAATGAAAGAAAGAAAGAAATTGGGGGTGAAGTGGCTTGTGGCCAGAAGAGGCCTTCATGAAGAAGTGATGCTTAAGCCGAGACCCCAGAAATAAGCACAGAGGAGCAGGAGAGGAAAAAGGCTTACCACTTCAGGCTTTCCAAGAGCAGCACCATGAGGCCCCTGAGGCAGCAACGAGTCTGGCTCCCCCAGGGCCCAAGGGAAGATCAGAGTAGTTCCAGCAAAGAGAACGTGGAGATACTTCAGGGTCAGAGGGTTGAGAAAATCTTATTTGCGGTTCCCATCACTGTTCTCATCACTCTTTCAGGCCAGGCCCAGTTACTTGCCATTCATTCATTCAATCCTTTTGGTTTGCATTTTCCACTCCCACTCTATGCCTCTCATGAAGAAACGTCGTTTTTGTGTGTTTAATATGTATCATTTTCTTTATGCAACTGAAAAACGTGTATTGTGAGATGTGTGTTCTTGGTTTATGTAAGATTATTTGTAGATATAGCGTTATATATTTATATTCTGTAATTTTACATATCATATATCACAGACATAATTCCATCCTGTTTCTTTTTTTACAATTTTATTGTGGTATAACTGACATCCAGTAAACTGCACATATTTATAGTGTATAATCTGATGAGTTTTGGCATATAAATACATCTTGGAAGCCATCAGCACATTCAAGATAATGAACATATCTGTGATATGCGATGGTTCGTCTTACACGTCAATTTCGGTAGGCTATGGTACCCAGTTATTCAGTCAAATACTTTCTATGTTTTGCTATGAAGGTGTGTTGTAGTTGTTCTTGACACCTAAAGTCACTTGACTTTAAGTAAAGCAGATTATCCTCAATGATTGGAGTAGGCTTCATCCAATGAGTTGCGGGAACTTAAGTGCAAAATTGAGGTTTCCATGCTGAAGAAGAAATTCTACTTGTGGAATACAGCATTAGACTCTGCGTTAGAGTTTGAGGCTATATCTTCCTGACACAGCTTGTCCTAGGGAGTTTGGACTTGCTTAGCTTGTACCCACAATCATGTAAGCCAATTCCTAGCAATATCTCTCTCTCTCTCTCTCTCTTCTCTATTTCTCTCTTTCTGTGGTACCCAGAGTTGCTCTAGAGGAAAAGAATCTTTCTGAATTGGTTATTTTCCCAGAATGTCTTTTCTTATCTGATTATACATATATTTTTCCCCCGAGGAAGATTAGCCCTGAGCTAACATCTGCCAATCCTCCTCTTTTTGTCTGATTATATTTAAAGGCATAGAAGAAAACATAGGCAGTAAGCTCTCTGACATCAGTCTTAGCAGCATATTTTCAAGTACCATGTCTGACCGGGCCAGAAAAACAAAAGAAAAAGTGAACAAATGGGACTGCATCAAACTAAAAAGCTTCTGCACAGCAAAGGAAACCATCAACAAAACGAAAAGACAACCTAACAATTGGGAGGAGATATTTGCAAACCATAGATCAGATAAGGGGTTAATATCCAAAATATACAAAAAAACTCATACAGCTC
The DNA here is from genome assembly GCF_021613505.1 of Equus quagga. NCBI lineage: Eukaryota > Metazoa > Chordata > Mammalia > Perissodactyla > Equidae > Equus > Equus quagga. Next base: position 81,108,800 of record NC_060276.1, read on the forward strand.
AACAACAAAAAGCCAGCAATCCAATTAAAAAATGGGCAAAGGATCTGAACAGAGATTTCTCCAAAGAAGATATCGGGTGGCCAGCAGGCATATGAAAAGGTGCTCAATGTCATTAGCTATGAGGGAAATGCAAATCAAAACTACAATGAGGGATCACCTCACTCTGGTCAGAATGGCTATAATTAACAAGACAGGAAACAAGTGTTGGAGAGGATGTGGAGAGAAGGGAACCCTTGTACACTGCTGGTGGGAGTGCAAACTGGTGCAGCCACTATGGGAAGCAGTATGGAGTATCCTCAGAAAATTGGGAATGGATCTACCATATGATCCAGCTATCCCACTGCTGGGTACTTATCCAAAGAACTTGAAAACGCAAAGGCATAAAGATACCTGCACCCCTATGTTCATTGCAGCGTTATACACAACAGCCAAGACTTGGAAGCAACCTAGATGCCCATCAAGGGACGAAGGGATAAAGAAGATGTGGTATTTATACACGATGGAATACTACTCAGCCATGAGAAATGGTGAAATGCGGCCATTTGTGACAACATGGATGGACCTTGAGGGTATTATGCTGAGTGAAATAAGTCAGAGGGAGAAAATCAAACACCGTTATGATCTCACTCATAAGCGGAAGATAAAAAGAACGACAAACAAACACATAGCATTGGAGACTGGATTGGTGGTTACCATAGGGGAAGCGGGGAAGGCAAAAGGGGTGATTAGGCTCACATGTGAGGTGTTGGACTATAATTAGTTTTTGGGTGGTGAACATGATGTAATCTCCACAGAATTCGAAATATATTATGATGTGCATCTGAAAGCCATATAATATTATCATCCAATGTTACTGCAAATAAATGGATAAATAAATAAATAAATAAAATTAAAAAAAAATAAATGCACTAATGACTCTGTTTTCAGCGGTAAAGAGAGCACCCATGGTCTATGGAGTTATGTGGCAATAGAGGTGTGCAACATGTCTCCATTATGCACTCCTAAAGCTAGAATTATGAAAGGCAAGGTTCTGGGTGACTACGTATTTGATAACTTGAGAACATTTTAGTCAAACTGAGGAGTATAATGATATTGGCTGGTTGCTCCTAACTGCGCTGCAGAAGGTGAGAAAAGTAAAGGACGAGCTCAGGACTTCAAATTTCCAGCTCAAGTTCTGCATACATGATCGAAAAGTGTCTGTCTGCCCTGAAAGAAACCCTTATCTTCTGTACCTGCAGGGCTGAGTTTTCTGAAGACCAAACCCAGAGTCTCATCCAGCCAGTGGCTGAATTACAATGCATATTAAATTCCCAACCCCCTGAGTGTCTTCTGTTAAAGTGAAGACATTGGGAAGAATGGGATCCTGAAAACTGGAAAGGGGACATATGGGAAGTTTCCAGTGAAGACGAGGCTATCAAACCCCTAAATTCTACTGAGTGTTCTTTGCCAGTAGAAGTAGTGTCTCCACCCATCTCTCAAGAGGTTTATTCTACTTTTCCTGAAGATACTCTAATGGCCTCCCCTAAGGCAGTTGCCTTGAAAGGCACGGATGATTCTTTTCAGGGCCTACCCCCAACACCCTTCTTGGCTTCTAGACCTTTAACAAGACTCAAGTCCAAGAAGGTCCGCAGGGTAAGGTACAAAGCATGACCCGTGAGGAAGGATGCTACACACCAGAAGAAATGAATGAAACTTTACAATTTATAGAGACAGAAATCAGGGGAATGTGTGTGGGAATGGATATTAAGGATGTGGGATAATAGTGGAAGGAACATAAAGTTGGATTGGAGCAAATTTACTGACAGGGGCCCACTAAGCAGAGATTCTGGATCAAAGTTTTAACTCAAGGGGCTGGAAAGAACTCTAACAGATTGTTTAGCTGGTTGGTTGAATCCTGGATCAAAAGGTAGCCTATACTTTAAATGCAGTCGAAATGCCAAAACTGCCTTGGTGTACTGTAGAGAAAGGTATCCAACTGCTTAGAGAGACTGAAGTGTTAGCATGAATTTATAATATAAAACCTGCTCACCCACCCTGGAAAGGTCCCGAGGACACATCTTTCACCACAACTGTAAGAAATAACTTTCTGAGGGATCATCAGCATACTTGAAGAGGTCCATGGTCACTCTTCTCTGTAGGGTCAGAAAAAGCAGTGGGAACTGCCTCCACCTAATGAGTTCTCTAAATGCAGTGGGGATCATTGGATCCCAAGGTATAGGGATCAAGTGGCAACACATCCACCCAACACAAGGTGGGTGTGGTTATCATAATGGACCATGGAGTCAAAGCAGTAATAAAAATACTTTGACTCCCACAGACCTGTGGTATTGGCTAGCTGATCATGATGTTCCTAGAAAAGAAATAGATAGGTCATTTAAGTGTAAGAATTCTAGGTTGAGTGAACAGAGGTTGAAATTGAATCACCAAAACAGAGAGTCACGGTCCTTCAATCAATTCCTAGAGTTGAGGCAATTTACAGACCCAGCATCCCTTGAATGAAGGGGAGGCTGAGTCCCTTTGAGGAAAGACCCTAGTACACTGCCAAAACTTATACTGCTAATCTTACTCACAACCTTTCCCAAGGGACTGCTATGGACTGAATTATGTCCCCTCATCCCAAAATCATATTTTGAAGCCTTAACCCCCAATGTGATAGTATTTGGAGATGGGGCCTTTGAGAGGTAATTAGGGTTAGATGAGGTCATGAGGGTGGGGCCTCATGATGAGATAAGTATTTCTATAAGAAGAGATACAAGACAGGTTGTTCACTCTCTCTATCCACATGCTGACAAAGAAGAGATCATATAAGCACACAGCAAGATAGCAGCCACTTACAAGCTAAGAGAGGAGGCCTCAGAATAGAATCAACTTTGGCCAGCACCTTAATTTTGAACTTCCCAGACTCCAGAACTATGACAAATAAATTTCTGTTCTTTAAGCCACCCAGTCTATAATATTTTGTTATGGAAGCCCAAGTAGGCTGACAGGGAGCCAAGGCCATTTATGAGGGTGACTGTGTGTTGAAGAAAGGGGAATAATCAGACTTTGGGGGATTATTGGATGCTGGCTCTAAATTGACACTAATTCCAGGAGACCAAAAACATCACTGTGATCCACCAGTCAGAGTAGGAAATGATGGAGATAAGGTGATCAATGGAATTTTAGCTCAGGCATATCTCACAGTGGGTCTGCAAATCCATCCTGTGGTTATTTACACAATTCTGGAATGAATAATTAGAATTATACATATTCATCAACTAGCAGAACCCCTATATTGGTTCCCTAAGCTGTGTAAAAAGGGATATTTTGGTGGAAAAGGCCAAGTGGAAGCTACTAGAAAAAGCAATATTGCTTCCTGGAGGGTTTGTAGAGATTAGTGCCACCATCAAGAATTTGAAATATGCCGGGATGGTAATTCCCACCACATCCTCATTCAACTCGCCTATTTGGTCTGTGCAGAGGGCAGATGGAACTTGGGGAATCACAGTGGATTATAGTAAGCTTAACCAAGTGGTGACTCCAATTACAGCTAGTGTATCAGATGTGGTCTCATTGCTTGAGCAAATTAACACATCCTCTGGTACTTGATGATATGCAGCTATTGATCTGGTGATACTGTGCTGATTAGATCTAATGAGCAAGAAGTAGAATCTACCTTAGACATTTTGATAAGACAATTCGGTGTCAGAGGGTGGGGAATAAATCTGACAAAAATCTAGAGGCTTTCCACTGCAGTGAAATGTCTAGGGGACCAGTGGTGTGGGGCATGTTGAGATATCCCTTCCAGGGTGAAGGATAGGTTGCTGCATCTGGCCTTCCTACAACCAAAAAGGAGATGCAACACCTAGTGGGCCTTGGACTTTGGAAGCAACATATTTCTCATTTGGGTGTACTACTCTGGCCCATTTACTGAATGATCTATAAAACTGCTAGTTTTGAGTGGGGCCTAGAACAAGAGAAGGCTCTGCAACAGGTCCAGGCTGCCATGTAAGCTTCTCTGCCAGTTGGGTCTTTTGATACAGTAGATCTAATGATGCTTATATCATCAGTGGCAGATAGAGATGCTGTTTGGAGTGTTTGGCAGGCCCCTATAGATAAATCACAGTGCAGGCCATTAGGATTTGGGAGCAAAGCCTTGCCATCCTCTGCAGATAATCACTCTCCTTTTGGCTTACTGCTATGGATAATCACTCAACTTTTGGCTTGCTTCCAGGCCTTAGTAGAGACCGAATACTTAACCATGGGCCACCGAATTAGCATGTGGCCTGAACTTCCCATCATGCAATGAGTATTGACCTATTGAGCCAAAAATTTGGACATGCATACTCCATCATCAAATGGAGGTGGTAGATACCAAGTCAGGCTCAAGTAGGGCCTGAAAGTACTACTAAGTTATATCAGGAAGTGGATCAAATGCCCATGGCCCATGCTCTTGCAACATTACCTTCTCTCTCCCTACATGCACTTAGAGTCTCATTGGAGGTTCCCTACCATGAGTTGACTGAAGAAGAGAAAACTGATTTACAGATGGTTCTGCATGACTTGCAGGCACCACATGAAAGCAGACACTGGCAGTACTGCAATCCCTTTTTGAGATATCTCTGAAAGACAGTGGTGAAGGAAAATCCTTCTAGAGGGTAGAACTTAGAGTAATGACCCTAGATATCTATTTTGCTTGGAAGGAGAAATGACCAGAGGTATGAGTCTATACTGAATCATGATCTATGGTCAATGGTTTGGATGGATGTTGAGAGACTTGGGAAAAACGTGATTGGAAAATTGGTGACCAGGAAGTCTGAGGAAGTCTGTGGATAGACTTCTCTGAATGGTAAATAATATGAAGATATGTGTGTCCCATGTTATTACTCACCAAAGGGTGACTTCAGCAGATGAAGATTTTAATAATCAAATGGATGGTCTTTCTATCTATTCTAGTAATTCTCTTTCTGTAGACACTCCTGTCACTGCCCAATATGCTCATGAACAAAGTGACCGTGGTGGCAGGGACAGAAGTTATGCATGGACTCACCAACATGAACTTTCACTGATCAAGGCTGAGCTGACTACAACAACCTCTGAATGCCCAATCTGTCACTTGCAGAGGCCAGCACTGAGTCTTGATATAGCATCATTCTCCAGGGTGATCAGCCAGCTACCTGGTGGCAGATTGATTACATTTGACTACTTCCATCAAGGAAGAGGCAATGTATTATTCTTACTGGAATAGATACTTATTCTGGATATGGATTTGCCTTCCTTGCACACAATGCTTTTGCCAAAAATACCATCGGTAGATTTACGGAATGCCTTATCCACCATCATGGTATTCCACACAACATTGCTTCTGATCAAGGAACTCAGTTCATAGCAAATCGGCCCACGCTTGTGGAATTCACTGATTTTTCCATGTTCCCCATAGTCCTGAAAGTAGTTGCCTGATAGGATGGTGGAATGACCTTTTGGAGACTCAGTTATATGTCATCTAGGTAACAACACTTTGCAGGATTTGGTCAATGTTCTCCAGGAAGCTTACATGCTCTAAATCAGCATCTAAGACATGGTGCTGTTTATCCCATAGCTGGGATTCACAGATTCAAGAATCAAGGGATAGAAACAAGGATTTCTACACTCACTATTACCCCTTGAGCTCTACTAGCAAAATTTTTACTTTCTACCCCTGGGGCCTTACGCACTGCAGATCTAGACATCTTACTGCCAAAGGGAATAATGCTTCCACCAGGAGACACAACAATGATGCCATTGAACTGGAAGTTGAGGCTGCCACCTGGCCACTTGGGCTCCTCATGTCTCTAAACCAACAAGGAAAGGAGTTACTGTACTGGCTGGAGTGATTGATCCTCATTACCAAAGGGAAATTGGGCTGCTACTACACAATGGAGATGAGTAAGAGTAGGTCTTGAATACAGGAGATCTTTCAGGGCATCTCTTAGTACTACCATGTTCTGTGATTAAAGTCAATAGAAAACCACAGCAATCCAATTCAGGCAGAGCTGCTAATGGCCCAGACCGTTCAGGAATGAACGTTTGGATCAACCAATCAGGCAAAGAAACGTGACCAACCGAAACACTTGCAGAGGGAAAAGGGAAAATGGAATGTGTCATGGAAGAAGGTAATTATAAATACCAGATACAATCACATAACCAGTGGCAGAAATAAAAACAGTAATTGTTTTATATATATTTCTTTATTATTTTATTATGAATATGTTTGTGTTTATACATCAATTTTCTCTCTCCTCTCTTATCATCTTATTATCTAACATAAGATGTGTTAATAATAATTAACTTTACATCACAATATTTAAGTTACAGAATATCAACAAGAAGAGTGAACATCACCCAAGAAATGTGCAGCCTCTTCCAGGGAAAGAGTTAATATGTTTTCAGTAGTACACAGGATAGTTGTATCATATTAGCTGGAAGTATGACTTTATTATTGTCCTTATTTCAGACTAAGTATAATTTAAGGAGATATGTTTGGTTGTCAAGTTAAGAAGGGATAGACTATGTTCATTAGTTTTATGTGTGTAGCATAAGCCCTGACAGTTGGTTTTTCTTTTTTGTAATGCAAGTAACTGATTTAAACTTAGATTGCCAAGGCATCCATTTCAAAGATGGATATCTTGAAAAAGCACATTGCTAGCCACATGACTAGATAAAAAGCAAGGCCACTCCTCTCCCATATTTCCTTCATTTTAGGGATCTGGTTGATAGTTAACTCACCATTTGGCCACTGGTTGTTGTTTTACTTTTCTTCCCACGCATTATAGCATTCCTACTTTTATGTTTTAAATTCACCAATAAAGAGTAAATCTGTGAAATCCTAGACCCTCACCTTCAAAAATACCATCCATAGATTTACAGAATGCTTTATCCACCATCATGGTATTCCACACAACACTGCTTCTGATCAAGGGACTCACTTCATAGCAAATGGGCCCACACTTGTAGAATTCACTGATTTTTCCACGTTCCCCATCGTCCTGAAAGTAGTTGCCTGATAGGCTGGTGGACTTCTTACTTTCTATCCCTGGGGCCTTATGCACTGCTGATCTAGACATCTTAGTTCTGAAGGGAAGAATGCAGAATACAAAGCAGAACCCCAGGCCCATGCTGTCTTTTCTCTCTCTGTCTACCCTTGACCTTGCTGTGTGGCCTCCAGTGTGCCATATACCCTCCATGACTTGTGAATAATAAACCTTGTTTTTTTTTCAAAGTTTCCTGATGGTTATTGCTGAGGGTGTCTTGCAAGCATAATAAGAACCACAAGGTTCAGTACAACCACAAGGTTGATTATTGATAGGTTGAGAAAGGCACAAAACAATGTGTCAATTGGGCTGAGCTACAGTATCTAGTTATTCAAACACTAATCTAGGCATTGTTGTGAAGATATTTGGTAAATGTGATTAACTTTTACAATCAGTTAACTTGATGTAAAGAAAATTATTCTTGAAGATCTGGGTGAACCTCATCCAATCAGTTGAAACACCTTAAGAGAAAAATTGTGGTTTCCCTAGGGAAGAAGAAATTCCGCTTATGGGCTGCAATGTCAGCTCCTGCCCCAAGAGTTTGAGTTTGCCCTACCTTACCTCCTGCCCTGTGGATTTTGGACTTGCCTGGCCAGCCCACGCAATTGTGTAGGCCAATTCCTATCAAGAAAATCATATGTATATTTACATATATATGTATATGTGTAATTAATTATTAATATATTTATTATCTCAATATCTATCTATCTATCATCAATAATCTGCTGGTTCTGTTTCTAAAGTGGAACCCTAATTGATAAAATATCCATCACAATCCAAAGTATCTTTGTGTCCCTTTGAAATCCATCCTGCTCTCTCCATGCCTCTATCACCAGGTAATCAGTGATTTGCTGTCTGTTACTAAAGATTCATGTCTATTTTCCAGGATTTTATATAAACATAATCATGCTCTTTGTGCACTTTTTTTGTCTGGCTTCTTTCAGGTAGCAAATATTCAGATTCATTCGTGCTGCCCTATATACAAATAATTTGTTCCTTTTTAATGCTGAGTAGTATTCCATTGAAGGAATATGCTACAATTTAGTTATATATCCCCCTGTTAATGGACATTTAGTTTGTCTCCAGGTTTTTGGCTTTTGGCTAGTACAAATATGGATATTCATTAATTCCTATGAATACTCATATACAAGTCTTTGTACTCTCAAGCTCTGAGGGTTCACCCCTATGGCATGCATGGGAGGAAACTACTAGAGGCTGGGTAAAGGATCACCACAGAGAAGCAGGTAGAACAGCTATCTACAAATCTGGGAATGTTTCATATTTTCATTGGACTGGATGAAAATATCTTGTGATAAACAGTGCAATGAATAGAGTACTCAGAAGGTATCACCAAGTTAGTGAAGCCAAATTAGCTCTGGAATAAATTCTGCTATTGTTCATCATCGTAAAAATGATGAGTAAGCTTGAAAGAATCAAACTATTTCCAAGTAACCTAACTCCATTCCAAAACAAAGATGAAATATATTAATAGAAAACCAAAAATATCCAGCAGCCAACAAGGTAAAATTCACAGTATTTGTCAAGCAAACAGAAAACTAAGATGTATATGGAGGAGAAAAATCAAACAATTGAAAATCAACCCAGAAATGATATAGATGATAGTGTTAATAGATAGGGACATTAACAGAGTTATAATTATTATATTTCGTATGTTCTAAAAAGTAAAGGCAAGAATGAATGTGCCAATGAGATACATACAAGGTGTATAAAAGATCTAAATCAAACTTCCAGAGATTAAAAATATAAGATCTGAGGTGAAAAATTTATTGGATGGGATAAACAGCAGATTAGACACTCCAAAAGAAGACTCATCAACTTAAACACATTGCAACAGAATCTATACAAATGAAATACAGTGAAAATTTTAGACAAAATGGACAAATTTCAAGGAAGGCACAAACTACCAAAGTTCACTCAAGATGAAAAAGATAAATTGAATAGGAGTTTATCTATTTTTTCTTAAAGCTTTGTTGGGATATAATTCTAATATCATATGATTCACTCATTTAAAGGATACAATTCAATGGTATTTAGTATATTCAAAAACATGTAACCATCACCACAACCAATTTTAGAATATTTTCATCACCTCCTTAAAACACCTCAACCCATTAGCAGTTACTCTCCATTTCCATCAAACTCTACATGCTCCCTCAGCCCTACAGACAATTGCTAACCTACTTTCTATCTATAGATATGCCTATTCTGGACATTTCATATAAATGGAATCATAAAATATGTGGTCACACTTAGCATAACGTTTTCAAGTTTCACCCATGCTGTAGCATGTGTCAGTAGTTTATTCCTTTTTATTTCAAAATAATATTCAATTGTGTGGTTATATCATATTTCATTTACCTATTCATTAATTGGTAGACATTTGAATCATTTCTGCCTTTTGGTTATTATGAGTAATGCTACTGTGATAATTCACATACAGATTTTTGCATGGACATATGTTTTCATTTTTCTTAAGTACATCCTATGAGTAGAAATGCTGGGTCATATGGTAACTCTGTTTAACTTTTGAAAAACCACCAGATTCTTTCAAAGCAGCTCCAAAATTTTACATTCCCACCAGCAATGTATGAGAGTTCCAATTTCCCCACATCTTCACAACAATTGTTATTATCTGCCTTTTTAGATTATAACCACTATAGTTGGTAAGAAGTGGTTTCCCTTTCTGGTTTTGGTTTGCATTTCTTTGACAGCTAATGATATTCAGCATTTTTTCAGGTGCAGTGGCTTTTTGTACCTCTTCCTTGAAGAAATGTCTATTCATATTCTTTGCCAACTTTCTAATGGATTTACCTTTTGATTACTAAAGAAAATTTATAAAGCTTTATTGAGATGTAATTCATATACCATAAACTCTACCCATTAAAATGTATAATTCTGTGGGGTTTTTTCCAGCTTTACTGAGACATAATTGACACATAACATTGTGTAAATTTAAGATGTAAAACGTGTTGATTTAATGCTCTTATATATTGCAAAAAGATTGCCACCACAGTGTTAGCTAATACCCCCATCACATCACATCCTTACCTTTTCTTTTTGTAGTGAGAACATTTAAGATATTTCTTAGCAATTTGCATGTATATAATACAGTATAGTTGACTATAGTCACAGTGTTGTGCATTAGATCTCCAGAACTTATTCATCTTCTAACTAGAAGTTTGTAGCCTTTGACCAACATCACCTCTTTCCCCCATCCTCTAGCCCCTGGCAACCAACAATCTACTCTCTGTTTCTATGAGTTTGGCTTTTTTCGATTCTACATATAAGTGAGATCATCCAGTATTTGTCTTTCTTTGTCTCACTTATTTCACTTAGCATAATACCTTCAAGTTCCATCCATGTTGTCAGAAACAGCAAGACTTCCTTCTTTCTCATAGGTGAATAATATTCCATTGTAAAAATATAACACATCTTCTTTATAATACTCATTCATATTGACAGACACTTAGGTTGTTTCCATATCTTTGCTATGGTGAATAATGTTGCAAGGAGCATGGGAATGCAGATATCTCTTCAATATCCAGTTTTCATTTCCCTTAGATATATACCCAGAAGTGGGATTTGTAGATCATGCGATAGGTCTATTTTTAATTTTTTGAGGAAGCTCCATACTGTTTTCCATAGTGGCTGTACCAATTTATATTCCCATCAACAGTGCACAAGGGTTCCCTTTTCTTCACATAATCACCAACACTTTTTATCGCCTGTCCTTTTGATGATAGCCATTCTAACAGTCGTGAGGTGATATCTCATTGCAGTTTTTATTTGCATTTCCTTGATGATATCTCACTTATTGATTTTTGTTTTTGTTGCTTTTGCTTTTGGTGCCATATCCAAATATATTGTTGTCAAGATCAATGTCTAGGATGTTTTTCTCCAAATTTTCTTCCAGAAGTTTTACAGTTTCAGGTCATGTGTTTAGGTCTTTAATTCACTTCAAGTTAATTTTTGTGAGTGATGTATGATAAGGATCCAATTTCATTTTTCTGCATGTGGTTATCCAGTTTTCCCAACACAATTTGTTGAAGATACTATCCTTTCCCCTTTGACTGCTTTGCCAAATATCAGTTAACCATATATGCAAGGGTTTATTTCTGGGCCCTCTATTCTGTTCCATTGGTCTACATATCTGGTAGAAATATATAGGACATTCCATTGAACAGTAGAATACAAATTCTTCTCAAGTGAACATAGAATATCATCCAGGATATATTATATATTTGGCCACAAAACAAGTCTTAATAAATTTAAGAAACAGAAATCATATCAAGCATCTTTTCTGACCACAATGGTATGAAACTAGAAATCAATTACAAAAGAAAATAGAAAATTTACAAATGTGTAAATAGGGAAGTTTACAAACAACGCATTCCTGAACAACTAATGGATCAAAGAATGAATAAAAAAAATCTTGAAACAAATGAAAATGGAAACACAACATACTAAAACTTATGAGATGGAGCAAAAGCAGTTCTAGGAGGAAAGTTCATAGTGATAGACACCTACATTAGGAAAAAAGAAATATTTGAAATAAATAACCTAACTTCACACTTCAAGGAACTAGAAAAAGAAAAATTTAAGCCCAAAATCAGTAGAAGGAAGGAAATAACAAAAATCAGAGCAGAAATAAATGAAATAGAGCCTAAAAAGGCAACAGAAAATATCAGTGAAACTAAGCACTGGTTTTTGAAAAGATAAAATAAACCTGACAAATGGTTATGTAGATTCATCAAGAAAAAAGGCAGATTCAAATAAATCAAACTAGACATGAAAGAGGAGACATTACAACTGACACCACAAAAATACAAAAAATCATAAGAGACTACTATGAACAATTATATGCCAACAAATTGGAAACCTAGAAGAAATGGATTAATTCCTAGAAACATAACCTAAGCAGACACTCAAAGTCTAATGTGACAATTGGAAAGCAAACTGCCCAGAAATTCACAGCAACCTTAGAGAGAATGTACGATTCTCCTACGGCCTACAGAGTTTAACTTAAAAACAATCTATCTGAATCTAAAGGTGCATAGAGGTCTCAGCTGACATCTGAGTCCCATACGTTCCACAACCAAAGAAATGATTGAATTCTCTTATTTAACCTCCTGAAATTTTTCTGTTCTATTTTCATGGTTTCCAGGGAAGTAAGTTTCTCAAAGTATGCACTTAAAGTACTTTTTAAGATTAATCTTAGAGTTTTAGTGTACCATTGGTGTGTGTGTGTATATATATATATATATATATACACATATATATACCTTCTAAATAAGTGTGCATAATATATGAAGGACTGTGTGAAACGTTTGTGTAAAAATGTTTATATGTACGATACTACAATACTTGGATAATATCAAGATGAGTGTTTAATCTGAGTGAAAATGTATAGCATGTGCTTGCACATATGTTACCTCCGAGTGAACGTGTGTGATTTTTGAGTGGTTGTGAGTTCTCAGTGAGTGTTTCTATCATCTGAGGGTCTCTGTATGACGGTGTTCACTGTATGACAGTGAACATATATGTGACTTTCAAGTGTGACATTCCACTCTGTAAGTATGATCTAAATGGATGTGTGTAACATCTGGATGAGTGTAAAAGACATGGAATCTCTGTTTATCACATCTGAGGGATACACAAACTTCTGATTGAGAGTGTGTGTGTGACATCAAAATTGTAACATATGATCATGTTTCTGTCACGTTTGGGGTATATTTTGGGATGTGCTAATGTATGTATTATGATTAAATGACTATAGTAATGTCTGAAATATTACTGCATGATGCATGATGTCAGTGAGTGTATAACACCAGGCTGTGTTTATTGAAGGCCTTCTGAATCCCAAGCCTGTTGCTAGTCATTGGGGAACCAAAGGAAACTAAAACAAAGTCACTGGTTAGTAGGCCTGTTTTGTGCATAAGAGGAGAGATACCGAGACAACCAGGAAAGAGATATGCAGATGTCAGGTTAAGAAGGGCTTTAAAAGCCAAGCTAAAAAGTGTAGAGTTTACCACAAGGCGCAATGGGAAGCCATTAATAAATGGTATTTAGTCAGAGTAGTGGTGTGATCATATTTGTGCATCTTAAAGACCATTTGGTTGCAGGGCGGATGATGGATTAGAAGGGTGTTAGTGAGAATGCTGGTGTAGTGGTTCAGGAGACACTGAAATAAGGCTGTTGCACTTGGATTGCTAAAGAGGGACTGGACTACGGACACACAGTGGAGGTTGGCTGGAAAGGTCTTGGTAAGGGAGTATGTAGGAAATCCAAAGATGACTCCAGGTTGGCTTGTGGCTTAGGTGACTGAAACGTGCTGGTGGCCTTTCACTAAATTGGAAAATAGGAGAGCAACAGTTTTGAGAGAGACAAGTAAAGAGTTCATGTCGGCCTCTGAGTATATGAGAGAAGGGAGGGGTTAATGGGTTTTTTTGTTTGGTTTTTTTTCAGGGAAACATTCGCCCTGAGCTACCATCTGTTGTCAATCTTCCTCTTTTTTTTCTTTTTTACTCCCCGAAGCCCCAGTGCATGGTTGTATATTCTAGTTGTAAGTCCTTCTAGCTCTTCTATTTGAGTTGCTACCACAGCATGGCAACTGAGAGACAGGTGGTGTGATTCCGTGACTGGGAAACAAACCCGGGCCACCAAAGCGGTGAAAGCGCCAAACTTTACCCATTAGGCTGTCAGGGCTGGCTCTCATTAATGGGGTTTTCCTATCTGAATGAATGTATGGGCATGTATGCTCCATAAGAATAGTCACTAGTGGTGTCTGAGTGAATATGTGACAATGGATGGGCGATGGTGACACCAGAATGGGTCTGTGCATCATTTAAAATAAATTATTAAAAATGTTCATTATCAGATCTCACATTTTTTCTTTCAGTTGTCTCAAAATCTCATTTAGACTTTAGCCAAACACAATGTCTCATATATTCATTCAGATTTCAAAATAGCAATTTACCTGTTACATTCAAATCCTGATGTAAAACTGACATTTATTGACTTCTGCTTTCAGTTCACAGATGTAGTAAGTTGGAGAGAGCATTGTTATCATCAAAAATGACAAGAAAAAAACTGAACAGACTGCAAATTAACAAACTTTCTTAATTCCTCAGAAAACAGAAAAAAAGTCGTCACAAAACAGAGCAAAAAGCCAACGCAAAATTTGGACAGAGACAGGAACTTTCAGGGAGAAACAGTACCTTAGTATCTGCTTTCTTGGAACATAAGCCACCGAGCATCATATATGGTGGTAGAAAGATTAAATTTGAAAAAATTTAATGAATTGATAAGGGCCTAGTGTGGACAAGCCTGAGAGTGTGAAACCCCGGGGTGCCACAGGCATAGGGTGTTCCTACATTCTTGGTAGGTTTTTCCTCAAGGATCTCCACCAAGATTTCACACAGAGGAATAGCAAGTAACCAGAGAAAACTCATTCCGGGCTGCTGTGGGGGGGGAAGGGAACAACAACCACTACCAAATACACTCAGATTCACCTCTCCTGTCTCCATTACAGAACAAAAAAATTAATCTGCAGTGGAAAAGTCATCAAAACCTGTATCCTGAGGGCACTGATGGAATTCTGTTGCAACTGGGGTAGGGCACAGAAGTCACCACCAAAACTCTGGCCAGACCCATCTCCCCTTTCTCCCCCAAGTAATAAAAGCCTTAATATGGATGGAGGAGAGGGCATCACAACAATAATTTGAGGACCCTGGTAGAAAACTACAGATAGATAAGGGAAGGGAATGCAGGGAAAAACAAGGCACCCCCCTTGGGGAAGGGAAAGGAATACTTGTTAAGCCCATCACTATATCTGGAGGTGGGGCATGAACACTTGTAAAGTCCACATCCTGGAAATCCAGGTATAGTTCTTGTCTAACACTGAAACTAAGTCAAAAGATCAAATACACTCATCTTGCCCACTCCCCAACACTAAGCTAACAAATATATAATAATAACAGCAGAATATAACTGGTAGAGCTGCAAGAGACAGACTCACTCTAGGGAGAAGCACAAGTGGTGAGAGAGAAAAGAAATTACTGGGAGAATATTAAGGCTCTGACATCCATAGCAACAAAAAAGTCCCTCTTGACTCTGGTAACCCAAGAAACAATAATTTTTAACTCTGGTAGCCATGGCAACTACAAATTTCAACTGCAGTGCAACTTCTGACTACATTAAAACATACCTCCATATAAATAAAGGTTGATAAGAGGGAAAACCTGGCTTGTATTACAGCATAAAAATATCTACCTCATTATCTACCATTCCATAAAACGTATCCAACTTGCAACAAAAAAATTACAAGGCATAAAGAGAGGCAAGAAAAACACAGTCTGAAGAGATATAGCCATCATTAAAACTAGACTCGGATATGACACAGGTGTTGGAAATAGGCAGGGAATTTAAAACAACTGTGATGAATATGTTAAAGGCTCTAATGATTGGAGAGGGGTTCAAGACGGTGGTGTAGGGATGCCCTGACTTCATGTCCCCCCACAGAGACAACAAATTTACATCTACATATGGAATAATTTTTTTCTGAAAAGGACCTGAGAACTAGATGAACAGCACCTCCACAGCAAAAGATAAAAGAGATGCATCGAAACAGGTGGGAGTGGCAGAGACATAGTCTCGCCCAGGACCCCACCCCAGGCACAATGACCCACAATTGGAAAAGGATCCCAAAAATATGAAACTCACCTTCAAGAAGTGAAGAGACTGTGCACATCAGGCACCCTGACCCTTGGGTCTGGCACTAAAAACACAAGCCCTCCAAAAAGTCCAGTTTTGAAAATCAGCAAGGATTAAGTCCAGGGGAAACATAAAACTGTAGGGAATTGAGAATTTTCTCTTAAAGGGCCCATGTACAGACCCACTCACCCTGGGATCCAGTGCAAAAGCAACAATTTGAAAAGCCCCTAGACCATAAGTGAGGGAAACCCACTTACTAATCCTAAAGCGACTATGAGAGAGACAGGAACCTCAACGACTTTCTACAAGGACAGAAGCACTGGCAGGCACCATTTTTGCAGTCTCACTCTAGCTTGCTGGTGATGGAGCTAACAGGTGCCATTTTCAGGGCTCTCCCTCTAGCCCACTAGCACCAGTGAGCATGCTTTGTGTCCCACCATCCCATTGCAGGAGCCATGCCACAACCAGGCCAGACTAGCACCTGGAGCCCCATCCACCTTGCACAGCCGCTGCACCTCAATTGGGCCAGGCAAGCACACCAAGTTCCAACCTACCCGCACAGCAACCACACTGCAGTTGAGCCAGGTGATCGCTTCATGCCCAGTCCACTGCACCCATGCAACAGCCACATTGCAACCTGGCCAGGCGAGGGCCCTGCACCTTGCCCTTTCTGTGCAACAGCCATGCCAAACTGAGCTGGGTGAGTGTCCCAAGCTCCGCCCACTCCCTATATCAGTTGAACCTCAATTGGGTGCCCCACCCTCCTCACACAGCAGCAGCACTACAACCCAGCCAAGTGAGTGCCCTGAGCCCCATCCACCCTGTGCAGCAGCTATGCCAGGCCAGGCAAGTGCACAGCACCCCACCCACCCTGCACCACAGTTGCACCCCCACCACAGCTGGAAGGCATGAACAGCCCACACAAGGTATGCCCCTTGAGCACCTGGCTCTGGAGGACAAGGGAGATTGCACTTCTGGACCCTATGAATTATCTCCTACACAAGACCACTCCTTCAAGATTGGGAGAAGTAGCTGTTTCACCTAATACATACAGACAAGCACAGAGAGTCAGGCAAAATGAGAAGACAGAGGAATATGTTCCAAACCAAAGAACAAGAAAAATCCTCAGAAAAAGACCTTAATGAAATGGAGATAAGCAACCTACCAGATAAAACATTCAAAGTAATGGTCATACAGATGATCACTGAAGTCAGGAGAAAAATGGATTAACAAAATGAGAACTTTAAGAAAGAGATAGAAAATACAAGATAGTACCAAACAGAAGTTATAACTGAACTAAAACATGCACTAGAGGAGTTTAACAGCAGAACGGATAAAGTAGAAGCTTGAATAAGCAAACTGGAAAACAAAGCAACGGATCTCACCCAGAGAGAGTAGCAAAATGAAAAAAGAATTAAAAAATGAAGATACCTTAAGGGACATCTTGGACAACATCAAGGATAATAACATTCACATTATAGGGGTCCCAGAAGGAGAAGAGAGAGAGAAAGTGCCAACAATATTATTTGAAGAAATAATAGCTGAAAATTTCCCTAATCTGGGGAAGGAAACAGACATCCAGGGCCAGAAAGCCCAGAGAGTTCCAAACAAGATGAAACTAAAGAAAATCACACCAAAACACATTATAATTAAAGTGGTAAAAGTTAAGGATAAAGAGAGAATCTTAAAACAAGCTAGAAAAAAACAACTTATTAGGTACAAGGAAAATCCCATACAGCTATCAACAGATTTTTCAACAGAAACTTTACAGGCCACAAGGGAATAGCATGATGTATTCAAGGTGTTGAAAGAAAAAAAAAATCCAACCAAGAATTCTCTACCAAGCAAGGTTATTATTCAGAATTGAAGGAGAGACTAAGAGTTTCCCAAATAAGCAAAAGGTAAAGGAGTTCATCACCACTAAATTGGCCTTACAATAAATGTTAAAAGAAATTCTCTAAGCTTAATAGACACTAATTAATAATAACAAAACATATGAAAGTAATAGTCTCACTGGAAAATGTTAATTTATAGTAAAGGTAGTGTATCAACTACTTATAAAACAAATATGTAGGACAAAAGACAAAAGAAGTAAAATTAACTAAAACTACAATAATTAGTTAAGTGGTGCATAAAATAGAAAGATGTAAAATATGTCATCAAAAATATAAAACGTGGGAAGGATGTATAAAAATGTAAAACTTTGGAATGTGTTCAAATTTAAGTTGCAATCAACTTAAAAGAGACTGTTACATACATAGGACATTATGTGTAAACCTCATGGTAACCACAAATAAAAAACTTATAATAAACACACAAAAAAAAATGAGAAAGGAAGCTAAACATAATGCTAAAGAAAGCCATAAAACCACAAGTGAAGAGAGAAAGAAAGGAAAGAAACAGAGGGACTACAGAAACAGCCAGAAAACAATTAACAAAATGGCAATAAGTACATATCTATAAATATTTACTTTAAATGTAAATGGAGTGAATTTGACAAGCAAAAGACACAGAGTGGCAGAATGAATAAAAAAACAAGAGTAATCTATATGCTGCCTACAAGAGACTCAATTTAGAAGTAAGCACACACAAAAACTGAATACGAAAGGATGGAATAATTTATTCCATGCAAACGGAAACAAAAAGAAAGCTGGTGTAGCTATACTCACATGAGACAAAATAGACTTTAAAACAAAGACTGTAATAAAAGACAAGAAGAGGCACTACATAATGAGAAAAGAATCAATCCAGCAAGACATAATATTTATAAATATATACACACCCATTGTAGAAGCACCAAAATACATAAAGCAAATACTAACAGACATATGGGAGAAATGGAAAGCAAGAGAATAATAGTAGAGGACTTTAACATCCCACTTACAGCAATGGACAGATCGTCCGGACAGAAAATCAATAAGAAAATATGGGCTTTAAATGGTATATTAGACCAGATGGACTTAATAGATATATTCAGAACATTCCATCCAAAAGCAGCAAAAGACACATTCTTCTCAAGTTCATGTGGAACATTCTCCAGGATAGATCACATTTTGGGCCAAAAACCAAGTCTCAATAAATTCAAGAAGATTTAAATTACATCAAGCATCTTTTTTGACCACAATGCTATGAAACTAGAAATCAATTACAATAAGAAACTGTAAAAACCATAAAAATATGAGATTAAACAACATGCTACTGAGCAACCAATTAGTCATTGAAAAAATCAAAGGAGAAATCAAAAAATACCTAGAGACAAATGAAAACAGAAATACTATACCAAAATCTATGGGATACAACAAAAAGCAGTTGTAAGAGGGAAGTTCATAGTAACACAGGCCTACCTCAAGAAACAAGAAAAATCTTAAATAAACAATCTAACTTTACACTTAGAAGAAGTACAAAAAGAGAACAAATGAATGCCAAAGTTAGAAGGAAAGAAATAATAAAGATCAGAAAGGAAATAAATAAAATAAAGACTAAAAAGATAATAGAAAAGATCAATAAAACTAACAGCTGGTTCTTTGAAAAGATAAGCAAAATTGACAAACCTTTAGCTTGACTCACCATGAAGAAAAGAGAGAGAGCTCAAATAAACAAAATCAGAAATGAAGAGAAGTTACAACTGATACCACAGAAATACAATGAATCATAAGAGAATACTACAAACAAATATAGGCCAACAAATTGGACAACCTAAAAGAAAGGAATAAATTCCCAGAAACATGCAATCTTCCAAGACTGAATCATGAAGAAATAGAAAACCTAAATAGTCCAACTAATAGAAAGGAGATTAAATCAGTAATCAAAAACTCCCAGGGCCAGCCTGGTGGCATAGCAGTTTAAGTGCGCACGTTCCGCTTCGGCGGCCAGGGTTCGCCACTTGGGATCCCGGGTGCGGACATGGCACTGCTTGGCAAGCCATGCTGTGGTAGGCGTCCCACATGAAGTAGAGGAAGATGGGCATGGATGTGAGCTCAGGGCCAGTCTTCCTCAGTGAAAAGAGGAGGATTGGCAGCAGACGTTAGCTCAGGGCTAATTTTCCTCAAAAAAAAAACAAAACAAACGAAAACCTCCCAACAAACAAAAGTCCAGGACCAGATGGTTTCACCAGTGAATTCTTCCAGACATTCAAAAAATATTTAATACTATGTCCTTCTCAAACCCTTCCAAAATATGGAAGAGAAGGGAACAGTTTCAAACACATTTTATGAGCCCAGCATTACCCTGATACCAAAACCAGACAAGGGCACCACAAAGAAAGAAAATTACAGGACAATATCTTTGATGAACATAGATGCAAAAATCCTCAACAAAATACTAGCAAACTGAATTCAACAATACAGTCATGTATGGCTTAACGATGGAGACACATTCTTAGAAATGTGTCTTTAGGTGATTTCATCATTGTGTGAACATCAGGGTGTACTTACCCAAACCTAAATAGTATAGTCTACTACATACCAAAGCTACGTAGTATAGCCTATTGCTCCTTGGCTACAAACCTGTACAGCATGTACTGTACTGAATACTGTAGGCAATTGTAACACAATGGTAAGTAGTTGTGTACATAAACATATCTAAACATAAAAAAGGTACAGTAAAAATGCAGCATAAAAGACAAAAATTAGTGCACCTGTGTGGGGCTCTTACCATGAGTGGAGCGTGCAGGATTGGAAGTTGCTCTGGGTAAGTTTGTGAGTGAGTGGTGAGTGAACATGAAGGCCTAGAACGTTAACGTAGACTACCGTAGACTTTATAAACGCTGTACACTTAGACTACACTAAATTTATTAAAAAATATTTTTCTTTTTTCAATAAGTTAACCTTAGCTTACTGCAACTTTTTTACTTTATGACCTTTTTATTTTTTTAAACTTTTTGACTCTTTTGTAATAGCATTTAGCTTAAAACACACATTGTAAAGCTGTACAAAAATATTTTCTTTATATCCTTATTTTGTTTTTTTATTTTTAAAAAATTTTATTATTTTTACTTTTTAAACTTTATTCTTAAAAATTAGGACACAAACACACATTAGTATAGGACAACACATGGTCAAGATCATCACTATCAGTGTCTCTCACCTCCACATCTTGTCCCACTGGAAGGTCTTCAGGGGTAATAACATGCATAGATCTGTCATCTCTTGTGATAACAATACCTTCTTCTGGAATACCTCCTGAAGGACCTGTCTGAGGCTCTTCTTGGGGAGGTGTCACTCTGTTCAGAAATATGTCCATAGTGGCTTGCTTGTTTTGTTTCTTTTTTTCATTGTAGATTTGCTTGTAAGCAGATAATGCACCGTGAACATTCCTCACTATTAATGAAAACCTTTCAATGTTGGGGTCTATGTCTCTATGGAGCTTGTTGAGGTCTACAAAAGCTTCTGCTAAACCCTTCACCGTGAATTTTCTTGGGGGTTCTTCTTTTTCTCTCTTTCAGTGTCCTTTTCTCTTCCCTCTTCTTCAGCTTCTGTTCCAGTTCCAACAACTCCTCATTAGTCAATTCCTCAGGAGCCACCTCTAGGAGCTCTTCAATGTCATCCTCATCCACACCCAAGTTTAAGTTTGTTTTCCACGTCCACCACAGCCTTGTTGATTTTGCAACCTTCTCATCCTTGGCAAATCCTCCAAAGTCATGGACGAACCTCTTGAGTGTCTTCTTCTAAATGCCATTCATACACTCCTTGGTGACATCACCCCAAGCCCAAGCAAGGTTCTTGATGCAATCATAAATGTTTTAATCCTTCTGGAATTTCATCAGTGTCTTTCTCAGTTGTAGCAATATGCTGGGCAAAAGTCCTCCTCAGATAGTAGGCCTTAAAAGCTGCTATAACTCCTTGATCCATTGATTGGATCAAATAAGTGGTGTTTGGAGGAAGAAACACCGCTATGATATCGGGATGAAGATCACCAATAAAAGAAGGATATCTGGGAGCATTATCAACAATAAGAAAAATCTTCAAGTGTATGTTATTCTCCAAATAGTACTTCTGCATTTATCTGGCTTAGCAATTCAGGAGGGCATCTTGGGAGCAGAGTTAATTCATCCAATGACTTCTTATTGCTCCTGTAGTACAACTGGTAGTGTGTGCTTATTGATATGCTTGAAGACCCTGGGGTTCTCAGCGTGCCAGATCACAAAGGGTTTCAATTTGTAGCCTGCAACATTGCCCCCAAGCAAGACTGCTATCCTATGCTTAAAAGCCTTGAAACCTGGCATTGACTTGGCCTCCTTATGGATTAAAGTCCCTGTAGGCACCCATTTCCTCCCAGAATAGGGAGGTTCCATTTAGATTGAATATTTGCTCTGGCAAGTGATTTTTTTCCGCAATCAGTTTATCTAGAGTTTCTAAAACTTCTTCAGCTGCCTTCACATCAGTACTCACAGACTCATCATTCACCTTCACATTATGTAATGAATAATGATTCTTGAATCATTTAAACCACCCAGAGCTAGCAGTAAATTTAGTATTGCAGTCAGGCCTAGACTTTTCTTTCAACATTGCAAACAAACTTTTTGCTTTGACTGTGATCGTCATAGTACTGGAAGGAATGTGCTTCTGTGTCTGGTCTTTAATCTAGGTCATTAGAAGTTTCTCCATGTCTGATATAGGCCCTTCTCAAATTTTTGTTAACCTTGTTGCCTTCAATGTAGCAGATCCTTTACCAGCTTATGTCACTTTGTTCTTGTTCTTCAAGATCATACCTATGATGGAATGGGATATGCCTGACTGATGAGCAATAACCATCACTGACTTTCCACCTTCATAGTCTTAATCACTTTTAATTTTGTTTCTAGGTCAGTCACTCAATGTGGTCTTTTACTGGCAACATTAGCAGTGGATTTTGTATCCTTAGGAGCCAGGATAAGCAAAACAACATGAGATTGAATCAAGCACAAGAGAAAATGATGCAATTAAGAGACATGGTAAACATGAGATGTATGAGGCTACTGCTGGTGTAACACAGCATGCTGTTCCACAGCAAACTTTTTTAATGAGTAGAAAGCATGCACTCTAAAATAATGATAAAAAGTATAGTATAGTAAATACATAAACCAGTTAACATAGTCATTTATTATCATTATCAAGTATTACGTACTGTACATAGTTGTATGTGCCATACTTTTCTATGACTGGAAGTGCAATAGGTTTGTTTACACTAGCATCACCACAAACACAGGAGTATCGCATTGCACTACAATGTTACAATGGCTATGACATCGATAGATGATAAAAATTTTCCAGATCCATTATAATCTTATGGAACCACCATCTTATATGCAGTCCATTGTTGACTGAAACATTGTTATGTGGCACAAGACAGTACATTAAAAGGATCATACATCATGATAAAGTGGGATTTATTTCAGGGATGATAGGATGACTCAACATCCACAAATCAGTCAATGTGGTACACAACATTAACTAAATGAAAGATAAAAATTATGTGATTATCTCAATAGATGTAGGAAAAGTATTTGATAAAATTCAACATCCATTCATGATAAAAATTCTCAACAAAGTGAGTATATAGGGAATATACCTCAACATAATAAAGGCCATACATGACAACCCACAGTTAACATCATATTCACCAGAGAAAATCTGAAAACTTTTCCTCTAAGATTAGGAACAAGACAAGGATGCCCACTCTCATTACTTTTATTCAACATAGTTTTGGAAGTCTTAGCCACAGCAATTAGGCAAGAAAAAGAAATAAAAGGCATCCAAACTGGAAAGGAAGAAGTAAAACTGTCACTATTTGCAGATTACATGATGCTATATATAGAAAACTGTAAAGACTCCACCAAAAAACTATGAGAACTAATAAATGAATTCAGTAAAGTTGCAGATTACATTAATCAATATACACAAATTTGTATATTGAATCCATATACAGAAATCTATACAGTAATAATGCAATCTACAGATTCAATGCAATTCCTATCAAAATCACAATGGCATATTTCACAGAACTAGAATAAATAATTCTAATATTTGTGTGGAACCACAAAAGATCTCGAATAGCCAATGCAATCTTGAGAAAGAAGAAGAAAGCTGGAGTTATCACACTCCCTGATTTCAAATTATACTACAAAGCTATAGCAATCAAAACATATATTAGACAAGAGGTTGATATCCAAAATATATAGAGAACTCATACAACTCAACAACCAAAAAAAGCCAAACAATAAAAAAAAATGGGCAGAGGATCTGAACAGAAATTTTTCCAAAGAAGACGTACAGATGACCAGATGTTAATATCACTAATTATTAGGGAAATGCAAATCAAAACCTTAATAAAATATCACCTCACACCTGTTAGAATGGCTATTATCAAAAGATCTCCCAAGATATAACAAGTGTTGGAGAGGATGTGGAGCAAAGGGTATGCTCATATACTGTTTCTGGGAATATAAATTGGTGCAGCCACTATGGAAGACACTATGGATATTCCTCAAGAAATTATGACTGGAACTACCATATGATCCACCTATTCCACTTTTGGATATTTATACAAAGAATATGAAAATACTAATTCTAAAAGATATATGCACCCTTATGTTCATTGCAGCATTATTTACAATAGCTAAGATATGGGAAAAAAGTGTCCATAGATGGATGAGTGGATAAATAAGATGTGGTATGAATACACAATGGAAGACTACTCAACCATTAAAAAGAATGATATCTTACCATTTGCAACAACATGGATTGACCTTGAGGGTATTATTCTAAGCGAAATATGTCAGAAGGAGAAAGATAAATGCCATATGATTTCACTCATATGTGGAATCTAAAAACAAAAACCTCAAAACAAACAAAAGCAAATTCTAAGAAAGAGAGAAAAGATTCAAGGTTACCAGATGGGAAGGGGGTTGGAGATTAGATGAAGGGGGTCAATTGGAGGATGCTGGATGGTAACTAGACTTTTGAAGGTGATCACTTTGTAGTGTATATGGATGTCAAATTATAATGTCCATCTGAAACTTGTATAATACAAAAGAAGGCTCTAATGGAAAAGGTAGACAGCATGCAAGATCAGATAGCTAATTTGAACAAAAAAAATAAAAGTATAAAAAGAATCAAATAAAATGATAGAAATATTAAAAAAGTAACAGAAATGAAGAATGCCTTCAATAAACTCATCAATATTTTAAAACAACTATAAAAGCATCTGTGAACTTGAAGATATGTCAATAGAAATTATCAAAATTCAAATACAAAGAGAAAAAAAAGAGTGAGAAAACAGAATAGAACATTAAAGAGCTATGGGATAATACCAAACAGTGTAATATATATGTAAGTGGAATTCCATCGTGAAAAGAAAAAGAGAGCATGCCAGAATTAATATTTGAAGAAATAATGGCCATGAATTAACCAAAATTAGTGACAGACACCAAGCCACAGAATCAAGAACTTTAGAGAACATTAAGCAAGATAAATGTCAGCGCACACACACACATGCACACACATACACATCTAGACGTACAATATTCAAACTACTGAAAACCAAAGACAAAGAGAAAATCTTGAAAATAGCCATAGAAAAAAGACACATTACCTCTAAAGGAATAAGGATAAACTTTACAGCAGACTTCTCAATTAAGAAGACAATTGAGTGACATCTTTAACAAGTTAAAAGAAAAATAAATTGTCAAACCAATATTCTATATCCAGCACAAGTACCTTTAAAAAATGAAGGCTGAACTTCTGCTTTCAACTCAAAGACAGAAAGATACAGAAAAACAGCTGGATAGACTGTATATTAATGATTTCACGTGATTCTAACATATAGCTGAATTCACAGAATTAACAGCCATGTCGAAATTTGGAAAGAAACAGGCATTTTCAGTGAGACACAATGACCTGAGTAAGGATGTTTCCCACCTTTTTTCAAGCTTCTAGAGGGACTCTACCAAGTTCTGAAAATGAGGATCAAGAAGAACCGAGAGAAATCACCTCCTGCCCTCATAGTGCTATCTGGGAAAGGGAAGATTAAGTCAGTGGGAAATCTGCCAAGACTCTTTCACCTCATAGAACAAAATTCTTAATTAGAAGCATGCAGAATATCACCTGGGGGTACTGGTGAAATACTGGTGCAGCCAGAGGAATAAAAGTGTGCCCAGATCCAGGTCCACTATCTCACCTACGTGAAAAATAAAATAAAAACCTTAATAAGTAAGGGGAAGCTCCTTAAGATGTAGACAGAGAATATTAGTGGATATCTCCTTTAACTTGGAGAAAGAAATGAGGGTGCTGTAAGCTCTAACCTTCAGGAGTGACAGAAAAGCCTGTAAAGCCCACATCACTGAGAGATAGGCCCACTGTGTTCTCCAAAGACTGAGGCATAAGAACATTACATGATGCCCCCTGGTTTCCCATACCCTATCACCACAGTAAAGAGCATTCAGTCATAACACTGGATTACAACTGGGAGAGCTCCAAGAGACAGATTCTCTCTTGGGAGTAGGATAAAGGGAAGACCAAAAGCCAATATGAGAGATAAAAACAATACTAACAGAGGATTTTCAAATCTCTGCTATCCATAGCAATAGTAAATTTCAACACTGGTAACCACAGCAATGAAAAAACGTCAAGTATAGTACAACTCCTGGCTAGCTTAACACAAATCCCCACACTAGAGGCCTATTTCCCTCATATCTACTACCCTAAATAACATGTCAGGTTTTCAACAAGAATTTATAAAGGATGCCAAAAGTTAAAATAAAACAATGTATGAAGGGAATCACAAAGTTAAAAAAAAATTTTAAAACATAAAAAAATCACAATCTGAGAGACAAACCAATCATCAGAACCAGACTCATATATGACACAGGTGTTGAAACTATCAGATGGGTAATTTAAAATAACTATGATTAATATGTTAAAGGCACTAACGGAAAAAGTTGACCACATGCAAGAGCAAATAGGTGATTTCAGCAGAAAGAAAGAAACTATAAGAACCCAAGGAAAACAGTAGAAATAAAAATTATGGTAGCAAATATGAAGGACGCTTTTGAGAGACTTGCCAGTAGATTTACACAGCCAAGGAATGAATCAATGAACTTGAAAATAGAGCTATAGAATTACCCAAATTGTTATGCAAAAAAAGAATAAAAATTAAAAAAAGAATAGGGCATCCAAGAGAGGTGGGACAACATCAAATGATGTAACATATGTAACTGGAATTAGAGAAGGAGAAGAGAGAATGGGAAAGAAGAAATGTTTAAAGAAATAATGGATATTTTCCAAAAATTAGTGACAGACACTAAGCTCAGAGAACAACAAACAGGATAAATAGCAAACACCCACACACACATGCACACACACACACACACATGCACACACACACACACATGCACACACACACACACGCACGCACACACACATGCACACACACACACACACATGCACACACACTTAGACATATAATGCTGAAGCTCCTAAAAACCAAGACAAAGAAAATCTTGAAGGCAACCAGGGAAAACAAGCACTTTACCTATGGAGGAAAAGGAATAAGAGTTAGAGTAAATTCTCATCACAAACTGTGTCTTGTGGGTTGAATTATGTCCCCTCCCAAAAAAATATGATAAAGTCCTAAACCCTAGTACCTGTGAATGAATGTGACCTTATTCAGAAATAGAGTCTTTGCAGACATAATAAAGTTAACATGAGGTCACACTCAATTAGGGTCTACCCTAATCCAATATGACTGGTATCCCTATAAGAAAGAAAACAGGGACTCACAGGGACAATGCCATGTGACAAGACAGGCAGGGATTGTAGTGATGCAGATCAAGCCAAGGAACACCAAAGATCACTGGCCACCACCAGGGGCGAGGAAGAAGCATGGAAGGATTCCATCTAGAGTCTCAGAGTAAGTACGGCAGTGCTGACACCTTGATTTTGAATTTCTAGCTTCTGGAACTCTGAGAGAACAAATTTCTGTTGTTTAAAGCCACCTAGTTTGTGATATTTTGTTGCAGCAGCCTGAGGAAACGAATATACCATGCAGGTGAGGAGAATGGAGTTAATGATATCTACCAGTACTAAAAGAAAAAAATTACAACCAAGAATTCTATATCTCACAAAAATATCTTTCAAAATTGAAAAGGAAATAACATTCTCAGGCAAACAAAAATTGGTGAAATCCATTGCCCTCAGATTTAGCCTATAAGAAATGTTAAGGAAGTTCTTCGTGCAGAAGGAATGTAATGCAGATCCATAAATTGGATCTACACTGAGAAATGAAGAGCATCAGAAATGGAATAAATGAGTGTATAATATTTTATTTGTTTAAGCTGCTGTATAATATAATTATCTGTATAAAGCAAAACTTGGGTGTTTATAGCATGTGTAAAAATGAAATGTATGACAGCAATGTTATGAGGGAAGAGAAGGAGGAACTTTTACAAGATCCTTTCACTATTTGCAAAGTGGTATGTTATTTAAGCACGGGTTCAGGTTACTTAACAATGTATATCATAAACTCTAGAGTAACCACTAAACCTGCTTTTAAAACAGGGATAAATAATAACTGAATTTAATACATAAAATGGAATAGTACAAAAGGCATGATTAAAACCAAAGAAGGCAGAATAAAAAGGGGAAAAAAACAAAGAACAAATACAATGAATAGGAAAAAGCTAGAAAGGTGGTTTATTTAAATAGAACTGTATTAATAATCACATTAATGTGAATGGACTAAACACACAGGAGTTTAAGATAAAAAAACAAGACCCAACACTCTATGTAAAAGAATTAGAATTTTACGCTAAAAGAAACACACATTAAATGTAAAAATGTGGATTGACTAATTGTTGATATAGCAGGTATAATTTACCATGTAAACACAAAAGAAATCTGGAGTAGCCATATTAAATTTGGATGAACTACACTTCAGAACATGGAAGACTACCAAGGATAAAGAGGAACATTACGTAATGAAAAAGGAGCCCATTCCTCAAGAAGACATAACAATCCTAAACATGTATGCGCCTAATCACAGGCTTTCAAAATACATGAGATAAAAACTGATAGGTCTTAGAGAAATGGACAAATTCACATTTGTAGTGAAATACTTCACCATGACTCTCTAAATAACTGATAAACAAGTAGACAGAAAATCCATACTGAACAGCACTCTCAACCAACTTGATAATTGACATATATAGAACACTCCATCCAAAAGCAGTTCGGTGCTGAAAGCAACCCCATTGGCCTGTGATTTTTCCCTGGAGTAAGGGAAGAATAGAGCACTCATCCAATGTCCTTGGCCTTTCAGTGCACTGCCCAAAGGGTCAATTACTGTCTCACCTCACAAGTAGCATTGATGGAACCATCATAGTTTGGACTCCTGGGACAGCTAAGAACAAAGGAAAAGAGGTGGGTAGCTTTCTGTGGCCAAGCTTGGACCTGTGATATTCAGAGAAGGCACAGAACCTGAGGCTTCTCCCCAAGGAGGGAGAGAAAGGAATGGAGTATGCGTCTAACATCCCTGCCTTTCAGTGTGCTCCCTAAGAGACTGAATTCTGTCTCACTTCACTCAGAGTACTCACAGAACTGCCACAGTTTGGACACCTGGGCCGGCTAAGAACAAAAGAAAATGGGTGGGTTGGATTATAGCAGCCTCACATAGCTCTGCAAAATTGGGAGAAGTTACAGAACCTAAGTCTCTTCTCCTACGTGGGAAGGAAATGAGTGAAGTATGTCTGCAAAGTCCTGGTCTTTCCGTGGTCTGCCTGAGGGGCCAGTTTCTGACACACCTCACCTGGGATGCTGATAAAATTGGAAGTCCCAGAAAGAGAAGAGAAAGACAAAGGGCAAGAAAGTTTATTTAAAGAAATAATAACAGAAGACATCCAAACGTGGGGAGAGAAATAGATATCCAGATACTCAAAGCTCAAATGATCTCAAATAGGATGAACCAAAAGAAGTCTACATCGAGACACATTATAATCAGATTATCAAAAGTTAAAGACAGAAAGAATTTTGAAAGCAGCAAGATAAAAGCTACTCATCACATAGAAGCAAGCCTCCAGAAAACTATTAGTGGGTTTCTCGGCAGAAACTTTTCAAGCCACAAGGGATCAGGATGCTACTCAAAGTGCAGAAAAAAAAATGTCAACTAAAAATTATATACTTGGCAAAATTGTCCTTTAAATATGAAGGAGAGATAAAGACTTGCCCAGACAAACAAAATCTGAGGGCGTTCATCACCACTAGACCTGCCTTAGAGGAAATATTAAAGGGAGTTCTTCAGGTTGAAATGAAGGATGGTAAAGAGTGACACAAAAGCATACGTAAGTATAAAACTTAATGGAAAAAGGTAAAAAATATATATAAATATGCAACTCTATAATACTGTAATGGTGGTGCATAAATCACCTTTAATTCTAGTATAAATGGTAAAAGACAAAAGTGCTAAGAATAACTATAACTAAAAAAATGTGTTAATGGATACTCAAGACAAAAATATGCAAATTATGACATCAATAACATAAAGTGTGTGTGAGAACGGAGAAGTAAATGTGTAGAGTTTTTGCATGTAATTGAAGTTGAACTATTATCTTAACAACAAAAGTAGTTCTAAGACGGACGTTTATAACAAATGCCTACATTAAGAAAAAAGAAAGATCTCAAGTAAACAACCTAACTTTACAGCTCAAGGAATTAGAAGAAAAAGAGAAAACTAAGCACAAAATTAACAGAAAAAAGGAAAAAATAAGGATTAGAATAGAAATAAATGAAACAAACACTAGAAAAAGAAAGATAAATGGAATTACTAGTTGGTTTTCTGAAGAGAAAAACAAAATTGACACTTAGCTAGACAAAGAAACAAAAAAGGAAGAATATTAAGATAAACAAAATTATAAGTAAAAAAGGAACATTGCAACTGATACCACAGAAATACAAGAAATCATAAGGTACTTCTATGAATAATTAAAAGCCAATGAATTGGATAATTTAGTAGAAATGGATAAATTCTTAGAAACATATAACTTACCAAGACTGGATAATGAAGAAATAGAAAATATGAACAGATCAATAACAAGTAAGGAGATTGAATCAGTAATAAAAACCTCCCAACAATGAAAAGTCCAGGACCAGATGGCTTCACTGGTGAATTCTATCAAATATTTAAAGAAGCATTAATCCCAATTCTTCTCAAACTCTTCCAAAAAAATGAAGAGCAGGGAATGTTTTAAACTCATTTTACAAGGCCAGCATTACCCTGATACCAAAACCAGATAAGGACACAGCTAGAAAAGAAAATTACCGGTCACATGCAATAGAATGAAATTGGACCATATTTTACACCATACACAACAATCAACTAATAATGGATAAAAGACTTAAACATAAGACCTGAAATCACAAAACTTACCACAAAGCTTCTAAAAGAAAACATAAGGGAAAAGCTACTTGACGTTCATCTTGGTGTTGATTTCTTGGATAGGACACCAAAAGCACAGACAACAAAAGCAAAAATAAACAAGTGGGACTACATTATACTAAAAAGCTTCTCCACAGCAAAAGAAATAATCAACAAAATGAAAAGGCAACTTGTGGATTGGGAGAAAATGTTTGCAAATCATATATCTGAGAAGTGGTTAATATCTAAAATATATTAGGAATACCTACAACTGAAGAGCAAAAAACTAAATAACCTGATTAAAAAATGGGCCATGGATCTGAATAGATACTTCTCCAAAGAAGATATACAAATGGACAAAAAGTATATGAAAAGGTGCTCAACGTCACTAATCATCAGGAAAATGCAAATCAAAACCACAATGAGATATAACCTCACACCTGTTAAGATGGCTATTATTAAAAAACAAAAGATAACAAATGTTGGCAAGGATGTGGAAAAAAGTGAACCCTTGTGCACTGTTGGTGGGAATGTAAATTGGTACATCCATTATGGAAAACATTATAAAGGTTCCTCAAATAGTTAATAATGGAGTACTATATGATCTAGCAATCTCACCTCTGGCTATTTATCCAAAGGAATTGAAATCAGGATCTCAAAGAGATACCTACACGCTCATGTTGATTGCAGCATTATTCACAATACCCAAGACATGGAAACAACGTCAATATCCATCAATGGATGAACATCCAAAGAAAATGTGGCATATACGTACAATAGAATAATATTCAGCCTTAAAAAATGAAGGAAATCCTGCCATTTGGGACAGCATGGGTAGACCCGGAGGACATTATGCTAAGTTAAATAAGCCAAACACAGAAAGACAAATAATGTATGATCTCAGTTATATGCGGAATCTAAGAGAGTCAAACTCATAGAAGCAGAAAGTAGAATGGTAGTGGCCATGGGCAGGAGGAGGGAGAAATAGGGAGGATAAGGTTAAAGTGTACACAACTACAGTAATGCAAGATAAATAATTTCTGGAGATCTATTCAGCATAGTGTCTATAGCTAACAATACTGTATTTTATACTTAAAATTTTCTGAGTGGGTAGATGTTACATTAAGTGTTCTTATTACCAAAGAAAAATAATAAAGGGGGCAGGAGAAAACTTTGGGAAGTTATGGATATATGTATGGCCTTGATGCTGGTGATGGTTTCACGGGTGTATACTTATCCCCAAACTTATCAAGTTGTATATATTAAATATGTACAAATTTTTACATGTTAATCACACCTTAATAAAATGGTTTTATAGAAAAGAGAGAAAATGTGAAGAAATAATGACGAACAACTTCTCAAATGTCATGAAAAATATTAATTTACATTTCCAAGAAGCTAAATGAACTTTAAGTAGTATAAGTCAAGTAGATCCACACTTAAATCTGTCGTAGTGAAATTGTCAAAAGCCAAAGACAGACACAATCATGAAAGGAACAAGACAAAAGCCTTTGTGTAGATATCAAAAGCTGATTCTAATTTTTATACTAAAAGCCAAAAAGCCTCTTATAGGGAAGATACCTACAAATAAAACAAAGTTGGAGAGCTCACACTACCCACTAAAGCCACAGTAATTAATCAAGGTGAATGGATACACGCATAGGTTTGTGGAACAGAATAGAGAGCCCCGAAATCGTTCCACACAAATATTGTCAATTGATTTTTGACAACATGCAAAGACCATCAATGGAGAAAAGATAGTCTTTATGACAAGTGGTGCTGAAAAAATTGGACATACATCTGAAGAAAAAAACCTTTGATCCATACCTAGCACTATACACAAAAATATGCTGAAAATTAATCACAGGCCAAAATGTATAACCTAAAACTATTAACTCCTAGAGTAAATAAAACATAGAAGAAAGTCTTTGTGACCTTGAGTTAGGCAATGACTTCTTAAATACAACACCAACAGCAGAAAAATATTAATAAATTAGACTTCATCAAAATTAAGAACTTTTGCCCTTCTAAAGACACCTTTAAATAAGTGAAAAGACAAGTCACAGATTGGGATAAAATATTTGCAAATCCTATATCCAAAAATGTACTTGTGTTTAGAAAATACAAAGAATATTTAAAACTTACCAAGAAGAAATCAAACAACCCAATTAAAAAATGGGAAAAAGATTTAAATAGATATTTCACCAAAGAAGATAAATGAATGGCAAATAAGCGTTTGTAAAGATGTTCAACACCATTTTCCATCAGGGAAATGAGAATTAAAAACTAACAGATACCACCACACATGTATTAGAATGGCTAAAACAAAAAAAAACAAAAGTCTAATGATTGTACATAACACTGTACTCTGTTAATTTATCACAGAGATATAGGTTAGCAATTCTGAAACTGCATTATTTGTACTCAGGTCTCTTAATGGCAGACAAAAAAGTTATAAATAAGCAAGAGTGAAAGGATAGAATAAACCCTTTGGTGTTAGAGTCAGAGACATCAATATGAACTCATGTTTACATACATATATCTGTATACTTTAATCTATATTTATTTATAGATATTTAGGTATACATGGATTAGTACTCATGTGTATATTACTTAGCTCTTTCCACTGGGAGATCATAGAAGCAGTGATGTCATAGTAGCAATGTGCACACCCTGTACCCAGATCTTGATTTCTAAATACATGCTCCAATGAAAGGAAGCAGAACTCCTGTTGCAATGGCTGATTCTAGAAAACAAAGAAGATATGACGACTAATTGCAATTTGGTATCTCAGATTGGACACTTGAACAGTAAAAGAATATTGGTAGAAAAAAAACTGATGAAATCTGAATAAAGTCTTCATTTAGTTACTAGTAATGTGCCAAAGTAAATTTCTTAGTTTTGACAAATGTGATATAGTTACATAAGATGATATTAGAGTTAACTGGTTGAAGGGTATGCAATAACTTTGTACTTCCTTTCAACTTTTCTTTAAATCTTTAATCATTGCAAAATGAAATATTCGTATTAAAAACTCACTTATTCAAGATATTAAAAAACATTTTCCCTGTGGTCACAATTATTTCTTAAGATATCACACTCAGATGGCACATGAACTCATTCGCCTTGTCTTTCTTGCTCACAGCTGTACCCCCAGCATTTGTACAATGCTTGACACACAATAGGTATGCAACAAATATTTTGAAAGAATTAAATAAATGTTTTTTACATATTCAGTTGCAACATACATTTCAATGTTGCACCTACTTATTCTTCTGTTATATTCATTTGGAACCTGTTCCCTAATTCAGATATCAAATATACTCAGATAGTTTCCACATACTTTTAAGATATGGCACACAGTCCTTCATATATCATATATAGTACCTTAGCTATCATAAGTATACACTTGATACTTACATTCTTTTAGGTATTATTCACATACTCAGATGATTCACACCCTAATTTAGATGTTTAAAACTCAAGTTCAGATGATAACCTTCTTACTCAGATGCCATATATATATGCATTCAATATTTATAGACTAACTGAGATATGCAAAAACAATTCATGTTATACACACAGATGTTACTCTCAACTATCATACATTCATTGTGATGTCACATACACTCAACAAAATGCAATACACACTCTCAAATATTCATTGAAAAGTTATAATGCTTTCAGGCATTATGTTCATTCAGTTGCGAACCTCTTATTGGGTAGTCTTATACATTCATTCAGATAACACATTTATTTATTTTTAATCTATACATTCAGATGTCACTCACACATTTAAAAGGTCACATTCAGATGATGCATATGCATACAGCTTGAAGTGTTGCTGATACTCAGTAAAATGGAATATATCTATTTTAAGGTTAAACCCTTGATTAGAGGTCACAACCTCTTCTCAGATTAAAATACATTCAATAAGATGCAGCCCACACATTCATATATCCCACACCTTAAGATGTTATACATGCTCACTCTATAATTTACACAAATTTAATTGGATGTAAAATATTCGTAATTAGATATTCAAAACACTCCTTTATATATCTCACACTTGTTCATATGATACACATATTAATTCAGACATTACCCTCACACAATCAGGTCAAGTACTTTACTTGCATGCCCTCAAATCGCTGCTGGATTCCCAATAGCCATGATTTTGGACTCTCAAGTTTCTTGTTCATGGACTTCTACATAACAGTAGGTTTTCATCTAGACAGCTAGATAAGGTGGAGAACTTGTGTAACAAAGAGCAAATGGAAGAAAAAGATGGTAGATCTATTACTAATTTCTCTCTCTCTCCTCTCTCTTGAAACTAATCAAATGCCCATAAATGGTGAAATGGATACAGAAAGTATGTTATATTCATATAATATAATACCATATAGCAACGAAATTAATGATCTACAACTACACACATCAATCAAGATGAATCACACAAATACATTATTAAGTGAAAGGAGTTAGACATCAAATACATTCTGTCTGATTCCATTTATATAAATTACTAAAACAGGAAAAACTAATCTATGCTGTTGGAAATCAATGTATTGGCTATCCTTGAAGAAGGAGTATGGACTAGAAGAGCCAAGAAAGAAGCACTACCCGAGAAAAAGACAACTACTTTCTGTAAGTACTTCACAATACAGAAGAATTTATCCTAATATGCATTCAATTAAACAGAAGCTCAAAGAGAGTTAGAACAACAGAGCATGAGGAAAGGAGAGATTTCAGAGATTAGGAAATGAACTGGGAATTAAAAAACAACATTTTAGGGCTAACATATACATTAGAAAGAAGAAAAACAACAGACAAAGAAAAAAGTAAGAATATCAGCCACCTCATACCCATATCTTGATTTCTAATATCATTCTCTGATAAAAGGAATCAGGACTCCTTGGAGAAATGAATAATTCTAGGACTGAGGCAGGAAATATACAAGATGAGTGTGCAGCATCTTGTAGTGCCAGAAAGTGAAGAAGTATTACAAAAAAATCAATGGTGGGGGTAAGTCAAACAGACACAGGAGCCAACTAAAAGAGCTCCCAATGGCCAAGGCTGAAACAATTTGAGCAACAAAATAAAGTAGTATTGAGTTGTTATCTAAAATATAAAATATATATCCATGATTCCATACTAACATACATAAGTGAAGAAAATGTATTGGGGTGAATAGACAAATTTCCCATACAGAAATAATTTATGTAAAAACTCCACAGTCAAGGAGGTAGAACATAGTCTCCACTCCTTAAGTGTGGGTTGCTCATAGTGACTTCATTTCAAAGAGTAAAGTATGGAAAGGTGGAAAAAAGAGTAACTTTATAATGAAGAAACCTGACAAGCACTACTTCAGCCAGGAGATCAAAGTTAACCTTAACAGTGATAAAGCATGTTGATAGTATGTACCCTTAATATGATGTGATGAGAATGACACTTCCTCTGTGGTCTTCCACCTCCAAACCCGTAACTCCAGTGAAACTATGAGAAAAACATCAGACAAATCCCAAGTTAGGGGCATTCTGAAAAACATCTGACCAATACTTCTCAGCACTGTTCAAGGTCTTCAAAATCAAGGAAAGTCTAAGAAACTGTCACAGCCAGGGAAGCCTAAGGAGATATGATGACTAAATGTGGATATCCTGGATGGAATTCTATAACACAGAAGAGAAACTAGGTAAAATCAAGGAAATCTAAATAAGTGTGGGCTCTAGTTAATAAATATTAATATTGGTTCATTAATTGTAACAAATTTACTATACTAATGTAAGATTTTAATAACAAAGGAAACTATCTTGTACAATCTCCACAATTTTTCTGTAAATGTAAAATTATTCTAAAATAAAAATTTATTTAAAAAAGAAAAATTTCAAAGAGATAATGGCTTCTGATTGTTACAATGAGTGCAAAGGAAAAAAATAGGAAAATTGTAGCAATTAGGGTGATCATAAGAATGGAGAACAATGTTAATACAAAATTAATTGGATCCCTAAAAGTTTAATTGGATCCCTAAAAGCACAGAATGCTATAAATGAAATCTGATACAATTTCAACAGTATAATATAGAAAATTTCCCCTGAAAATAAAAGACATGCCGAAGCTGTGGCTCAAAAAAACACACCACATATTGGAAAAATGTGTAGAGGAATAACAACAAAGATGAATCCAGGTTCAGTTATTTAAATGGAAGAATAAAAACACAATCAATCATTCATATATCCAGGCATAGAAAGCAAATCACCTACAAGGAGGAAAAATTAGTTTGAGCTCAGATTTTGCTACACCAGCATTTCATGCCAGAAAGCAATGGAGCAATGTGCCCAAAACTGTGAGCAGAGAAATTATGACTAAAAAGTATCATACACAACCAAGATATCAGTTGACTATAAAGATGATTTGTGTACATCTTCACACATGAAAGAGTGTATGGAAAGGAACACCAGGCCTTTGATTACAAGAATAATTATAGTGCTTAAAGATGAAGTCTAATTAACTAATAAATGAATAATAAAAAACCAGAAATAGAAAGGTGTTACTATAATGAATGGTGTTGGAAAATGAACCCATTTATAACTGGAATGGAGACTAAACAATTAGGGGTTTATAGGCACAGAACAGAACGTAAAAGTCATGAAAACGGAAAAGGTGAAAAATAATACAATTATCAAAAATAAGAGTTGGGAAAGAGATTAGCTAGTTCAAGCCTAGACAGAAATTAAAATGACTTTCTCATATTCTAATTTCACGTCAGAGAGCAAAAGTAATTCCTCACTGGAGGCCGAAAACTTAAATGATCTCTACATGTTTTATACACAAAATGTAGGTAGACACTTTAAAAAAATAGCAGGCATGAACAAGATAGGAATAAATGCATGGAATTCCAGTTGAAAAAGTAAAGAAAAATAAAGAAAAGGAATAGACCCATAAATGATCCAGATTTTAGAATTCAAGAAAATAGATGACAAAGAGAATTTACCAGATAACAGAAATATATAAAAATAACACAATGGAGGGAGCAACTCAGCAACATGGTGGTGTGAGCTCACCTGGGACTCTCTCCCCTCCAAATTACAACCAAAAAGAGCAACTGCTTTCCAACCAAAAAAAAAAATCCTAATAACATAAATCATCGGAGACCCACAGCAGCCAAACGACAGAGGGCGGAGAGGCTGGAGCTGCCCTTGGAGGAGATGGAACAGGGTAGGAGAAAACTTCGCTCCTGTCCCTAGAGATTGGGATCGCTGCCAAGGGTGAGGGAAGGAGCAGGGGAGGGGCCATGCATCTGGGGATCCTCCAGGACTCCCACCGCCCTGCAGTGGAAACCCTCTAATGGGGGGGAAAGCTTTGTGTGGGGGAACCCCAGTAGGCCAGGGCCCCAGGAGACCAGAGAGTGAGAGCTGATCTGAATCCAGGTCTGCAGGTGAGAGAAAGTGCCCCTCCTCCCCCAACACACACTGTGTGCCACCATCGCGGCTGAAGGCGGAGGGCTCAGACTGTGCAGCTCTCAACCCCCATCTAGTGGTAACAGGCTGTAACTGCAACCGAATAATAACATCATGTGCAAAAACCACTCCTCTACCATCCAGCAATTTATAAAAGCTCCAGTCCAAAAGGAAAACAATAAAAATACAGAAGTATGTCCTGAGAACTTGGAAATAGGGAAACTAAGTGAAGATGAGTTCAAAATAGCTATTATCAAAATACTCAATGAGGTAAAGGGAAATATGGAGAAATAACTCAATGAGTTCTGGAGTTACTTCACAAAAGAGATTGAAACTATAAAGAAGAATAGATCAGAAATACTAGACATGAAAAATACAATGGATCAGATAAAACAGAATATGGATTCCCTGAATGCCCGTGTAGACAACATAGAGGAGAAAATTAGCATAATCGAAGATAGACAGACTGAAGGGCTCCAGACAGAGGAAGAAAGAGAACTGAGGATAAGAAAACTGAAGAAAATCTCCAAGAAATAGCCGACTCAATGAGAAAATGCAACTTAAGAATAATCGGAATTCCTGAGGGTGTGTAAAAGGAAATTGGAGCAGAAAGTGTGCTCAATGAAGTAATAGAAGAGAACTTCCCAAATATAGGTATTGAGAGAAAAATGTGTGTGGAGGAAGCTTTCAGATCTCCTAGATTTGTCAATGTAAAAAAACCTACTACAAGGCCTATAGTAATAAAAACGGCAAAAATCAATGACAAAGAAAGAATACTCAGGGCAGCAAAGCAGAAGAAAATAACCCACAAAAGAGCCCCTATCAGACTTACAGAGAATTTCTCTACAGAAACCTTACAAGCGAGGAGAGATTGGAGTTACATATTCAAAACCTTAAAGGATAAAAATCTTCAGCCAAGAATACTCTACCCAGCAAAAATATCCTTCAGATGTGAGGGAGAAATTCAATCTTTTCCAGACAAACAAAAGCTAAGGGACTGCATAGTCACAAGCCCTCCACTACAAGAAATCCTAAAGAAGGCTCTCATACTTAAAATAAGAAAAAAGGGAGAAAGGGGTCACAAAACACAGAGTAGGGAGACAAATAGATAGAATCAGAATAGGCTCGCAAATATTCAACTATAGCATTAGGATAAAGGGAAGTAAATCACCAAAGCAAAGACAATCTTATCACTCTAACTACAAACTCACAACACAAGTTGGAATAAGAGATGAAAATAATAATTTAGCAGGGGAGGAGGAAAGGGACTGAAACAGTCTAGGCTAAGAAGTAAGAGACCACTAGAAAATGGACTACGTTATACACAAGATTCTGAATACAAACTTCAGGGTAGCCACTAAACTAAAAAAGAGAACAGAAACACAAAACATAAATAAGGAAGAATCTAAGAAACCCAGCATAAGAAATTGCAGAAGTCAATGGGTAGGCTAAAACACACAGGACGAGAAACAAAGGAAACACAGGAAAACCAGAAAATAAGCAACAGAATGACAGCATTAAGCCCTCATGCATCAATACTCACCCTCAATGTAAACGGATTGAACTCTCCAATAAAAAGACACAGAGTGGCAAAATGGATTAAAGAACAAAATCCAACAATTTGTTGCCTCCAGGAAACACACCTCAGCTCCAAGGACAAACATAGGCTCAGTGTGAAGGGGTGGAGGACAATACTCCAAGCTAATAGCAAACAAAAGAAAGCAGGTGTTGCACTACTTATATCAGACAAAACAGACTTCAAGATAAGGGAGGTAAAGAGAGACATATAGGGCCAATATATAATGATCAAAGGAACACTTCATCAGGAAGAAATAATGCATATGAATATCTATGCACCCAACACAGGAGCACCAAAGTTCATAAAGCAACTATTAACAAACCTAAAAGAAGATATCAAAAATAACACAATAATAGTAGGGGACCTCAAGACCCCACTCACATCAATGGACAGATCATCCAGAGAGAAAATCAACAAAGAAACAGTGGAGCTAAACGAAAAGCTAAAACAGTTGGACTTAATAGACATATATAGCACACTCCATCCAAAAACAGCAAAAAACACGTTCTTCTCAAGCACGCATGGAACATTCTCAGGGATAGACCATATGTTAGGAAACAAGGCAAGCCACTACAAATTTTAAAAAATTGAAATAATAACAAGCATCTTCTCTGATCATAATGCTATAAAACTAGAAATTAATTACAAGAAAAAAGCTGAGAAAGGCACAAGGATGTGGAGACTAAACAATATGCTATTGAACAAGCAATGGATCATTGAAGAAATTAAAGAAGAAATCAAAAAATACGTGGAGAAAAATGAAAATGATAACATGCCATACCAACTCATATGGGATACAGCAAAAGCTGTATTAAAAGGAAAATTCATCGCAATACAGGCACATCTTAACAAAAAAAAAATCCCAAATAAGCAATCTTAAACTACACCGAACTGAATTAGAGAAAGAAGAACAAACAAAGCCCAAAGTCAGCAGAAGGAGAGAAATAATAAAAATCAGAGCAAAAATAAATGCTATTGAAAGAAAAAAGGTAGTAGAAAGGATCAATGAAACAAAGAGCTGGTTTTTTGAGAAGATAAATAAACTTGACAAACCCCTAGCCAGACTTACAAGAAAAAGAGACAGAAAGGTCAAATAAACAAAATCAGAAATGAAAGAGGAGAAATAACAACAGACTCCACAGAAATACAACAGATTATAAGAGAATACTACGAAAAACTATATGCCAGCAAAATGGATAACCTAGAGGAAATGGATAAATTCTTCGACTCCTACAATCTCACAAAGCTTAGTCAAGAAGAAGCAGACAATTTGAACAGACCAATCACAAGGAAAGATATTGAAACAGCAATCAAAAGCATCCCAAAGAATAAAACCCCAGGACCAGATGGCTTTCCTGGGGAATTCTACCAAACTTTCAGAGAGGATTTAATACCTATCCTTTTCAAGCTACTCCAAAAAATTAGGGAGGATGGAACACTTCCTAACACATTCTATGAGGCCAACATCACGCTGATACCAAAGCCTGACAAGGACAGCACGAAAAAGGAGAACTACAGGCCAATATCACTGACGAACATAGATGCAAAAATTCTCAACAAAATTTTGGCAACCCGAATTCAGCAATACATCAAAAGAATCATACATCATGATCAAGTGGGATTCATACCATGGACACAGGGATGGTTCAACATCCGCAAATCAATGAACGTGATACACCACATCAACAAATTGAAGAATAAAAACCACATGATCATCTCAATAGATGCAGAGAAAGAATTTGACAAGATCCAACAGCCATTTATGATAAAAACCCTAAACAAAATGGGGATAGAAGGGAACAACCTCAACATAATAAAGGCCACATATGACAAACCCACAGCCAACATCAGACTCAATGGGCAAAAACTGAATGCCATCCCCCTGAAAACAGGAACAAGACAAGGATCCCCTCTATCACCACTCTTATTTAACATAGTACTGGAGGTTTTGGCCAGAGCAATTATGCAAGAAAAAGGAATAAAATGAATCCAAATAGGGAGGGAAGAAGTGAAACTCTTGCTGTTTGCAGACGACATGATCTTATATATAGAAAACCCCAAACAATCCATGGGAAACTTTTAGAATTAATCAACAACTACAGCAAAGTTGCAGGGTATAAAATCAATTTACATAAATCAGTAGCATTTCTATACTCTAATAACAAACTAACAGAAAAAGAACTCAAGAACACAATACCATTCACAATCGCAACAAAAAGAAACATATACCTTGGGATGAATTTAACTAAGGAAGTGAAAGACCTATACAATGAAAATTACAAGGCTTTTCTGAAAGAAATGGATAACAAGATAAAGAGATGGAAAGACATTCCATGCACATGGATTGGAAGAATAAACATAGTTAAAATGTCCATTCTACCTAAAGCA
This sequence comes from Equus quagga, assembly GCF_021613505.1. NCBI lineage: Eukaryota > Metazoa > Chordata > Mammalia > Perissodactyla > Equidae > Equus > Equus quagga. The sequence goes on from NC_060276.1 coordinate 81,151,390, forward strand.
ATCTACAGATTCAGTGCCATCCCAATCAGAATCCCAATTACATTCTTTACAGAAATAGAACAAAGAATCCTAAAATTCATATGGGGCAACAAAAGACCCCAAATTGCTAAAGCAATTCTGAGAAAAAAGAACACAGCTGGAGGCATCACAATCCCCGACTTCAAAACATACTACAAAGCTACAGTAATCAAAACAGCATGGTACTGGTACAAAAACAGGTGCACAGATCAATGGAACAGAATTGAAAGCCCAGAAATAAAACCACACTTCTATGGACAGCTAATCTTCGACAAAGGAGCTGAGGGCATACAATGGAGAAAAGAAAGAATTTTCAACAAATGATGCTGTGAAAACTGGAAAGCCACATGTAAAAGAATGAAAATTGACCATTCTTTCTCAACATTCACCAAAATAAACTCAAAATGGATCAAAGACCTAAAGCTGAGACCTGAAACCATAAGGCTTCTAGAAGAGAATGTAGGCAGTACACTCTTTGACATCAGTATTAAAAGGATCTTTTCAGACACTGTGTCTTCTCAGACCAGGGAAACAATAGAAAGAATAAACAAATGCAACTTCATCAGACTAAAGAGCTTCTTCAAGGCAAGGGAAAACAGGATTGAAACAAAAAAACAGCCCACTAACTGGGAAAAATATTTGCAAATAATACATCTGACAAAGGCTTAATATGCATAATATATAAAGAACTCTCACGACTCAACAACAAAAAATCAAACAACCCAATCAAAAACTGGGCATTAGACATGAACAGACATTTCTCCAAAGAAGATAAATAGATGGCCAATAGGCACATGAAAAGATGTTCATCATTGCTGTGCATCGGGGAAATGCAAATCAAAACTACACGAAGATATCACTTTACACCCATTAGAATGACAAAAATATCTAAAACTGATAGTAACAAATGTTGGAGAGGTTGTGGAGAAAAAGGAACCCTCATACACTGCTGGTGGGAATGCAAACTGATGCAGCCACTATGGAAAACAGTATGGAGATTCCTCAAAAAAATAAAAATAGAACTACCATATGATCCAGCTATCCCACTACTGGGTATCTATTCAAAGAACTTGAAATCAGCAATTCCAAAAGTCCCATGCACTGCTGTGTTCATTGCAGCATTATTTACAATAGCCAAGATGTGGAAGCAACCTAAGTGCCCATCAACTGATGATTGGATAAAGAAGATGTGGTATGCATATACAATGGAATACTACTCAGCCATAAAAAAAGAACAAAATCATCCCATTTGCAACAACATGGATGGACCTTGAGGGAATTATGTTAAGTGAAATAAGCCAGATAGAGAAGGACAATCTCTGTATGACTCCACTCATATGAGGAATTTAAACATGTGGACAAAGAGAACAGATTAGTGGATACCAGGGGAAAGGTGGGGTGGGGCGTGGGCACAAAGGGTGAAGAGGTGCACCTACAACACGACTGACAGTCAATAATGTACAACTGAAATTTCACAAGATTGTAACCTATCATTAACTCAATAAAAAATAATTTAAAAAAATAACACAATGGAAATTTTAGAAATGAAAATACAATAACTGAAGTTAAAAACACAATAGATAGGTTTAGAACCAGATAAGACAAGAAGAATAGACAAAGATAAGACAGGAATAATGAACTGGAAAACATATTGGATAAAAATATCAAGAATTAGGAACAGAGAGCAGAAAGGATAGAAGACAAAGAAGTAAATGCAAGATATATGAGAAATGGAGAATAAGATACACCAAATTTGAGTCACAGGGAGGAAAGAAAGAAAGAGAGACAGAGAATGGAGCCAAATGAGCATCCTTCAGGTAGAAAGAAATGATCAGCAATGGAAACGGAGATATAAAAAAGAATAAATGGAAATTGCAGGGGAAAATATGTGGGGTATTCTAAATAAATATTGGTTATGAAAAATAGTAATAGCATCCTATGGACCTTAACATATATGTAAAATTAAAATATATGTTTAAAATAACACAAAAGATGAGGAATGTGAGGGGAATTAACATGTTTTAGTATGCTTGCACTTTTCTGGGAAGTAGTAAAAATATCCATAAAAATGAGACTCTAATAAGCAAAATTTATGATGTAATCTTGAGAATAGTCACTAAAATAAAAAGAATTATACATCTAACAAGCTACTAAAGAGGAAACATAAAATGATGATAAATACTTTCTTGATACAGAAGATGGCAAAAAAATAAAGGGAAAATATAACACAGAACATATGGGAGACACAGAAACAAATAGTATGATGGTTGATTTAAATAAAAATATATTAGTAACTACATTAAACAGTAATGGACTAAAAAATAATAAATATACAGAAATCAATGAAACAGGAAAACAGACATAGGACAAAGGAAATAAAGCTAAAATTAATTATTTGCAAAATTAATACAACTGATAAACCAATAGCATGACTCCACAGGCACAGTGTAATAAAAATTTTAAAACACAACAGGCTTTTGGAAATTAAGTTCATTCTACAATGTATATGAAAATGTAAATGGAGAGAGAATCAAGGTAATCTTGAAGAAGAAAAGTATAGCTGAAGGACTCTAAGTATTAGAAGAGATAATAGAAAGTTATAATTAAGGCACTGTGTTACTGGTGCAAGGATAAACAACTGATAGTATAGGCTAAAAAGTCCAGAAACACATGTATACATATATGGTCACCGACGATGTAAATACCACTGCAGTGCGGTGGGGAAAAGATGGTCTTTTCAATAACTTGTAAAGCATCAATTGTATATTTCTATGGGGGAAAAAAGAATATTCCCCCATCTTCACAAAATGCAAGATGATCTACTCGAGATGTATTTTCTATCTAAATAAGAAATGGAAACTAATAAAGCTTTTAGAAGAAAATACAGGCAGGCAGCTGGTGTGGCTTGTTGGAACCAGGATGAGCAATAAGGACCTTGTTCTCTATCAGGCTTCTGTGTTCTGATTGCTCATCACAGTGTTTCGTGGCTGAGGGACAGGCAGCTCCTCAAAAAGTTAAACATCCAACTACCATACAATCCAGCAATTTCATTCCTAGGTATATATCCAGAAAAATTGAAAGCAGGGACTCGAAGAGAAATTTGTACACTCATCTTCATAGGAGCATTACTCACAATAGCCAAAAGGTGTAAACACCATGCGTCCATCAACAAATGAATGGGTAAACAAAACATGATTAATACATACAATGGAATGCTATTCAGACACAAAAAGGAATGAAATTTTGATATATTTTACAAGGTGAATGGATCTTGAAAACATTATGCTAACTGAAATAAGCCAGACACAGAAGGACAAATACTGTATTTGTACTGTATAATGTATTCCACTTCTATGTTACCTAGAATAGGCAAATTCATTTAGGTAAAAAAGTAGAATAGAGGCTACTAGGGGCTGGTAGGAGAAGGAAATGGGGAGTTATTTTTTAATAGGTACAGAGTTCATGCTAGGAATGATGACACAGCTTTGGGTAGAGTCAGTGGTGATGGCTATGCAACGTTGTGACTGTATTTAATGCCACTGAATTCTACACTTATAAATGGTAAAAATGATTACTATTATGTTGTATACATTTTATCACACTTAAAATATTTTTTTGAATGCTTTGACCATTTTGAAAATTTCTTTGGTAGTATTTAATAAAGCTGAAGGTAGGCAATGTCCTATGACCTAGTAGTTCAACTCCTAGGTAAATACTTAAATAAATCCATATATATAAGGACAATTATCGCGAAACATGTACAATATTGTTTATACAACAAAATATGTAATATCCCAGATAAAAAGCTACCCAAATATCCATAACAAGTAAAATTAATAAGTAAATTATGCTCTATTCATAAGATAGAATACAATGTAGCAACATTGTATATGACTGAATGACTACCAGACCCAAGAGCATGGATAAAACACAGGAAAATGATGTTGAGCAAAAAAGAAGCTAAACACAAAAGACTCCATCCCTTATGATTCCATTTACATAAAGTTAAAATCAGACAAAAGTAGACCGTGCTGCTGGAGGTGAGAGTGGCGGTTACTTTGCAGAGGGACGGGGGCAACTGGGAAGGGGCACAAGAGGGCCTTGTCGGGAGCTGTGTGGTAGGTTGCCTTTTGATCCGAGTGGGGATTACATAGGTGCGGTGTGTTCATTTTATGAAATTTCATGGAGCGGTACAGTTGTGATTTTATACTTTTTTGCGTGTAAGTTATACTTTAATAAATAGGTGTATTTGAAAAAAACTTGGGAGATGGAGGGAGATTTTGGCAGGAAGTGTAAGGGAGCTACCCTCCTCATATTTCGTCTTCCAAGCCAGGGACTTTCTTGGGCCCACCAAAATTTAAATGAGCCATGAAAATATTAAAGGTCCCAAATCTATAATTTTACTGAGAATCTGTTTTCTTAACTTCGGAAGAATCTTCCAGGAACATATATCCCGTCAGCTAAGGAAATCTTTAATCAATATTCTTCTCTTTCTTGCTCCTTTTCCTTTTATTTTTGCATACTGATAAAACTAAATCTAATATATTTTTATTTTGAATAGCATGTATGGTACAAGCCAATTGCTGTGAAATCTGTTTCTTTCAAGTTCTCTCTCTTGCTTTTCACCTACTACGCCATTCTTTTATTCTATAGATGAATAATAAGATGTCTGAAGTGATTTTGATCCAGTATTAGAACTAGATAATTCTGCACGTTGAAACTTCATGTAATTTATTGTTTTTCATTATGTTTTCTCATAGTGCTTTATTTTTTAACAATCAGCATATTATGATAAACTTATGAAGTCACACTCCTATAATTTTTAATTTATATATACCTCGCCCTCTTACATTCTGTAAATGTAGCTATATGTTGTCAATCAAACCAGGTGGCCAATTAACACCATAATCAAAAGCTTTAAAATCCTCAGCATTTATATGCTGCACTTTGCTGCTTTTTTATTCTCTAATGATAATTTATTTGGCAGTTTCACATGCATTTTTGTCAAAGGATTCACAGTTCAGCAGTTTTGAGAATTTTTCTTTTCCTTAGCCTTGGAGGAATCTTCCAGGAACTAATACCTCTTCATTGCAAGAATTCGTTAAGCCAAGATTCACCTCTTTCTTGTTTCCTTTCCTTT
>NC_060276.1:81156647-81174970 GCF_021613505.1 Equus quagga
GATCTCTTTGACTCTAATTCTGCATCTTACCACCAGCTGGCCCCTAATGTGCAAAAATGACAAATCCCAAAGTCTCTAGTGAGAAGAAAGGAAGAGAGAGCGATGTGGCAGCGCCCAGCCTGCACACACAGGCACTGGCTCGGCTTACCATTTCAGTATCGTGAGAGGGAGAAGAGCATGGACATGACCCGTGTGCGTGGGTGTCACCTTGCAGTGCACAGTGGTACTGCTCACAGTGCTCCGTAATCTGGCCCATCACATCAGTCTTCCCTCTAAGGGAGGGGAGAGGAAAGGGCTTGGGAGAAGGGGCCTTTCCCTGGAGTGAGGACTCATGCAAGGAGAATCCCGACCCCACCTCCAGTGACGGAGAATGATGGAGAGAAACTGATTTGATCACAGAAAAAGTAGGTCATGTGTAAAAACTGATTTTGCTGTTAAAATCTCAAATGTACCAATTCTGGAAACTGTTAAAATGTGGGTCTGTTGGGCAAAACAAATGTGAATTCACAAAAGTGAATTTTCATTAGAAAACAAAGAAGCAACAAAATTTAGCATAGAAATGCTGACGATTTTGAAACTTTTAATCACAATGTAAATCAACCACATGGTTTGGTTGACAACATACAGCTGCATTTACAAAACATAACAGAGCAAATTTTCTACAAATTAAAAAACAAAGGGTAGTTATTTCATAAATTTATCATAACATGCTGATTGTTAAAAAGAATCAAGCACTACAAGAAAATATAAGGCAGATACAATAAATTATATCAAACTGCAACATTCATAAATAGCTAGTTCTAACAGTGGAAATTGTTAAAATGTGGGCCTGCCGAGAAAAACAAATGTGAATTCACAAAAGTGAATTTTCATCAAAAAGTAAAAAAACAACAAAATCTTTGGCCAGCCCTGGTGGCCTAGTGTCTAAATTCAGCACACGCTGCTTCAGCAGTGTGGGCCCAGTTCCCAGGCGCAAACCCACACCACTTGTCAGTGGCCATGCTGTGGTGGTGGCTCACATACAGAAAGAGGAAGATTGGCAACAGATGTCAGCTCAGGGTGAACCTTATTCAGCAAAAATAAAAAGCAACAAAATCTAGCATATAAATGCTGAAGATTTTAAAGCTTTTAATCACAGAGCAAACTGACCACATGGTTTGATTGACAACATATAGATACATTTACAAAATATAACATTACAAGGTATATATAAATTAAAAAACGAAATTAATGACTTCATAAATCTATCATACTATGTTCATTGTTAAAAAAAATCAAGTACTATAAGAAAATATGAAGGTGGGTTCAATAAATTATACCAAATTGAAACATACAGAATTATCTAATTCTAATACTGGGTCAAAACCACTACAAATATCTCTCTATTCGCTTTGAAATAAAAGCATAGGCTAATAGTCAGAAAGCGAAAAAGAGAAACAATTTTGCAGAAATGAATTTTTTGAATGATGAGCTTATAACATACATGCTATTCAAAATAAAAAAGTACTAGTTTTCATTTATTAGACGATGAAATAAAGAGAAGGCAAACAAGAAAGAGGTAAACTTTTGTTCAAGATTTTTTCATCACTTTTTTCAATTTTATTGAAATCATAATGGTTTATAACATTGTGTAATTTCAAGTGTACATTATTATTTATCAATTTCTGTATAGACTGCATTGTGCTCATCACCAGTAGTATATTTTTTTTTAAAGATTGGCACCTGAGCTAACATCTGTTTTCAATCTTTTTTTCCCTTCTTCTCCCGAAAGCTCCCCCAGTAGATAGTTGTATATTCTAGTTGCAGGTCCTTCTGGTTCTGCTATATGGGACACCACCTCAACATGGCTTGATGAGCAGTGCTAGGTCTGTGCCAAGGATCCGAACCGGTGAAACCCTGGGCCACCGAAGTGGAGCGGGCAAACTTAACCACTTGGTAACAGGGCTGGCCCCACCAATAGTCTAATTTTTCTCTGCCACTATACATATGTGCCCCTTTACTCCTTTTGCCCACCCTCCCCAGCCCACTTCCCCTCTGGCAACCGCTAATCTCTTCTCTTATTCATGAGTTTGTTTATCTTCCAAATGTGAGTGAAATCATCGCAACAAAAAGAATAAAATATCTGGGAAAAAATTTAACCAAAGAGGTCAAAGACCTGAAAACTATGAGACATTATTGAAAGAAGTCAAAGAACATATAAACAAATGGAAAGCTATTACATGCTAGTGGATTGGAAGAATAAACATAGTTAAAATGTTCATATTACCCAAAGCAATCTACAGATTCAATGCAATCCCATCAGAATCCCAATGGCATTCTTCACAGAAATAAAACAAAGAGCCTTAAAACTTATATGGAACAACATAAGACCTCGAATAGCCAAAGCAATCCTGAGGAAAAAACAAAGCTGGAGGCATCACAATCCCTGACTTCAAAATATACTACAAAGCTATAGTAATCAAAACGTCACGGTACTGGCACAAAAACAGACACATGGGTCAATGGAACAGAATTGAAAGCCCAGAAATAAAAACCATACATCTAGGGACAGCTAATCTTTGACAAAGGAGCTATGAACATACACTGGAGAAAGGAAAGTCTCTTCAATAAATGGTGTTGGGAAAACTGGACAGTCACATGCAAAAGAATGAAGGTAGACCATTATCTTGCACCATACACAAAAATTACCTCAAAATGGATCAAAGACTTGAACATAATACCTGAAACCATAAAACTCCAAGAAGAAAATATAAGCAGTACACTCTTTGACATTGGTCTTAGCAGCATCTTTTCGAATACCATGTCTACTCAGGCAAGGGAGACAAAAGAAAATTTAACAAATGGGACTACGTCAGACTAAAAAGCTTCTGCAAGGCAGAGGAAACCATGAACAAAACAAAAAGACAACACACCAACTGGGACAAAACAGTTGCAAATCATATATCTGACAAGGAGTCAATTTCCAAAATATATGAAGAACTCATGCATCTCAACAACAAAAAAAACAAAAGACCCAATAAAAAAATGGACAGAGGATCTGAACAGACATTTTTCCAAAGAAGATATACAGATGGCCAACAGACACTTGAAAAGACATTCAACATCACTAATTATTAGGGACTTGCAAATCAAAACTACAATGAGATATTACCTTACACCTGTCAGAATGGCCATAATTGCCAAGACAAAAAATAAATGTTGGAGAGGATGTGGAGAAAAGGGAATGCAAACTGGTGCAGCCACTACAGAAAACAGTATGGAGATTCCTCAAAAATTTATAAATAGAAACACCATATGATCCAGTTATCCCACTACTGGGGATTTATCCAAAGAACTTGAAATCCACAATCCAAAGAGATTTATGCACCTCTATGTTCATTGCAGCATTATTCACAACAGCCAAGACAGGGAAGCAACCCAAGTGCCCTTCTACGGATGAATGGATAAAGAAGATGTGGTATAAATATATGATGGAATACTACTCAGCTGTAAAAAAGACAAAATTGTCCCATTTGCAACAACATGGATGGACCTTGAGGGTAGGATGTTAAGTGAAACAAACCAGACAAAAACAAATACCAAATGATTTCTTTAACTGAAGAGATATTAATTCCTGGAAGATTACTCCAAGATTAAAGAAATAGACTTCCAAAAACAATACAGGTTTGGAACAACAATTTTTTTTAATGACTTGTTTCCATCATGTAAATGTAGCAAACTTTGTTCATTACTTTTACTCATTATGGACATTTGGGTACTTTTTCACCTGGGATATTGCATATTGTGCTTGAGCACAATCTTGTACATATTTTTTGGTGATAATTGTATCCATATATGTGGATGTCTCCCAGTATTTACCCAGCAGTGGGAGTGCTAGGCCATAGGATATTGTGTATGTTCAGATTTATCATATGCTACCAAAGAGATTTCCAAAAGTGTCATACCAATTTACACTCCCATCAGCCATGTATGACTGTTTGCGTTTTCCTACATTGTCATCAAAATTTAGTACTGTTATTTTTTGTTGTTGTTAGCCATCGGAGTTGGCATATAGTGGGGTGTCATTGTAGGTGTAATTCCCTGATGCCTAGCACCTTGTCATTTATTTTTTAGTCATTTTGAATCTTCTCTTGTAAAGTGCTTGTTCCACACTTTTGTCAATTTTTCCATTGACTTTTCTGGCTTGTTCATATTGACTTTTAGTTTTCTTTACACATCCTAAGTAAGAGAACCTTTTTCAATATATGTATTGCAAAGCCCATTGTATCCCATTCTGTGGCTTGCCTTTTCACTCTTAGTAGTATCTTTTGGTGAAAAAAGTTCACATGAACCTTAAGGAGTACAATTATTATCATTTTTTTAATCCTTTATAATTTGCTTATACATATCTATCAATTTGGGTTTTTAAAATCATTTTTGCTTTTTTGGCTTTGCTTAAAAATCTTTTCCATTTGGTTACAAATAAAACATATTACATTCTATAGAGTAGAAGTAATACAAACAACACCTCCAATCATAATGTAATAAAACTGACAATTATAAACAAAATAGGAAAGTACACAGGGCCTTCCACCTGGAGTTAAAAAAAAATCTATTAAAAAACTGGGGTTGGCCCCAAGGCCAAGTCGTTAAGTTTGTGCACTCCACTTCAGGGCCCGGAGTTCACCGGTTCGGATCCTGGGTGTGGACCTACACACCACTCATCAAGCCATGCTGTGGCGGCATCCCACATAGAAGAACTAGAAGGACTTACAACTAGGATATACAACTACATTCTGGGGCTTTGGGGAGAAAAAAAAAAAGAGGAAGAGTGACAACAGATGTTAGCTCAGGGCCAATCTTCCCTACCAAACTTTTGGGTATTGGGAGTTACAAACTAAAATGATAGGATTTCTAAAACAAATGATAACCAAAGCACTACATATGGGAGTCTATGGCATACATTTAAAGCCATAAATGAAGAAAATAATTCAGTTAAACATTTTCATAAATAAACATAAAATAATAAAAATAAATTAAATTCTCACCTCAAAAAGCTAGAGAAAGAGCAGCAAATAGACTTAAAGAAAGCAGGAGGAATGAAATAGTAAAGATAAAAGAAGAAAGTAATGAGCTAGAGGAGAGATAAATGGTAGGAAAAAAGATAAAATAGACAACTCACTAAGTATCAATCAAGAAAATTCAGAAATCTTTAATTTCTGATATGATAGGGGACAATAAGCATTGAAATAGGAGCACTTTTTAAAAATCATAAAAAAAACTTTCCTATCCCTATATGCACATAACGTGAAAACCTAGATGAAATGTGTAATTACTTAGGAAAAATTATTTACCAATATTGATCCAATTAGAAATAGAAAGCTTAAACAAACTGATTTCCACAGAAAGAAAAAAGACAATTATAACTACTAGATAAGAGAAATCAAATAGTGGCATAGAAACTGGAAAAGAAAAATTAAAACTACCTTTATTTGCACATGGTATGATCGTGGATCTGAAATACCCAGGGGAATCAATGATAAAAGTTACTCAAACAAGAACAGAATTCAATAAAATAAACAGGATAGAAAATTATCATACAGAACTCAATAGCCCCCATATAGTTAGCTAGAGACTGTAATGGCGTAGAAAGTTCATTTAAAATGGGAAAAGGGTGATAAGACACTTAGTATATTTAAAATCTGTTGAGGAAATTTTAAAAACTTGAACAAATGGAAAGATTCCACTTCTTTTTAGATGGGATGATTCAACATCATAAAGTTATTTTCCCTAAATTAATAAATTTCACTCAATCTCAACAAAAATGTCAACAAGAATTTTGATAGAGCTAGACAAGTTGTTACTAAATATCATACTGAAAAATCAACATACAAGGAAAGAAAACACTAAAAAAAGAAAAAGCTAAAAATGAGGACAAGTCCTTTAAGACTCTTAAAACCTTAAAACGTAGTATAAGGCTTCTATGATTAAAACTGTAGTGTTGAAACATTAATAGACAGACTAGTAGAATAGAAGAGAAAATCCAGAAATAAATAACAGTACATGTAGAACTTCAGTGTGTGGTGAAGTCGGCATTTCAAAGACTTGATAAAGGATAACTTTTTAACAGAAGTTGTGCCTGGGACAACTAGTTTCGATAATTGGGAAAACTGAAAATTAGATCCATACTTGAAGCTATATACAAAATAGATTCCAAATGGACCAAAAGATCTACAAGTGAAAAATGAAGCCATACAGATACCAGAAGAACACGAGTAAATTCCTCTTTATTTTGGACGTAGTGAAAGGCTTTATAACTGTGACTCAAAACCCAGAGACCATAAAAATATTGATTGATTTGGATAGACATGAGGTCTATAGATGAGATAAATTTGATAATTTTCTGATTATGTACCAAAGTTTTCTTGTTTTTAAGGAAATGCACAATAAAGTAATTAGGTGTAGAAGGGCATCACGTCTGCAACTTTCAAAGTCTTTAGAAAGGAATTATGTGGATAGAAATATAGAGAAGGATACAGAAAATACAGTATAATATTAACATTTCGGGAACCTGTCAGACAAGTACATATGAATTCCTTGTTTTCTTCTTACAACTTTTCTGTATGCCAAAATAAAACAAAATAAAAGGAATAAAGAATTTATAAAAAGAAATATTTGATATTCCGAAGTCATAAAGCTTCTCTTCTGTTTTCCTCCAAAATTTTTATTTTACCTTTCACATTTGGACCAAAAATAGTTCTGGAATTGACTATTTCGTATGATATTTTTGTAATGAAGTAGTCAAGATTTACTTTTTCCATGGCAATATTCAATTGACAAAGCACAATTAGAAAGACCATATTTTCCCCACTGCAGTGTAAGGGTACCTTTTCATAAGGCAAGTGACCATATATGTGTACATATATTTCTGGACTCTCTAGCCTGTTCATTTGTTCTAGTCGTTTATCCTTGCAAGAGTAACACAGTCTTCTAATTACTACAATTGTATAGTAAGCGTTGTTATCTTTAGTAGTGTGAGATAACCTTTTGATACAAATATTTTATCTGTATATAGATATCCTTTATCTATGTATATCTTATATCTTTTTATCTATATATAGATATCTTTTATAAAAGATAATCTATTGTTATCTATAGCAGTGTGAGTCTTCCAGCTTTGTCATTCTTCAAAATTGTCTTGGCTCTTTTTCTTCCTTTGTATTTCTAAGTCCATTTTAGAATCATCTTGCTAATTTCAACCAGAAAAAAACCTGCTAGAATTTTTATTGGAATTGTATAGAATTTGTAGAGAGAATTTGGAGAATATTTGCATCTTTACAATATTGATTCTTCCAATTCAAGAACATGGTATTTATTTGGAACTTCTTAAATTTCTCTAAATAATATTTTGTAGATTACTGTGCAGAAACGTTGTACTTTTTTCATTAGATTCATTCGTCTTCACTTGGTCTTTTTATGCTATTGTATATGGTGTGGTTTGAATTTTTTCCCATTTGTTGGTTGCTGATATATAGAAAAATGATTGGTCTTTCCATATTGTCCCTGACCCTGTGACCTTGCTAAACTCACTTATATATTCTAAGACCTTGTAAGTTCTCTTGGATTGTATGTGAGCATAAATATTTTAATTCCTTCCTTTGCAAATCCAATTTAGTTTTCTGGCTTTACTTCACTAGCTTGGAAGTATTTTGTTGAACGAAAGTAGGGATAATGCCCACCCTTGTACCATTCCCACCACTCCAAGTCTCAGGAAGAACATTTTCAGTAATTCACCATTAATTATTATGTTTGTTGTAGATTTTTGGAGATAATGTTTATCGGAATAAGCAGTTTTCTTCTATTCCTTAGTCTTTAAATATTGCTTTTTTTTAAAAAAAAATAAGGAATTGTTTTTTAATTTGTTAAATTGTTTTTCTGCTCTTATTGAAGTTATCAAATAATTTTTCTTCTTTTCCAATGCTAAACCACACTTGCCTTCTAGAAAATGATCCTTTCGTCATGGTGTATTATTCTTTCTGTATATTACTGGATTCTGTTTTCTAATATGCATCTATTTTATGAACAGGGATTGTCCTGTAATTTTTTCCTTGTAATGCCTTCGTGACTTGTGCCCTGTTGGTGGGACAATAGATTTTGTAGAATCTTCTCAGTGTTGGTCATTAAAAGGGGAATCTGCAGTGGAATTCAACAATAAGAAAAGACAAGTTAACTGGCAGCACACCTTCTGGAAGGTAATCCTAAGGAAAAAAGTCGGAAATGAATAAAAAGTTTATATACAACATACCTGTTACAGTTGGATGTTGAAAATAAAATATTACAAATTAATTGTGTATGCAAGACTTTCCAATTATTCCCATTCAACCATCTGTGGATAAACTAACCATCTTTGGCAACAGCCAGTGTCAAGAAAAGCAGTCAAGACAGCAGACTGCCATAATGGCTAACAACTTCCATCAAATCAAATTAATCACCAAGAAAGGCATGCCATCTTCTCTCAGGTTAGGTTCTCATCTAATAATAACAGAAACATGAAATTTGGACTTATAAGACCTGTTTATTTTGCTTTAATCCTGCTTGTGACAGCAGAAGAAATGCAGGGCAGATAAAAGCAACAAAAATTTATCAAAGTTGCAGGTCCAAAATTTCTCTTGTATTTATGCTTCATGTACCCCCCATAGAATGTCACACATTATTCTCTGGTCAAACCTATCACAAACCCTCCCAAAAGGTGAAGTTCAAAAGAATCTTGTATCCCTGCTCCTGATTTCTATTTATTTCACTCGCGACTGGATTTGCTCATTATAATTTCAACAGCAAATGTGCCATCAGAGGGGACAGGTTATCATAACTGGAGAAACCTGAAGTGGATTTATGCATTGCAGTTTTACATGAAACTTCCCTTACACTTGGTCATATGCCAATTCTGTCCTCAGTTCACTTAACTTGTGTAGTCCTGGAACTTGATAATATTTGCAGTATTTTTCTTCCCATATCCTCTGTATCTCCTTATATATTATTGACCAAGACTTTTTCTAATAAATGCACTAATTTAGTCTTTTGTAATTCTTCTGACATAAAATACTCTAAGCATAAAATGGTCTAAGTCAAACACATGTCTGAACCTCTAACAAATAATCACTTATATTTTATGTAGTCATTACTTAAACTCATAGTTTTTCCTACTTATCAGTAGGAAAAAAATCTAAATGACAATCACTGGGAGGCTGTTTAAATGAATTACGGTATATTAATACAGTATTATATATTCAGGTATTAATAAGTATATAGTAAAAGATTATCTAACAATAGCCAAATATGTCCACAACATATGACATATTAAATTTACAAAAGGTTTTGTAGAATAGTATTTAAATTTTATTTTGAAAAATAAACATGAGGACTTCTTATTTGAAATGACTAGTGGCAGGCAGCCATCAATGTACCCTCTCTGAAAATCTCATTTAAATGAACTATTAGAAATTGTGCAACTTCTGTTTCAGAGTTAGAATGTCATGACAGACCACTGTGACAATTGTACCAACTAAGACACAAAGTGGATAAATTTCAAAAAAGCATACATTTTTGAAGACAGTAAAGAGCTGTGGATACAAAGAAACTAAATTCCGAGAAAGACACTTCCTTGCTAGGTGAGAAGATTTCAGTAGCCTAGTCACTAGAGGCTTTTGCTGAGTCTAGGTAACAATGTGAAAAGATCAAACAAACAATAGGGAGAGGGACCCTGCTAGAGTAAGAAAGAGCCAATAGAACTTTAGATGGCCATATAGCGTGGCAAGACAGATTGGTGTCTGCAGGAGGCCCAAGCAATGAAGTCGTGATAAGTTAAGTATGCATGTGAGGTTTGCTAGGGGTTAAGGATCCAATTTCTTTTTATATGAATTTCCAATTGATCTAGCACCATCCGTCAAAAAAGACTTTTCTAAAAACTTCAGGTTTGAGCTCAGAGATGCACAGACCTGGAAGGAGCATTATTGCTACCCATAAAACAAGAAAATGAGCCGGGAAAACCTTAAATTAATGACTTTTGGGGGAATCCTTCTGAAAACAGAGCTCTCATGGAAAATTTCTACTACAAAATCTAGTGGTATATAAGTGCTTGCAGGTAGAAAGAGGATCTGGTCATTTGCTTACTTAGGACAGACACTGCCCAAATACCATATAAGTTAGTAAGAAGATTAAAAATTTGTAGCACATTGCTAAAGGCTGAGTGTGGGCTACCAGCAGAGTGTGAAGTTCATTGGAGGCCCCACACTGTCTTGCGAGGTTTTCCTCTAAGAACCCCACCAGGTGCCCACAAGGAAGATCTTGGAGAATTCTTGGAAAATTCACCCTTAGGTGTTACCAGAAAACACAACCTCCCCGATCCCCTACTACCATGTTAACAAACTTGGAATGAAAACAACAGTGGAAAACAGTTGGGAGAGTTGCAAGAAATAGAATCTCTGTGGGGAGCAGCACAAAGGGAAGATGCAAAGAAAAGGAGGGGAGACAAAATCAAAGTGTCAATGTAGCGATTTTGTGTTTTTAGTTCACATAGGATAATCGTAGCAACAACAAACTTCAAACTCAGCCCAACTCCTCAGCATATTTGCAAAAACCTCCATAATAAAGGTCTAGAAAAAGGAAAATCATGCTCATTAAAAGTGTAAAAATATTATTTATATCTACTCTTATATCTACTGCCCTATACATGTCCAGCTTTCAATAAAAAACATGAGATCTACCAAACGAAATAAAACACATTGTGAAGACATGAAGAAATCATTAAACCCAGACCTAGGTTTGACACATATTTTGGAACTATCAGAGGGAATTAAAAAAGAACAATGACTAATATATTAAAATCTCTAAGGAGAAAAGTAGACACATTCAAGATCAGATAGATAATTTTAGCACACAGGTGAAAACTATGAGAAGGGGCCAAATGAAAATGGTAGGAATAAAAACAATAGCAAAGACGAAGAATGCTTTCTGTGGACTTGTCAGCAGACTCAACACAGCGAAGTTCTGAAAACTGAAACACAAAGTGAAAAATCAAACAGAGTGCCCAAGATCTGTGAGATAATATCAAACTGTGTAACATAACGCATATTTAGAATTCCAGAAGGAAAAGAAAGAAAAAGGCATAGAATATTTGAACAAATAATGACCCAGTATTTTCCAAAATTAATGAGACACAAGAAGCCACAGATCCAAGAGGGTTAGAAAACACCATGCAGGATAAATACCAAGATAAAACCACATCCAGGCATATCATACTCAAACTTCTGAAAACCAAAGACCAAGAGAAAATCTTGAAGGCAAACAGGGGTTGGGAGGGGCATATTACCTATAGAAAAACAACAATAATAATTACTTCATGATTTTCATCAAATCATGCAAGAATAGAAATCATACAAAGTATATTCTCAGACCATAATTGAATTAAACCAGAATAACAAAAATATGGAAAATCCCCAAGTATTGGGAAATTAAAACAAACTTCTAAATAACTCATAGGTTGAAAAGAAGTCTCAACTTAAATTTAGAAAGAATTTGAAGTGAATAAAAATTAAAATATATCATATCAAAACTTGTGGAATATAGCTAAAGCAGTGCTTACAGGGAGATTATAACATTAAATGTGTATATTAGAAAGAAGAAATATCTGAAACCAGTAAACTAAGATTCCACCTCAATAATGTAGAGAAAGAATAGCAAATTAAACATAAAACAATCAGAAATAATAAAATAATAAAGACAAGTAGAAATCAATGAAATGGAAAACAGAAAAACAGAGAAAACCAATGTGATAAATCTCTAAAGAGGCTGATCCAAAACAAGGCTCAAATTCCAATACAATGTATGAAAGAGGGAAAATTACTACTGATTCACAGGATATTAAGGAGATACTATCAACTACTCTATATGAATGAATTAAATAATTTAGATGAAATAGTCCAATTCCGTGAATGATTCAAAAACTGCCAAAATTCACTGACTACCTGAATAACTCTATAAAATAAATTGAATTTTTAGCTAAACATTTAAAAAAAATAATTCTCCAGACCCAGATAATTTCACTGGGAAACTTTACCAAACTTTTAAGGAAGAAATGATACCAATTCTGTGCATTATCTTCCACAAAAGTAAAAGAGGAAGGAACACTTCCCAAAGCTTTTTATGTAGCTAAGATTACAACAGTAAAGAGCCAGATATAATATTACAAGAATAGAAAAGCATAGCACATTATTCCCCTTGAACATACACACAAATATCTTCAACAATATATTTGGAAACCAAATACTACAATATGTAAAAAGGTAATACACCGCAATCAAATATAATTCATCTCAAGAATGCGAGGCTGGTTCAACATTTGAAAATGAATAAATACAATTCATCAAACTAATAGAATTTTAAAAACCTAATATCTCAATAAATGTAGAAAAAATAGACAAAATTCAATATCCATTCATGATAAAAATGCCCAGCAAATTAAGAAAATATTGGAAATTCCTTAACATAATGAAAAGTACCTATGTAAAACCTAAAGCTAACATCATACTTAGTGTTGAGGAAATGAATACATTCCCACTAAGTAAGGAACAAGGCAAGGATGTTGTTTCTTATCACTCATATTTAACTTTCTACTGGAAGTCTTAGCTGTTGTAATAAGAAAAAGAAATAAAATATAAAGATCAGAAAGGGAGAAATAAAACTGTTTTTATTGAGAGATAAAATTATTATGGAGAATATCCTAAGGAATCTATTAAAAAGCTCATAGAATTAATAAATGAGTTTAGCAAAATCACAGAATACAAGGTCATATAAAAAAATAAACTATTTAGGGGCCAGCCCTGTGGCCGAGTGGTTCAGTTCACACGCTCTGCTACGGCGGCCCAGGGTGTCTCTGGTTCCGATCCTGGGCGCAAACACGGCACCACTCATCAGGCCAAGTTGAGGCAGTGTCCCATGTACTACAACTAGAAGGACCCACAACCAAAATATACAACTATATACTGGGGGGATTTGGGGAGGAAAAAGCAGACAGAAAAAAAAAAAGATTGGCTACAGTTGTTAGCTCAGGTGCCAATCTTTGAAAAAAAAATCTATTTAGCAGCAATGAATAATCGTGATTTAAAATTAAAATGCAACATATAATGGCACTAAAGATAGTGAGATACTTAGAATTCTAACAAAATATTTGGATGATCTGTATGCTGAAAAGTACAAACTCTGATGAAAGAAACAAAAAATATGTAATTAAATGGAGAGATATAATGTGCACATGGATTGGAAGACTCAATATTGTTAAGATGTCAATTAAACCCAATTTGTTTATAGATTCAATGCAATCCTGATTAAAATCCTGTCAAGATTTTTGGAGATAGTAACAAGCTGACTCTAAAGTTTACACGGAAAGGTAAAGGAAGCAGAATAGCAAGGGAAGTCTGGAAAAAAAAGCAATGTTGGAAGGCTCACACTATCTGATTTTAAGACTTATTATAAAGCTACAATAAGATAGTGTGGCACAGGCAAATGGATAGATATATAGATCAATGGAACAGAATAGACAGCCCAGAAATAAACACACAATATTATCAACTGATTTTTGACAAAGATGCAAAGGCACATTAATGGAAAAAGGATAGTCTTTTCAACAAAAGATACTAGTAAATTTGTACACCCATAAGAATAAAAAACCCCCAGACAACAAAACTTATCGACGTATACCTAACACCTGGTACAAAATTTAGCTTAAAATGGATCATAGACCTAAAGATAAAAGGTAAAACTTCTAGAAGAAAATATAGGAGAAAATCTGTCTGACCGTGGGTTTGGCAGTGAGTTTTTAGATATCACATCAATAGCATGATACATCAAATACTTTAAAGATAAAAAACCGCATTTTATCAAATGTTAAAACTTGCTCTCTGAAAGACTGATAAGGGAATAAAAAGAGAAGCCACACACTAGGTAAAAGTATTGCAGTGATATATCTGGTAAAAGGCTTGTGTCCAGAATATATAAAGAACTCTTAAAATTCAACAGTAAGAAAACAAACATTCTAATTAAAAATGGGCAAAAGATGTGAATAGACCCTTCACCAAAGATTTACAGATTTTATACAAGCATATGAAAAATGCTCAAAATCATGTTAAAAATGCAAGTTAAAACTACAATGCTATACCATTATATCCTATTGGAATTGTTAAAAACAAAACAAAAAGAATAAGTAAAACACATCTGACATACCAAACACTGAAGAAGATGCATAAAAACACAACTCCCATTCATTGCTGGTGAGAATGCAAAATAGTACAATCATTTAGGCAGTGAGTTTGGCAGTTTCTTATCAAGTTAAGCATATACTTACTACATCACCCAATAATCCCACTCCTGAGCATTTACTGAAATGAAGTGAAAAATTATACACACACAAAGATCCTATATGCAAATATTTAAAGCAGCTTTATTTATAATTGCCAAAAACTGAAAAGAATCAAGCTGTCCTTCAATAGATGTTTGGAAATAGACACTGTGGTACATCCACAGAAATAGGACAAACTATTGACTGTGAAACTATTAATTCACACAAACCCATGGTTAAATCTTAAATGCATTTTACTGAGAAAAAGGAGCCAGACCTAGAAGGCTGCTTATTGTATGATTCTGCTCATGTGATATTGTGGAAAAGATAAAAATATACAGGTTTTCCAGAGGTTATAGGAGGGGGAATGGTTGACTACAATGGGAAACTTTATGGAGCAGGAACAGTTCTATATGGTCTTGGGGTGGTGGATACATGGTTACATGTGTTTGTAAAAATCTTTCTAGAGAATATTATTGTTTGTAAAATAAAAAAGCCTCCCACAAATCATCCAACCAAAGCCCAAATCCAGTAATAGGTTCTTTCTAAATCTCTCTTATTGAGATACCCCATGATGCTCCATGATGTGTTCTCTTTCATTGCAATAAGTGATAAACTCAACTTGTTTAACTATGGGTATTTTTCAGGAGGTTTTTGGCTGAAGAGCATTGACAACTTAACCCATTGAATTTTCTTGATGCTTTAGATGAAAATCAATTGGCAGATGTATGAGCCTACTTCTGGTGTTGCTATTCTTTTCCATTTATCTATTTGTCTATCCTAATGAAAAATCTCATATTGCTTTGATTACTGTAACTTTATAGCAACTCTTTAAGTACGGTGGTACAATTTCTCTAACTTTGTTCTATTTTCAAGAATATTTTGTCTATTCTAGAAATTTTGTTTTTCTACAAAAGTTTTACAATAAGTTTGTTAATTTATTTTTTAAAATCTTCTGTAATTTTGATAGGGACTGAAATGAATCTATAGATAAGTTTGGAGAGAATGGACACAAAATATTGTCTTTTCATTCAAGAACATGGCATCTCTCTGCATTTATTTAGGTCTTTAAAAAGTTCTCTTAGCAATGTTTTGTAATTTAGAGTGTAGGTGTTTTGTACACTTTCACTAGATTTATTTCTACGTATTTGATTTTGTTAATGTTGTTATTTTAAAATGCAATTGTCCAATAGATTATTCATTGTTTGTTACTAGTGTATAGAGATGCATTTGATTTATAGACCTTGTACCCTGCAAGTTTGTTAAATACACAAGAATTTTTATATTTAGTGATTTTTCATGATATATCTCTTTTCTACACTTTCAAATTCTGTGCCTTTACATTTCAAGTGTTTTTCCTGGACACACTATGTGGTTGGGTCTTGTTTATTTGTCCAATCTAAAATTCTCTGCTTTTTTTTTTTAAAGCTTCAGTACATGGTTGTGTATTCTAGTTGATAAAAAACATCTCTGTTTATTAATTGGAGTGTTTATTCAACTTTCATTTAATGTAAATACTGATACAATTGTGTTTAAGCTTACCATCTTTTTTTCTTTTTGAGGAAGATTAGTCCTGAGCTAACATCTGTACCCATCTTACTCTGTTTTATATGTGGGACGTCTGCCACAGTACGGCTTGATAAGCAGGGTGTAGGTCCGTGCTCAGGATCTGAACCTGAAAATCCTGGGCTGCCAAAGCAGAGCATGTGAACTTAGGTGCAACACCACTGTGCCGGTCCCTAAGTTTACCCTCTTGCAATTTGTTTTCTATTCATGCTGTTTTTCTTCTTTCTCATTTTCCCATTTCATTTTTAGATAAATTGAGAGTTGCTGGTGTTACATTTTATTTCCTCTGTTAAGCTATATAAGCTATAAATCCTTATTATATTATATAGCTAATATAATTATATATACAATATTAATATATGTTAATTAATTATATTCTTATATATTATATATTATATATAACTCTTTGAAAATAGAAAAGATAAAAATATACCATGAAAAAAGTAATAAAAGAAGCTGTAGTATCTACACTAATATCAGAAAAAATAGACTTTAGGACAAAAAAATATTACTAGAAACAAGGAAAGATTTTTTTTAAAGGATTTTATTTTTTTCCTTTTTCTCCCCAAAGCCCCCTGGTACATAGTTGTACATTCTTCGTTGTGGGTTCTTCTAGTTGTGGCATGTGGGACGCTGCCTCAGCGTGGTCTGATGAGCAGTGCCATGTCCACGCCCAGGATTCGAACCAATGAAACACTGGGCCGCCTGCAGCGGAGCGCGTGAACTTAACCACTCGGCCACGGGGCCAGCCCCAAGGAAAGATTTTTTTTGAAGAAGATAGCCCTGAGCTAACTACTGCCAATCCTCCTCTTTTTGCTGAGGAAGACTGGCCCTGAGCTAACACCCATGTCCCTCTTCCTCTACTTTATATGTGGGACGCCTACCACAGCATGGCTTTTGCCAAGCGGTGCCATGTCTGCACCCGGGCTCCGAACCTGTGAACCCTGGGCCGCTGAGAAGTAGAACTTGCGAACTTAACTGCTGCGCCACTGGGCCGGCCCAGGAAAGATGTTTTATGATAAAAGGGGCAATTCAGCAGAAAGGTATAACAATTATAAACATATGCACACCTAAAAATGGAAGGTCAAGGTACATGAGGCAAACAATGACTGAAATGAAGGGAGAAGTAGATCATTCAACAATAACTTTTGATAACGGAGAGTACAATTAGACAGAAAAGTAATAAAGACATAGATGACTTAAACAACCCTCTTGCTATAGGCTGAAGGTTTGTACGCTCAGCTCCAAATTCATGTTGAAACCTAATCCTCATTATGATGATATTTGGAGGTGGGACTTTAGGAGGTGACTAGGTCGTGAGGTTGCAGCCCTCAGCAATGGGATGAGTGCCCTTATAAAAGAGATCCCAAAGGGCAACTTTGCCTCTTCCACTTCATGAGGACACAGTAAGAAGACAGTCGTCTATGAACCAGGAGGCAGGCCCTCATCATACACCCATCTTGGATGTCCCAGTTTCCAAAACCGTGAGACATAAATATTTGTTGTTTAAGCCATCTAGCCTATGGCAGTTTTATTCTAGCAGCCCAAACAAGCTAAGACATCTATCTACCAATGTGACCTAAGGGAAATCTGCTAAACACTCCACCCAAGAACAGCAGATGAAACATTTTTCTCAGGTACACATGAACATTTTCCAGAGTAGGCCATGTGCCAGGCCCCAGAACATGTCTTAATAACTCTAAAAGGAAGGAAATCATACAAAGCAACTTCTACAATCACAATGGAGTTAAAATTAAAAATAAACAAAGGAAGAAATTACAAAAAATCAAACAACCAGATCAAAAAATGGGCAGAAGACATGAACAGACATTTCTCCAAAGAAGATATATAGATGGCCAATAGGCATATGAAAAGATGTTCATCATCGCTGATCATCAGGGAAATGCAAATCAAAACTACACTAAGTTATCACCTTATACCCGTTAGAATGGCAAAAATAACCAAAACAAAAAGTAACAAATGTTGGAGAGGTTGTGGAGAAAAAGGAACCCTCATACACTGCTGGTGGGAGTGCAAACTGTTGCAGCCACTATGGAAAACAGTATGGAGATTTCTCAAAAAATTGGAAATAGAAATACCATATGACCTAGCCATCCCACTGCTGGGTATCTATCCAAAGAGCTTGAAGTCAACAATTCCAAACGTTCATTGCAGCATTATTTACAATAGCCAAGATGTTGAAGCAACCTAAGTGTCCATCAACAGATGATTGGATAAAGAAGATGTGGTATGCATATACAATGGAATACTACTCAGCCATAAAAAGAATAAAACCATCCCATTCACAACAACATGGATGGACCTTGAGGGAATTATGTTAAGTGAAATAAGCCAGATAGAGAAGGACAATCTCTGTATGACTCCA
>NC_060276.1:81175370-81176946 GCF_021613505.1 Equus quagga
ATAAGCCAGATAGAGAAGGACAATCTCTGTATGACTCCACTCATATGAGGAATTTAAACATGTAGACAAAGAGAACAGATTAGTGGTTACCAGGGAAAAGGTGGGGTGGGGGGTGGGCACAAAGGGTGAAGGGGTGCACCTACAACATGACTGACAAATGATAATGTACAACTGAAATTTCACAAGATTGTAAACTATCATAAACTCAATAAAAGTTTTTTAAAAAAGAAGCAATTACAAGTAGAGTGGGAACGTATTTTGAGCTGAATAAAAATGAAAACACAGCATATAAAAACTTATGATATAGAGCTAAAGCAGTGTTTATAGATAAATATATGGTTTTCAATGCCTACATTAGAAAAGAAGAAATATCTCAGGTCAAAAATCTCAGATTACACCTCAAAAATCTTAAGACAGCAAATAAACTAAGAGTGTGCATAGGGAAAGAAATAAAAAGTAAAACAGAACCCAATGAAGTTGAAAACAGAAAAAAATGACAGAGAAAATCCATTAAATCAAAATTTGGTTCTTTGAAAATATAAACAAAATACACAAAGTGCTCGGTGGAGTAACCAAAAAGAAAGAGAAAACACAGACCACCACTTAAGAGTGAAAGTGAGACATTATCACTGACCATTCAGAAGCAAAAAGGATTAAAAGAGAACACATGAAAAACTTTAAGATAACAAATTTGACAACTCAGAGAAAATGGATAGATTATTTGAAAGCTAACATTACTAAAACTAACTCTAGAAGGAAAGAATATCTGGATATACCTATAGTAAGTAAGATATTGAATTATATCAATAAAATCTTATATAAATAAAATAAATTTATAAATCTTATATAAAAAATAAATCATACATAAATAAATATAAAATAAATCTTATAGAAATAAAGAAAGACCTTAAATAAATCTTATATGAATAAAATTTTCCCAGAAAATAAAGCCCAGATCCAGGTGGCCAATATGCTACAAACATTTCCAGGAAATGGAGGAGGAAGAAATACATCCCAAATCACTCTGTAAGACCAAATCACCCTGATAGCAAATCCAATCAAAGAGAAAACAAAGAAAAGAATACTTGAGACCAATATTACTCATGAATACAGTTGCAAACATCCTCAATAAAATATTAGCAATATAAATTCAACAGCATATAATAAAGATTATACACCATGACCAGGTAAGATTTAACCTAGGAATTCAAGTTTGTTTACATTCAAAAATCGATTGATGTACAGCCCATGTTAACAGAATAAAGGACAAAACCAACTCGATCACCTCACTAGACATACAAGAAGCATTTGGCAAAATCTAACACCCATTCATAAAACGTCCTAGCAATATTTATCTTTCTCTGTCTGGTTTATTTTGTGTAACGTCATAACCTCAAGGTCCATGCATGTTGTTGCAAATGGGACGATTTTGCCTTTTTTATGGCTGAGTAGTATTCCATTGTGTGTGTGTGTGTGTGTGTGTGTGTGTGTGTGTGTGTGTGTGTGTATAGCACATATTCTTTATCCATTCATCAGTTGATGGGAACCTGGGTTGCTTCCACGTCTTGGCTATTGT